>NW_026860204.1:245000-581521 GCF_026571515.1 Ruditapes philippinarum
AAAATAAAATATAACAAAAATTAAATAATATAATAATAATAATAATGATAATAATAAAGTTAAGACTAACCTTACTTTATTCATAATGACGTTTTTTGACCAGCAAACTTTATGTTTATATAAACATTGTCAGTACTTGTTTGGAATCGATTGAAAATAGGAGGAAACAATAAGTATCGCAGCTGAGCGTCTACAATAATGTATTAACAATTGTTGTTATAACTCTAATGGGATGAATTCAAGTGTAAACACCAGACAAATGTGTTTTCTATAGGTGTACTTAAGAATACATCTTCTGTTATTGCTTTGTAATTTTTCACGAAACAGATAAATGTTGTTTTTTTTCTTTTCAATTTTCTTCACGGATGATTTATGTGTATTGTTTTCCTTATTTATTTTTCTTTCTTTCTTTTTTTTCTTTCTTTCTTCGTTCGTTCTTCCTTTATTTCTTTCTTTTGCTTTCTTTCTTTCTTTCTTTCTTTCTTTCTTTCTTTCTTCCTTTCTATCTTTTTTTCTTTCTTTCTTTCTTTTTTTCTTCGTTCGTTCGTTCTTCCTTTATTTCTTTCTTTTTCTTTCTTTCTTTCTTTCTTTCTTTCTTTCTTTCTTTCTTTCTCTTTCTTTCTTTCTTTCTTTTATTTTCTTTCTTTCGTTTTTTTCTTTCTTTCATTCTTCTTTATTTTTTCTTTCTTTCATTCTTTCTGTTTCTTTCTTTCTTTTTTCTTACATTGTTTCCCTCCTATTCGTTTCTTTTTTCTGCTTTTCTTTCTTTATTTCTTATCTGTATGTTTTATTTCTGTCTTATTTCCCACTTTTTCTTTCTTTTCCTTCTTTCTGTATTGATTTTTTATTTTTTCATAATTTTTTCTTTCATTATTTTTTTCTTTCTAAATATACTTCTTCTTATGTTGCTTTAAATACTTCTGAAGTGAAACGATTGTTGAATATTAATTGTTCGTTTTATTTCTTGCGTGTCTTTTAAACTTTCTTTTTTGTTGTTCGGTATACATTTAAAAAACATGTATACATTTAAAAAACAACAACAAATAAATCTATTCAATCATCAAATTTATCTTTATCTCGTTTCATGCTTGTATCATTTATGTCGTTCGAATATTCATTACGATCCCTGTCTACGGCTTCTCTTAAATAAACAGTCGATGACAACCTTTGATTTATAACATATCATTTCTATATACAGTAGGAAATATTAAATTGTGTATCCTAAAGAAATGGTCTATTGTAGTTTCTTCGTATACCACATCAATCAATATACACCGAACTTTCATTATAGATCAACAGATTCTATACCGACTTTGTCCAGAATATCCTGACGTCAGGTAAAAAAGAAGAGCAATAGTCCCGCATCGAGTCTCTGTTAAACTGCCGACCACATACTTTTTTCCACTTTTGCTTGCTTTTAAATTAAAAAGTTTTGCTTAATTTAAAAGACGTGTATAAAGCTATGTGAAAACAATATATGTAAAATAAGTAATTTGTCTGTGTTCTTAGTTTAATTAGGGCCCATCCGCCCAACCAGGCACTTGTAGGATGGACCCCGGACATGTCACCAATCCTGTCCATAATATTATTAAATTGCCAAATGGTAAAGGGAATTTCTTATGTACCTTCATGTTATAGTCGAAGACAAAAAACAAAACAACATATAAAGCAAAGATTATATTTGATATACATTCATGCCATTCATTTTGTTGAATATAATTGTCATTTACATTTATACTACAGAGGTTCAAGATACTTTGAATTGTATGCATAATTTTAGATCAAATGAAGATATGACTTTTATGTATTTGGAAACAAACTAACGAACAATAATAGTGTGTATTTAATTCCTCAACAATGGTTGAATTGTTCAAACATACAAAAACAACCTAACTAGTGTGATTTATGTTATTATATCATTTTAAAAGAGCATTAACTTCTATTGTTTCCACTTTAAACATAATTGTATACCGCAACTATGTTCCTCGTATAACGACCGCCATTTTGTTTGTGGCGACGGACAATGTTAAAGGTGTATGCCTTTACAAATAAAATCTTAACTTTGAATATCATAATGGTATTTAATAAAATGTAAATTTATTCAAAATGACAGAACAGCACAGGTGGTCCTTCTTTTTAAAGCTTAATCAAACAGAGTCTGTAATTTTCATGTAATTTTGCTGTTTTGAATGTTCTGAGGGATCACTTTTTTATGATATAAATTGCGAAGAAATAATTATTGACAGTCACTATGGACTATGATAAGGATCAAGTGATGTTTAAAAATCTGCTAAACGTATCTTCATTGAATTATATGATGACCATATTTTACAATCTTAATTTAATTATTTTAACACAGTCTTATTAATATATTCATGTCATCTTATTGTAGTATTTTAGCAGCGTGTAAAAATATTTATAATTTTATTGAATTATTTGAACACCGCGTTGAAAACATAATTAAGTCATATTATTAAAGTATTTGAACACCTTGTGAAATACATGACATCTTATTTGAACTATTTGAACACCGTGTTGAAAAATACATGTCATCTTATTTGAACTATTTGAACACATTGTTGAAAAGATTTGTCATATTATTGAAGTATTTGAGCACCGTGTTAAAATATATGTTATCTTATTGAAATAATTGAAAACCATGTAAAACATATATTCCTTATAAATTGAACTATTTGAACACCGTGTTGAAATAAATGTCAACTTATTTAAACGATTTGTACGCCATGTTAAGATTAAGAATGGTATAACTGTAAAAGAAATGTAAAAGTGCAAGTAATGATAAATCACAGCTTATTTATACATCAGCCACAAGGCTGATAACAATTGCATATAGGAGGTGCTCTCCTGCTGTCTTAATTGTAATAAATCTACTGTCTTCTAAAGTCTGTGTGTACATTAGGGATAATTGCTTATTTAGCCAGACGCATTATACAAAGATGATTTAAATTTAGATTCATTATTATCTCGTTTATCATAGTAATCATAGATTACCTTTTTCATCATTGAAATTCTACAGCAGTACAGTACTCTAAAACAGAAATAAGTTTTCCTTTTGATAATTATAATATAAATTTGTGTTTCTTCATTTCTAATTGCATGGCACCGACTAAACTTTGTGAAAATGTAATTTAAAGGTCTGAGAATACACATATTAATTTACATGAGTTTTTAGCAAGTATGATGAAAATGTAATGGTATACTGTAATTTTATGATAATTGACCTTTCCGGTGTTTACAGTTTTATGTAAATTGGCTAACTTGTTATCCAATCGCTACAGTGAGATAATACATAGTCACTGGTTGACCTGGTTTGCACAAAAGAACATGTGCTTATGTTTGTGATACTGTTTGTTAGCAGTTGACCTAGCAATGAATGGAAAAGGTGTGGCTAAATGTTCCGCTACGAAAAACCGGAACGGTCCAATATATTGTGCTTTAAGATGAAGCGTCATGAATCATGTATTTGAGAAGTAATGATCGAATTTTTGTTATATTTTGAGGAAATAAATTAACTTTAAATACAGAAATAAATGAATTAAACTAGATTTACAAGACATCCGTATGGTTTTTATTTGTGTCTGTGTTTTTGTTTGTTTTTATTTTTTCTTCTTCTTGTTTTTGTTTGTGTTAAAACTTCTTTTTTGATATACCAAGTTATAAATTTGTAAAAAGGGGTACCCTTTTAAAGCTTCGACATTGGAAAAACAAAACACAAAAATCGAATTAAGATAGCAAATGCGGTTTTAATGAGGCATGTACCGCGTTATATTCGGTATGCATTTAATTTATTTTACATTTAATTTACTTTACATTTTAATTGCTTAATTAAGCAGTCATGCCGTTCTCATGTACATGTATGTTTTGAATAATTTAGCGCATGCGTAACTAATCATCTTACTAGTAATCAACCAGTAATTTTACTGAATAATTAGATAAGGAGATAGCTTTTGGAATACTTTTGTTCAATTCATTTACATAATGGGCTTTAAAGTGATCTGCTCTCAAAAGTAATTAAAACGAGTTAGGTACCCTTATTAAACAAGCAGATATAATGAACCGAACTCATCTACAAAAACTCGCTATGTATATTTTGATTAAAATGTAGCAGAAAAGACGCCTGCAGAAATTAGAAAAAACATTTTGTTTTATAAATGTGTTTATATCAGGCCTAAGTAAAGTTTTTATCTGATTCGTTAAACTGTATCAGGCCTTGCATTTGGTGTCTGTAGATTGTGATTAAATTGATTAAAGAATCCTTAAAATCAACAAGAAAAAAACAACATCTCAATATATTTCATTAAGAGAGTGACATTTACAGAGTGGGACATGCATACATGTAAAACCTACATTATAATAATATAATTCTGGTCCGGAATATTTCACAGTACAGTAAAGTACGTTCGACAAGTAAAAAAGACCATGCGCTTATGAATTTGCTGATTTTATATTTGTTATAAGATATTTCATCAAATATAGCTTTATAGACTTAAAGGTTGTCTCTAATTATCAATATATGTCATTTGATCACAAACTTCTATATTTTTTTCTAAATAAGTTTTCCAATTTGTCGTCATTGATGTTTAAATGCCAAATGTTAGCATATCTACGCATGGTAATCTAGATCAATGCATTTTGTAAATTAGATACATGGTTTGCAAATCAGATACATGATATGCAAATTAGAAATATCCTTCTACAAGATACATGCGGCGCCATAAAACGCTATACAAAAGACGTTTGTTGTATAAGGCGCGCAAATTGAATCTGAAAAAAGAAACTTAAAATATCAGATAAAACGCTTACAAACTGCTTTGTTAGATATATGCTGCGCAACACAGCAGCTTATTGCAGACGTTAGGTTAACAAATAAAGGAGCACTTTATTATAGATTGATATTACTTTGCACTTTACGAAAGATGTCGAATTTACAAAACAAAAAATATCGGCGAATAAACAAACATGTCAATTACTTGCAGAAAGCAGTATTTTACACAATTGTTAAGCATGATTTTAAAATGTTTTGAAGCTGACAATTTTACCCTTCTAAAAACAATCATTGGTTTGGCATGAAATACACAAAATCCGCATACAAACAGCAAAACGTGTGTATAATGGTATTATATGGTATATTTTATCTCTAGATATCCTTTGAAAACATAGAAGTATATTTAAACATCTAAAATATACGCCTAAAACCTAGTATATAAATCAAAATCATGTCTACTTTAATACGACTGACTCGAGGAATCAAAGTTAAAATTGATTGAAAATCAAACAATAGCTTGTTTTGCAATTAAATTTCTATTAAAACAGAATGAAACGTATTCAAAATCTATATAAATAATGAATGTTGCAACTGCTTTTTCAATGGTATTGTAATCAAAAGTAAATGAAATCTACATTAATAACTTGTTTCGCAATTAAAATGCAGTGAAATAGTTAGTGCAAACCACTAAATGAATGCATGAATTTAATTTCAGTTCGATTGCGTAGAAAGCTATAAGCTTATAGACAAACTCTCCAATCCGTTTTTCTTGAACCAGTTTAGTGAGGGGGCCGAAGGGAAAAATTAAAAGTGGTTAAATTTTGTGGGTTTTTTTGTGCAAAAAGTTTAAAAAAATTACCAAAAATTGTGTTCGTCTGCCAACAAAACAAATTAAAAGCTCAACAACAAAATGTCACTTGGGTATTCCTTTTTTTGCAATGGTTTAGAGTTGTCATAAAAAGTTTCTTCATACTGTCAAAATAGTGTCGGTACATAACACGTCCATATAATGTCTTTTAACTGAGAGACATTGATTTTCCAAAAATGACAAGGATATTCTAATGTAAAATGTGTCTTTATTATTCGTTGAAGGCATTAGCATGTCTCCGGTATACTTTATATAGATAGAAAATAAATGCCTTAGCATCTAAATCGCTTTTTTGAGAGACCATAATTCGTGTCAAAGCTAAAAGCAAGGGCGACATAGAAGTAAAAATTACAAAATCTGATAGCAGACAAGGGTGGTCTGTTTTTGCTTGAGTGTCAGTGAAATAATGGCAAACACTATTTTTAGAATATATCACATTTTATTTGACAATGACACAACATTTTAGGTATCATTTTGATGTACAGAATGGAATGCAAGTCTAAATCTAAACTAAATAATACTATATCGGATAGGCTGATGTCACATTATTTAATGGAATGCATTTGTTTCAAAATTCTGGTAAAATGAGATCCACCGAGAGTGATTAAAACAAAAGAGCTAAAAACGTTTGGTTATTAATGTGTCATCAGGGATATTGAAAAGTGCAAACTTTTTAGGACGCCCCCGCTAGCACCGGTTAAGGCGGACTTTCTTTTCAATCCTTTTGTAGTGTTTTGATGATATGGTGCAAGTATTAACAAATGACAGCTATGCCGAGTGGTTAACTCGTCGGCTAATAATGTAATGATCGCTAGCTGCATGGGTTCAAACCCCGTCAGGAGCAAGCCATTGTTTCCTTGAGCAAGAATCTTTACACTCATTGCACAGTACTGGTTGGTTCCAGGAACGGATTCAAAAGTGTGTCTATAAGCTTGTATCTTTCTACACAATCGAACTGAAATAAAATGTGTATAAACCAAAAATAAACAATACCACAAGATTAAGGAAATCATTTAATTAGGTTACTTTGTTGATGATCATTAAATGCTGAAATGCTATTATCATGTTTGTGCAGTGAATGTAACATTGAACTTCGGAAATTCATTATCTCTTCTAAATTGTTCATGTGATCCGCCTCATAAACTGCGTAGTGCATCATAAATTATTCTTAAAAGTAATCTGTTTAATGGTTTCTATGTTCCAGCAATCATTATACTGTCAATTTTACAGTTCGGTTGGTAGAAGCTAGCGCTAATGTGTTACTGTCCTTTGCAAAAAGATTAAGAGAAATAAATCTCTAAAGAAAGTCAAAAACGGAAAAATTGAAAATGTTGCAGTCTCGGTTTGATTGAGTCTGGTCAAGGACAGTACTGGAAAGTGCAAGCTACTGTCCACGCCCCCTAGCCCCGGCTTAAGCAGTTATAAAAACAACGGTAGACTAGACGGGAAAAACATCGGTGTTACATTGGTGTTACAATTATAAATTACTTGTACATTAATATTAAAACATCATATTTTAATACACATAAACCCTAAACTTGCGAATATTTGCACTGTATACAGGAGAAAGATACCAAGTACTCATATTTGTTGTTATAATTTACAGATAGTTTTCCTGATTGTATATTGTTTACTTGTAAAGAATAATCAAAGTTTTTGTTTTTGTTTTTTAATTTAATTTTTTTTGTTCCTTTTTTTTAAAGAAAGATTCACGCTAATGTCACTGTAACCAACACACGTGTATTTTCTAGTTCTCTTTTGAAATTAATTTCTGTCACTGCAAGAGTATACATGTATATCACACGGGAGTTTAGTTACACACGTTTTTATAAGAGTTAACGATTGATTTTTCCAGCGAGTTATAACTGGCAGGATTTAATTATAGGCCTGATTACTTGTTTGGCATTGTAATGACAATAAAAAAGGAACTGTAATCGATTGTTCCAGCACATCCATCTAAAACTTGCTGTCTATATCTAAATGTCACTGTCTAAATTGGATGATACTTCTTCTTTACAGAAAGCAAACGAAGCTACATGAGTATAGGTTGCAATTGTGAATAAAACGGAACTTAAAAGCCCCATTATGCTTTTAAAGCTTTTATTTTTATTTCTCAAAAGCTCTGTATTTATGTAGTACTGTTATAGGTTGTAAAAGGTTACTCACTGGCCAATTAACGCTTGTATGGCTTTTTGGCAATTGATGCAGTAACTGTTATATTGAAATTAATTGTTTTGTGACAAAGTTAAAATAGTACTTTGATTACCTTTTGCTTTTTGTATGACAAATAATTTCACATTCGGTAATAATTTCTTCAACAAGTAGCATTTAACATGATCTAAAACTGTTGTATAAATGTTATAAAATTCATTTTTGCCCTTTTTAAAAGAAAAATATATTCGTTTTCTGAGGCAAAATGTGCCTTTAAATTATATATTTTACAACCAAAACTGAGTACTGGTAGAAATTAAAAATAATGATAAATCGGTTATATACTAGTGCAGAAATATCAGAATGCCTATTAATGTGGATATGCATGTCGGAATAGCTGTATGCAATGGAAAATATGGGTTAAAATTTAAAAGCAGTTTTATTTTTCTGGTCAGTCGGAATCGCTGATTTTATAACTTTGTGTTAAAATGTGTACCGCTCAAGCCGGTGCTAGGGTGCTTGAGGGATTTTGCATATTTTCATTATCCCTCATGTAAAGACTCAACCAAACTGAGTCTGCAATTTTCATGTTATTTTGTTGTGATAAATACTTCCGAGGGATCACATTTTATCCAGATTTTTATATGTAAAAATGACGTTTTTGCTATTATACAGAATCGTTCATTTGATAATATAGACCAAATATGGACCTGTCAGTTATGCATACTTTATAGCGGTCGTATATGAATATTTTACATAATGTTAGTCGTATATGTCTATTTCGAGAATAAAAACTGAATAATAATTATATTTATGTAGTTCATATTCTAAATAGTTAGCTACAGTAACTATAAGCAATTATTCAGTTCAGTAGACTGGCAGAGTTTGTTTATCTAAGCGCTACAGTCGCCAGGGCCGATAATACTAATTAATTAATTAATTAATTAATTAATTAAATTTATTTATGTATTTATTTTGTACATTCTGCATACAGATACTTGTGTTCATTATTGTCAATATGATCTCAGCCTATATTTAAATATATAACTACGCATGTGTACATAACCGCCTCCGTGGTCGAGGGGTTAAAGTCGATGACTTCTAATCCAGTTACCTATCTGGCGGGGGCTCGATCCCCGGGAGATGCTTTGGTAGTTTAGCGCGGAGTAGGGTAGTCTAGTACTGGTGTAACTCTCCAGGAACGATGGTTAGGAAACTACCCGCCTATATGACTTAAATACTGTTGGGAAGAAACAAACAAACTAGCATATATGCTTAAGCCTTATACTGTATAACAACCTTTATCTGTTTATGTAAAGTTTAAATATCATGCTATCGATTAGTTTATTTTTGTCTTTATATCTTATGGAAACTACCAAAAAGAAACAACCAAAGACTTAATTTACGATGCGCACTGAGTGTGTAATTAGTATGCAAATAATAGGTTAACAATAATTGGCTTCAGAACCCACAGAACCCTTGCTAGAAATTGCACTGATGAAATATTAAACCCAACTGCATTCATTGACTAACAGGCGTCTCTACTTAGTCTTGGAAAAATGCAAAAACACTATCAATATAATCAATTTACACGTTGTACTAAAATACTGAATTAATTCAAATGATTATCCGATGGCAAACATGTCTGCTCCGTCAGTTACAAATGCTTTTCCAAACTGCATGACGTGTATTTTTTCCACACTATACGGATTAATTAAAGTGTTTGCACTTTGAAGCCGGAAATGAATAAAGATTTGTCCGTATCTGTGACAATGAGTTCCAATATAAGAGCGTGAATTATGTAATTCTGTTGAATAAATTGCAAAACAAGGCTTGATTGGATGTATACGTTGCTTTAATGATTTTGTTTCAATATATCTTTACAATCAACTAGGCTTGTTAAATTTCCCGGTACCAAGGAAAAAAGGCACGACGTGCTGTCAAAATTGTATTTATCGTTTCTTCTTTTCTTTTATACTTCCCAGCAGCGGCCATGAACAGGCACAATCAAACCTAGGAGGCGTCAACATTTTCAATTTTGTCCTTTTGGACATTCCTTAGGAATTTCATTTCTTTAGTCTATTGAATTAAATTGTTCCGGGCTAACACTAAAGGTGCTTGAAATTGTGAATTTTGTATTGACATTTCTTAACATTTATACGAAACGAACCACATTCATTGAACAATTATTTTGCATTAACAAATTAAGCAGTTTTTTGATGAAGCAAAATTTAACAATTGAATGTAATAGGAATCTAGACATTACATCTTTGTCAATATCACTAACGCACTCACAACAAAAAAAGATCTTTTATTAAAAAGCTACAATGTAAAATGCGATACTTTTAAACACTTTCACTAGAATGAATATTCTATTACTCGGTTTGTATCTGATAAACATCTTAATAAAGGATATTCTGCAATATAAATATCTGAATAAACAGCCGCCTGACACCTCGTGATTTATCACATATCATTTTTATTCACTTTTGTTTAATGAGGACATACACTATTGTTAAATAGCGGGCATTTGAGAGCGGTCAATATAGAATGTCTGGAATTTTCATTAAGTATAGGATCATCAAAATAAATATATCCGTTGACCATGTTGCTTCGCCAAATAAGAATGTCTTCTGTACACGAAAGACCTGGGATTTTGTTAAAGGCCGATATGAGCCATGATCATTGTATCATTTACGTATGAATAAATATGAAACGCCTTTTTGACACTTATATTTCATAAGGAAATATTGTTTATGTAAAAAAATAGAAAATTTAGGAATTGAGATTTATTGCTGTCGGATCCGCATCTCTCAGAAATATATCATCACTTAAACTTATAGAGTCAGCGGTTTTTGTTTCAACTTAGAAGGGTTTGGTTGCCTGAAACACGAATTATTTTATACCTTGCAATGGCACTTGAATTGCTTTTTGTAATTTATAATTCTGTTAAATATCAGAAATGTTACGCTTTTCTGAATTGATTTTCAAATTGAAACAATGGTGTTTGCTGAAAATTGTATGCTATTATACTCGCAATATATTTTTAATTATAGAATAAAAGATAAAGATTTACAATTTTCATCCCTCCACGTCACCTACCCACCTCCCATGTCACCATTCTCAAATGTCAAAAAAGGGGAAAAACATTTTAGGATGCTCATATATTTTCATATATTTTATTTTATCTTAGAAACGACATCACCCCTACCGCAACAAATGTCACAAAAGACCGATTGTAGGAAACTCATATATTTCATCGTCAAAAGTGATTAAGTCTGACAATAAATCAAGACGTATTAGTGTCCCTTTTTGCTTTCCGATAGTGAACATTGTCTGTTTTCTGTTTGTGCATTTTCACAAATTCAATAAGACGCCGTTTGATCGATAAGGACAATATTGTGATCTCTTTTATGTCCATCATAAACTTTCTAAATGTGTCCTTTACTTGTTATATTCGGATATTTCTCTTATCCCTTTGTACAGTTATATCGGATATCTCCAGTCCTTTTTCTACATATCGTGCATGAATCTTTGTCAATTTTGAAAATATAAAAAAGAAACAATTCATGTGTGCATGTTATGTGGAAATCTCAACAAAAATCAATTAAAATCGATAAGCAACATCCCTTTTTAAACGTTTAATATTAAAGTATTAGTCACTTTAATCGTTTTTCAGTTCAAAAAACTATAATGTTAGTAAATTTGCTTTTTCTACCTAAATGATTATTATTTGGAGTGATTTTTGTTTTCCTTTTATCTTCATCTTTTATCAATCTATCTTGTCATCTTCAAGTAAGAAACAATAAAAGAAAGAAAGAGATGCTAAGTTAAAAGATACTATGGCACATGCTTTAACCCAGAACTTGTTCATGCTTATCTACATGGCAGAATTGAGCAAGCATTAACATTAGAGTAATAAGTGAGAACATTTTCTTTAAAACACAAAACTGCCTCGGGTTTAATCTTAAAACTGATTTTAGACTTAGGACTTTCCATGTTACACAACCCTGTATATAGCTATTTTAGTTTTTATCACATCTTACTTTACTTTTTACTTTCTTACACTTATAGACATCACTGGGCCAGATATCTATGGATCTACGGGGAAAAATCACAAATAGAATTGTTGGCTTGATTTCCTATTTAAGCGTCATTACACCAATCGCACATCTATTTACAAGAACATGATCTGGCACAATAATCGGTACAATAATAGGTTATCTATCGTGAAAATAGCTTTAGAGTTGAGATACTTTAACGCTGATGCATAAATATTGTGATTATGTTAGGAAATTGTGTGTTGTACATTCTTCAAAAGCTCTTGTAATGGGTCATATAGAAATATTCTTTTCGATCTAGTTTGCTTTTGCTTTAGGAAGTACACAAGATTTAAAGTACATATCGGTCTCCCTGATGATTGGAATTAGGACAAATTTTACATAGGCGCGTAAATTGCTGTTCTAAAGTTACAGGAGACATTTCTTTTTATTGTAAACTGTCAAAAACACACTCTTACGCATCTAGTTACACGAAACTTTGTTCAGCTTATATAAAAACAATTCTACACAAAAAGAAAATTATGTTTTCAAAATCATTGTTGCTGGGTCTCTTTTATTCTCTGTTGATAATGATGTTTTGTTATTGTCGTTTTTGTTGTTTTTGCGCTTTTATTGATTAGGTGTTTCAGTTTATTGACCTTTCATGTCAGAAGCGTATAAATTAAAATCTGCAGACTGTAAGGAAACATATAACACGATTGTTACTGTTTTATCAAAACATTTGATACAATTCTTAAATCACAAATACTGCCTCATTGACTCGACGAGCATATTCTTCCACTATGTCAACTGTATTACACAAATCCACCCTCAACTGTATTACACAAATACACCCAGATGTGTATGATTAAAATCTAGTGAAAGAAAAGGAAAGCGAAAACACAAATGGAACAGAAAATATAAATGAAAACTTGCTAAATGCAATATCCTTTAAGGATGATGAATAAACTACACTGACAAACTTGATTAAATGTACTTTACTTCATTATATCGGTATACCATTGTGTAATGATGGTGATTTTTTGTTCCTTTTGTAAATATATCAAGTTTATTTTGTATATACATGTATAATGTATATACTTTCTTTGATAATAAGGTTTATAGCTATATGTTGGATGACCCCGACCCGTTCATACATAATACGGTGTGAATAAACGAGGTTACCCAGCTGGGACCTCAACACAAAGGAAATAACCAAAAAACACGATAAAAACACAAAAATGATAAAAAAAAAAACATTGTATATGTCATGTATGTGTACGTTTGTATATATTTATTAAAATATTTTTTCTTTGTTTTCTCTTTTCATATAACTTTGTGCTGTGTGGCCATTGTCGACAATAGGTAAGTCATATATACACAATATTTTTCCATCTCAACGCTAATTTACACGTATGTTCTATAGGTTTTTGTAGATACCTTCTTTTAATCAACAGATAGTAGTCGTTTTTTTGTTCTTATGCCTGGCCTATCAGGCTGTTACTGTTTTAAGCTAGCATTTCAAAATTCCATTGTCTTTAAATGGATATTTCAAAAGCAAGCTGAAACGTATCTGGTCTTTTTTAAGTTTTTCGTTTTATTAATGGGACATTAAGCATAAAATAGTATA
This sequence comes from Ruditapes philippinarum, assembly GCF_026571515.1. Classification (NCBI taxonomy): domain Eukaryota; kingdom Metazoa; phylum Mollusca; class Bivalvia; order Venerida; family Veneridae; genus Ruditapes; species Ruditapes philippinarum. The sequence goes on from NW_026860204.1 coordinate 258,476, forward strand.
TTCTATATTTCTAAAAAGCTCTTTATTTTTGGTGTCTTTTATTTTTGGTGTTTCGGTATCCGAACAAAGACCCGTGTGCCATAAAAGTAAACCATCTTTTGATTCATTTATGCTGTGGAAATATGGACATAATTATGTAATAATTCAGCCTTTTGTATTGAAATCAAGATTTTATTATGTTTCTATTTCGCATTATTATTACATAACAGTTCAAATTCAACTTTCTAATTAAGACGATCATCTAACATGTTTTAAATCCATTATTTAATCATTATTTCACGCAACTTCTGAAGATATTTTCCTTTTTGAGACAAATTGTGCCTTTACAATTGAAACATTGTAACACACAGAGCATATTTTATACTATTTTGTCCCTCTTTTTCATTAAACCTATAGAAAAGTGTTCTCTGGGCTGAAATTTTCTAAACATTTAGATTATGTAACAGATCTGTTAGACAGCAAAAAGTGATCCATTACTGTAAACTCTAATTAAAGCGTGATGTGCAAACACAGACAGTCAAATTGATATTTCCTTACGCTTTGGTTTTGTAGGGGAAGCGAAAAATGTAAAGATACCAAGTAATTGAACGCGAGTACTTGCCCTACTTTGGGAGCAAATAGATTAATTTTATAGGCTCAAAGCAGTTGAAACTTTGTGATAAAGCGCGAAATTAAAAACGATTAAAGCGACCAATTATAACGAATTGCTGTTATAATTCGTTTTACTTCGATTCTTAGGTTGTTCACATTGCCTTTTAAAACTAAAATGGAAATAACTCATAAGTTTAACTGGTATGAATTTTCAAACTAGAATTGATATCAATTGTGCTTGGTAACCATAGAAAACAGTTCAGATTATTTTTAATTTAATAATTTAATGGATTCTAATATGTATAACCTGTCGAAATAGCTTAAATTATAATTCAATTTAGTATTCTTTCGTATATAACGATTTACATTCTTATATACTTGATCCTTCTAAATGTCGCATGCGCAACATTTTGTTTTTCTATATTTTAACATTCTATTGATATAAACAAAATATTAAAGATACAATCATGTGCTTACAAGTCATTAAACACTTAAAAATGTTGAAATTTTAGTTTGGTGATTTTTTTTGTTGCAACTTTGTACTTATAGATATGATCTTCTTCAAATTTAATCGTATCATCACCTTGTACATTATTAAATTTATACATGACAAACAAAGTGTCTGCTTATGACAGGCTTGCATCATTAAGAGTCAAGGTCAGAGCAAAGTGCTCAACAGTAGTTGTCAAAACTGTCTTTCGTCGACAGAATAAGTCAAAAAGTTCAAGACATTGACAAGTTCATTCACTCCTGATACTTTCTGGAATATTTATCTTTTATGTGATTTTATTTTGTAGCATGATATTTCAGCTTTCATAGGTGTAACGTGGGATATTAATCATATTTATTTAATAGGCGGGATTTCAGTATGACCTCGTGTTAAATGTTGAATTCTGCTTAAGCCGGTGCTAGGGGGCGTGTACGGTAACGTGCACTTTCCAGTACCGTCCACGAACAGGATCAATCAAACCGAGCCTGCAACATTTTCAATTTTGTTGTGTTGGACTTTCTTTAGGGGTTTTATTGTGTCGCCTTGAAAAGGTGACATATAGGGGGTTACTTTTGTCGGCGGTGTCGGCGGCGGCGGCGTCTGTGTCGGCGTCGTTGTCGTTGTCGGCGTCCGCTAAAGCTTGTCCGGAGCATAGCTCAGTCACTATAAGTCTGATTGACTTCAAACTTGGTATGCATGCTTCTTTCAATAACCCGAAGTGCAGTGCACAAGGACCGGTACTCTGCAGTTCTTATTTTTTGAGTTATTGCCCTTTGTTAATTTTCATACTTTAATTTTGTCCGGGCCATTTCTCTTCAACTAAAAAAGCTATAGACTTGAAACTTCATAGGATGATAGATCTCATTAAGAAGAAATGCAGTGCACAAGAACCAGTACTCTGCATTTCCTAATTTTTGAGTTATTGCCCTTTGTTAATTTTCATACTTTATTTTTGTCCGGGCCATTTCTCCTAATGTATAAAAGCCATTGACTTGAAATTTCATAGGATGATAGGTCTCATTAAGAAGAAGTGCAGTGCACAAGAACTGGTACTCTGTATTTCTTATTTTTTGAGTTATTGCCCTTTGTTTATTTTCATTTTTTAATTTTGTCCGGGCCATTTCTCCTTAAGAATAAAAGCTATGGACTTGAAACTTCATAGGATGATAGATCTCATTATTAAAAAGTGCAGTGCACAAGAATCGGTACTTTGCATTTCTTAATTTTTGAGTTATGGCCCTTTGTTAATTTTCATACTTAATTTTTGTCCAGGCCATTTCTCCGAAAGTATAAAAGTTATGGACTTGAAACTTCATAGGATGATAGATCTCATTAAAAAGAAGTGCAGTGCATAAGAACTGATACTCTGCATTTCTTATTTTTGAGTAATTGCCCTTTGTTGATTTTCTTACTTTATTTTTGTCCTGGTCATTTCTCCTCAAGTATGAAAGCTATGGACTTGAAACATCATAGAATGATCGATCTTATTGATAAGAAGTGCAGTGTATAGAAATGCTGCTCTGCACGTATTATTTTTTTAGTTATTGCCCTTTGTTATTTTTAATATTTCATTTTTGTCCTGGCCATTTCCCCTAAACTACATTGTTCACAAGGCGACACATCCGACTCGCGGAGTTCTAGTTTTTCTTTATTTTCTTCATAAACATTGAACTTGCCCTTTTGATTGGTTTCTAGGGAATTCTTAAAACTGCTTAATATTTCAGATATGTGCTGTACTATTTTTTAGAAATATTTAGGCTAAAGATAGTATCCTATGTTGTGATTTTTAGAAATATTTAGGCTAAAGATAGTATCCTAGGTTGTGATTTTGAGAAATATTTAGGCTATAGATAGTATCCTAGGTTGTGATTTTTAGAAATATTTAGGCTATAGATAGTATCCTAGGTTGTGATTTTTAGAAATATTTAGGCTATAGATAGTATCCTTGGTTGTGATTTTTAGAAATATTTAGGCTATAGATAGTATCCTAGGTTGTGATTTTTAGAAATATTTAGGCTATAGATAGTATCCTAGGTTGTGATTTTTGGAAATATTTAGACTATAGATAGTAAGGTTTTGTAATTACACTTGGACTTTGCTTTATTTCATTCAAACGAGAGTGGAGTATTGTCATGCGCTCCTGGGACACATTTCTTACTTCATTGAATTTGCTGCTGACAAGTGTGATATTTTGTAAAACGTATATCTGAAGGATTTATTAAGAAAGGCTCAAAGTTTTGAATCCACCGACACAGTGCAATCAGACAGTGGATTGGGGAAGCATTATAGAGTCTTACAAACTGTTTACAGAAATTGTCTGAGCTATGTCCATGTATTGTCGTCTGCAAATTGAGACTGTACGTGATTGAGCCGACACGAGGCTTTCATTTACATTTACTCGTATATTTAAGTCACAGACATATTTCTTGTCAATCCTTTTCATTAATTCAATAGATATCATAAGGTGCAGAAATACGATTTGATTTATTAGTGCAACTAGGTCCCACAATTACTTGCAATAACCAATCAATAGTCCAAGAACAAGCTCTATCAGGGCAACTCTGCAACAAAGCTTCAGTAAGGATTTTTAACATGACGAGATTTGAAAAAAAAAATATTTAAATTTGTAAACCATATGATGTTATATGGAACTGTAAATTGTTTGCATAATTTCAGGCCATTAGCTCACTGCTTTTTTCCAGAATGATTGTTTTAGAATTGTGAAAAATGATCAATATGTGAACAGCGTTTTATAATCGCTTTATTCACCAAACGTGCTAAGGATCGCATAAATATTATTAAGAATTTAATTTCATTTCCTTCTTATCTTGAGTTATGTTCACCGTTTTAAGTGAGCAAGGTGATCTCTGTAAGGAATTCACACTGTATATTTTTTTTTTACTTTTCGAACTCTCTGGAGTTCCTTTGGATGTTGGTGTTTAGAGGTTCTATAATTATTATAGATATTTCTTGTGTTTTTTTTAGGTAAAACGTTTGCAAGTAAAATTGTTTGAATTCAGTTCCCGTTAAAATCAGACAGGTAAAAATGCAGTACGAAAAGAAGGTCAACAAAATACGTATTCTAAATTGTGTTCATGTCTCCAAACGATCCCCTGAACATTGAACATTTAAATTTGTAATATAAAACATTGCAATTAAAACCTAAAGAGATAAAATGTGTTTTAAGCTATCAATTATATCACAATATTTAGAAAAAATGCCTATAAAAACAATGTTCGTCCCATGGCCTATCTGATTACATTGGTTTATAGCTCGATGACAAGTTTGATATTACCATTAAAAGCATTCACAGAAACAAATTATTCCCAACCATTATTGTGCTCGTTATTGTAATGAATGCACATTTAAAATGTCGGCTAATATTGTGGTGAACGTGTAAAGCATTTTACTGTTGTACGAGTGTACTTGACCCTAATTTAATTCAAAAAGTTGAAGTCCATTTTGTAGCTGAGGGGTTGCCTTGAAGGGTTGAGGCTTCAGAATTGCAGCACCCGTTTATCCCTCCGTGATCATAAGAGGCGACTAAATGGATTCGAATTACTGTGTTCTATGTTTCTCTTTTCTCCAGCGGATGAGGTGGTTTTGACCACTGGTGTTGCTGTACGTGGATTGATCAAAACGTTCTTGGCCAGATGAGTTTAAGCCTCACTTTGATCACGTCCATGTTTTTTCGTTAGACACTTATAACGGAAAGAATAACGGAAGGAGTGATCCTAAATAAAATCCTTGAAGCCTTGTTAACAATCAATGATCCAATAATTGTTTAAAATTCCATGATGTGTTTCGCATGATGACATGTTTCGCAATATGAGACAATTGCATCGTTATTAGCTGAGCTGCAAACAGTTAAACAATATTTTGTGTGCACAAAATGTTATATCATGTATTCATAGGATGTTTTTTAATCGACGCTTCATGCAAAAAAACGATGTTGAAAATAAGGGATATCAAGGTAAATTTCGTAATTTAAGCCTTATATTCTTTCATCTCATGGCGTCTATTGTTTTGACATTCTTCTTTATATGACAAGCGTAGAGTATTATTTGGCGTACAAGAAAGCTAACGTAAAACTTCAAAATAAGTTTATTTTCTTTGATTTTAAAATGTGTATACTTAAAACGCCTGTAATAATAGGAATCTCACTTTATTGCAATGATGATACAGCATGATTTTTTTAAAGAAAAAAAGATAAACTCGTCAAGAAAAAACTGTTATAATTTAAAGCTCGCCATTGACTCTCCGGATAACACGATACAATATTATATAGTATGGCTAATGATGCAAATTCTATAAACGAGCATATCATGCTTAGTGTCTTGTATCCTTTAACGATTTATATCCAACTATACCAGATGAACAAATACGAGATAACGATCATTGGCGAACAAGTAGCCTCCAGCAATTTTATGATATGATATTGTTAGTGTTTGTACTAAATGATTAAGTTTGTACGATTTCTTTTTTCTTCGTAACAAGTGCTGCCTCAGGACCAGATAAGCAATTAAAAGTATCAATTATTGCCATGAAGTCATGGTCTACCAAACAAAAAAACGGAAATTGAATAACAAACATTATTTCCTTGAACAGACGCTCATTTATCTATTTTTGAGTCATTTTTTTTTTCTTTTCTGGCGTTTTAAGTATACACATTTTAAGCATATTGACACTTAACTGCATTTCTATTAATATGAAAATAAGTATATTTTTAAGTTAATGTTGTATTGAAATGAATCTTGGAAACACCTTATCACGGAATAAACAACAAATTTGGGACTGGATTTGGGAATATTTGGCAAAAATGTATAATTTGTACGAAATATTGCCTATTTATTAGCCAGTATGCTTTTTTCCACCGCATATCTTAAATAAGGACAATACCGGATTTAAAATCCAGGAGTTGCTGGTGTGATCCTCAGTCGAGGAAAAATTGATCTTGTATATTAAGTCGGATAGTCATTTGTTATAGTCCGTCATTTAAGGAGAAAAAGGAAAAATTGATCTTGTACATTGTATATAAAGTCGTAAGGTCATTTGTTAGAGTCGGTCATTTGAGGAGAAAAATTATTATAAGTGGTTAGTTATCCAGAAAGCCAGGTACACATATTGTTTGGATTAAATAAAAAATGTGTTGAAATCCGTATGAAACAGACATAAGATTTTGACATGTTTGGTTTCTCAAAGTGTGGTTATAAGTTGTTTTAAAATTTAAAAAAATCAAATCGAACCTACAAAAAGCTTTTTGTAAACCCGTATCTTAAATCAATATGGCTACAATGGATTCATGTTTTTTTGTTTGTGCCTATTGAAATTTGTCATATCTTCAGATTGGTTTATTCTAAATAAATCTTGATGTTTTTGTTCTCCTAAATTATCATATAAATAAGAGTGACTTTATCTTGCCATCGATTGGTGTTGATACATGTACTGATAACTTGATGACATGTCAATACATGTTAGAACAATATCTTCAATGTTAGAAACAATACCGTGCTATTGTAATATCCTGTCTAACAATAGATAAGATTGTAACTTTAAAGAACGTAAAGAACGCCCAATATGGCATGTTTTAAAACAACAGATTCAGGCTTGGTTCGGTTGATCTAGTTCGCGATAATTGTAAATGCAAGCTCCCTTCAAAAACACCTTTGAAATAGAATTAGATCTAGGGTTTAGAAAAGTCCACAATAGTTCGAAACGGGGGATGTCACGGATTTCTAAATGCGATATTTTCATGATATTACATGAAAGTGACGTGTGCTCATTACGTAAATACGAAGGAGCAGTGGGCGAATCTCATAGAAATGGAATTGTTATACGTTATAAGAATTTGAGAAACCATAGACAGCTAGCAAAGAACTATTTTTTAAAAGCAGGCACTGTTTAGTAAGAAAAGAAAAATGAAGCATACAATGTAAATGAATTTCATAGTTGTAGTATTTGTATTATATAAGTGTACATTAATAATTATTAATCTTAAAGTGTCAATACTATTCGATACTTGCATTTTTTTATTTCGAATGAAAATTAATTAATGGTTTCATATTAAGGCTTTATTGTCAAATAAATAATTCGCAAAAGGACTACAGGGTAGAATAATAAAGATTTCTAGTCAATTTTGATGAAAATCCGAGTCATAAATAAAGTGATTGAATAAGTTAATAATGCAGTAAAAATACTAACATTATCACTTTGCAATGCGTTTCAAAATATGTTCAGCAAAAAAGTAGTAGTAAGTAGGAGTTTTATTGCAAAAGAGTTGGCAATAACAAATCTCGGAAAATATTTAATTAAACGCTTGATTACTCTTTTGGCATTAAAGTGACAATCGAATGAACTCGGGGCTCAAATAGAAAGTTTCCATACAAGTATAATAAAACATCTGTCTTTCTGTCAGTCCTGTAATGGGTCTCCTGACCACTCGTGCGGATAATAATGTGGATTTCGAGAGTTGAAATTGGCAACGTATTCAAGGACGCTTATTGAAACAAAGCAAGAGAGATCGTACGATGGCGAGATTAAATGACTTTTGATAGATGTTTCAGGTCTTGACCTCAGTATATGCCTTTGGCATCTGTACTTTTAACACGGCTGGTACTTCTGCTAGTTTTTGTCTTTTGTCCGAAAGAGCAAGAGGATTTATGTGTGAAGACTACATTCTGCAATATGACAATCAAATACTATCCCCTAAAGTTGACAGCTATACAAACATGATACTAATGCATTTTAAACAATTTTGCTTTGCCGTTATCATTTTTGACATTGACAGTTCCGCATTTTACATATATCATATCAAGTTACAGTTTATTAAAATTATAACATAGAGTTAATCTGACAGTCAGAATTTTAGACCTATTTTGAAGTTTGATATGTATATACTGATTGTATATCAAGACGAAAAGCCGTAGTAAAATATTATGAAACATTTGTCAAAACTAATAAATCTGATAAAATAGTCGTCAAATTTTGTCAAGACTAATAACTCGGAGTGACATTGGCTGACTTGAATTTTTCCATTCAGACTTGAAAGGGATTTAGACAAAATGCTTGTCTTATTCTGACAATTTTGCTACGATAATACTGAAAAGGAGGACAATAATCGTTTTGATACGTGTACAGGCGTTCTGTCATTTAACAAATTAAAATAATGAAACAATTGATTAGTTAATGGTCTGAAACAGAGAAACATGATGTTTGGTAAACATTACATTAAAATTCCACCGGAGTTAGGATGGTGGGGGTGGGAAGCAAGTGGTTTGACTTTGAATTATTTAAGTGTGAAAGTTTCTGGAATGCAGCTTTTCTATCAGTTACCCTTTGAAATAATGCAGGAATGACCACCTGAGGTCTTCCTCTTCCAGTGAGTGGTGCTGGAAAGTCGCCAGATGACCTTTTCTGTGTTGGTGTGACTTAAAACTTAATAAAAAAAACTTAGTGTTACTTATCGTCTAAATGTTTAAATGCTATTACAATTACGTAGTTTTTGTGATTTAACTTTTATAAACTAATTGTTCACATGTTTTCCTTTAGACTTTAACACGACAAACTGTTTTAATTTTTGACGTACTTTTGATCGTTATCTAATACTAATAAATAACAAAATAGTTGTTATTTCACCGTATGCCATAGAAAATGATGTTAGAAATGAATGTATGTTTATAAATAAGCTTCTATTTATGTCCGTGAAATTTACGGGAAGGGCACCTTGTCTTTAAATGGTAAAAATGATGAAGCTTTGTAATTAAATTATATAAATCAAATATTTCTGTTATCTGGCTTTATATCTGATGTCATTATAACATTAGTTTATTTTAGAAAACGCTAACAGAACTTTTATTGAATGAAAAATATATTATTGATAAAAATAAATTGATATATTATATTATACATATATATACTAACTTAGCAAATGGTGTTAAAGAACGTATTTTCCTCTAGTCAAGAGAATGTCTTTTTTCTTAAATGTCGCAAGGTTGATATCTTACAACAATGCATAGTTCAGAATGATATTTGTATAATTAATGAAACGGATGTCTGCGTGTCGGTATATGTTGTAAGTTAGTATTTGCCATTTATATTGAATAACCGGCAGTCCTTGGTTTTCATTTGGTTTTGTAGTTTTGGTCTGGTTGCTTTGAATAAATACAACTGTTAACGTAAAGTGAGACATCCTTTTGTCGCTGGTCTGCATGACAGAATTAATGGTTCAACCGATTCCTTTTAAATTTCTTTAAATATTTATGTTCAATGTAATAAAAATAGATTCATGTTCAAATAATTCTAAATTTATGAAATCCAACTTCAAATAAACTGTTCCCGGCGACATTTACGACACTTATCCTTGAGGAGCGTGGGTGAATTGTGTCGCTCGAATCGATTGATTAATACCTTATTCCAATCAGCCTTCAGAATAGCTTGGTTTTTATAAGTTTCCCTTTATTATATAAATTCTGTAAAAAGCGTGAAAAAAGTCTGGACACAACGGACGGAATGATTTCTCTTTAAGAATAAGAGTGTGTTTATAATTTGGTACACATTCGTGACGTCATAACTTGAGAATATTAAGTAAAAAATGTCCGTAGGTGTGCATTTGCGTCAGTTTAAAATGAGAGCATTTAAGTCAGAAACCCTTGAGGTTTATACTATAAAAAAGAGTTTCTCAAAACAACAAAGAAAATATATTTACAATTAAGATACTTTTTAAACATACCCACCGTGGCCGTAAGGGTTGCCTTATACTGTTAAGGTATATGAATTGCAGCCATCGTAAATCACTGCGTGATCGTAAGAAGCGACATAATGGGTTCATAATTCAAAGTCCATGCATCTCTTGGCTGCAGCAGATGATGTGGCTTGGCCCGTAATGTTACTTAAAGTTATTAACACCCGAGGTTAGTTAAAACCAACCTTCCTGTTTCGGTGCCGTATGACCTTAACTGTGATATTTCGCTGTAAAATCATACAAACAAATCAATTTAAAACATTTTATTTATCTTCACATTTATCTATCAACTAGACTAAAAGAATAATTGCAATATTTTGACCGGCTTTAGCTTGAAGTAGTTTGCATTCGATCTGTCTTAGCTTTAAGTATTTAACATCTTGGCCTGTTTCTAACTTGAAGTAGATCGCAAAGATGTTTTTTGTAATGTTAGACTGCTAGTTAAGGTACTGAGTAGAGATCAAATAGCATCTGTCTCCGAGCAATAGCGTAAATATAACGAGCAATTTTAAATGTTAATTACTGTTGACATAATACTTATAATAAGAAACTCTACGCAGTTAATATCATGACTTGTTCTGAAACGCTAAATTAGGAAGATGAATAACAATTATTAGCAATGATGTTATAAGATAATATAAGACAATATATAGAAAGAAAATTAGTGGTTAAGGTCGTTAATTTCAAAGTACTAACCCCGCACATCTGCGGCATCGAATCCCACTATGGACTTTGCATTCTTTCACAAGAGACAGCTATCAAGCTTAAAGTCGGTGGCTCTACGCATGTGCCCGTTTGAGCATGAAGTAATGCACACAGGAGTGCCCGAGGTCTTCCCACATCATTAAAGCTATTAAACCTTGAAAGTCGCCATTTGACCATTGCAGTGTTGGTGAGACGTAAAACCTATCAAAAGCAAAAAAAGAAAAAGAAAAAAAGAAGCAAAACTTTACCAATACTGGATCCGAACCTGCACTCATCGGTAGTAATGTACTTGTGATGTGCTCTTTGAGCTTTAACAGCTTTAAGGTTTAACTATAAACGAAGTCGTAGCAGAAGGTTAAAACTTCCCGGTTTTATTCCGGGTATAGTTGTTAGAAAACAACATCAATTCTGCATTTGCACTATCAATACTGCATTTACACTCAATCTATTCTTAGTACCAATTATATTCAATTATCACTTTTGTGCTATATTTACAATGTGTGATAATCATAATGATAGCAACAGATAAGCGCGATAAAATTACATTCATTCAACAGCGCAACATGTTTTTATGCCGTTTCCTATGCTTAAAAAAATGAGTGTCCATCTTTGATTTTAAATGAATTTATTTGGAGCAAATACTCATGAAAGCCATTTTAGCTTATGATATAACTTCCCTCTTTTAAAGTAAATATTTGTGTTTTTTTTTCAAGAAGCGTTAAATGTATTCACTTCCACTATTTTTCGCTATTAAGGAGATATTTTCCCCTAAGCATGATTGTGGCCCCTTTTTCTATGATGTCCTTTTTCAAGTATACAGATCTGAGAAAAGTAGAGCGCGTTGTACTGGGACATGTCTTGTTAATTTCCTGTTATATGAAAATATGCATTCATTTTAGCTATGTAGCAGCATTGTCAATAAATTATAAGTCTTAACTTATGTCAAAAAAGTGGCTCTGGCAAGATACAATGAAGGATTTTTACTAATAAAATAAGTCTAATATTACTGATTGCTTAGGCATTAAGAAAGAAAATATATTGTTTGATGAAGCCTTATACTAATATTACCAAAGCAGATGGCTTTAGATAGGACAATAAATTGATTATTTATACACAAAACTTACTGTAACATGACATTCTTATATTTGATTGGAAACCAAGTCGTCCTGATCGCTCTCTCCACTTCCCTCAGCCATCTCGTTTGTGTACATATCAGCGGAAAATTATCCTACTTCTGAAATGAAAGAAAGTAATATATTTTCGTTATACGCCGACATTGCTTTTTAGTACTAATCTATTTGCTCTCAGAGAACGATCGTTGCTACAAAAGGCATATAATACAAGAAATCCAAATCTTTTTACTGTGATTAATTCCTGTGTAAAATATGACTTATTTCATTCCAAAGATGTATCATGCGCGAAAACATTATAATGTTTTTGTATGATAAATATCAAGAACATGTAATTGCAAAGGTTGTTTGACATTGTTAAATTGTTCTCCATGCCATGCAAAATTGATGTTGTACTAAAAAACTTTATCAAACTGAATTAGACAATGCTTCTTACACTGGGTCTGACACGAGTTTCTTAAATAAGGTCTAACGTAACGCTAAAGTTGTTATTGATTTAAATATATAGATTTTTTTCGACAAAAAGATCAGGAGCTATCCAAAGACCTTATTTTGTTGGCTTTTTCTCGCTTTATTTCAAGTCGACAGATGTAAAGGGTTCTTTAGCTAAACTTATTTTTTTCAAAAACTTATCTCCTAGTTGAATTGCACATGAGCATGAATGACATGATGATATAGTGAACAATTAAATAGAGATAAACGATGAAATGTTGAATTCTGCTCAAGTCGGTGCTAGGGGGCATGGACGGTAGGTTGCACTTTCAAGTGTCATCCATGTATAGGTTCAATTAAATCAAGCCTGCAACATTTACAATTTTGCCGTTTTTTTGTTCTTTAGGGATTATGTTTTTTCTTTCTTCTACTGCTGTACGTACATACATTTCAATTTTGAAGACAATCTCAAAATGGTTTATGTATACACATATTTGTATATATTTTTATTGTGTTGTGACTGTGCAAGTTACAATTTACTATTACCAAATGTTTGATTGTTTGTTTGTTTGTTTGTAAATCAAAGTTCGCATTTATTTCCATCACATACTTAATCAATTTAGAAAAGAAAATATTGTTTTATGCCATCACAACATTCAACGTCTTACACAATTTGTATTAGTATCAAATAAAATTTCAAATTCATTTTCGTCACATCGTCAGATTGTTTTTGCCAATATTACACTATTCCAAGTTATTGTTTATGTTTAAGAGCGAATCCTTTAAATCGGCCTGGCGAGGCTTTCAAGTAAATTGTTCCTAGCGATATTCAGCATGTTACATAGTTAATATAAAATGATTAACAATGTTTGTCAATTAAGAAATTCAATCACAATTTACAAATGATCACTTTTACACCACTTATGAAATTTAATCTGTTTTGCGAATTTCAGACTTGACATTAGCTAATGAAAGAATATTCAAAGAGTAACATGCATTTTATTGGTAATTTGCAAACACGCCGTTCAGTAACCGGTGCGTGTTAAGGAAGTATGAAAGGGGTTTATTAGTTTTTTCTGGAGGAACCAATTGTTACGGTAACCATCTATAAGAGTCATGTCAAGACAATTGGCACCAAAATGGAATTGATATGAAATTTGTTAAGGTTCTGTAATTGTTATAAAGGAGATCTAAATGGTTCAATATGATAAATAAAACATTTTGAGTTATAGAGATAAAGTATGTAAAATATATGTAATAACGTAATTCTAGGACAAAATTAATATTTATTATACAAAGAAATATCATGCGATATTTGGGATAAGAAAAAAACAACATTTGTTTAAAACAATTTAGATTGAACAGCGGATTTTTGTTTAATCAACAAAGATGATATCTTCTTTTCACAATCATGAACGTTTTCTAAAGAATTTTGTCTAAAACGTTTTCAATTAAAAAAAATGGAGAATTAAATACACTACACTGCATATGCAAAGAAACCAAAATTAACGCATTTTGTGTCGCTTGCTATTGAGTACTGCGACATATAGGGAACACTTCTCCATCGTCTGTCCGTCCGTCGCAAAAATGTCCGGACTACTCTTCAGAAACTTCTGGTGCTATTTCATCTAAACTGTACAGGTATAATAAGTAATATTTCTCGCTGTGCATGTCGTTGCATTGTCCGGTTCAATAATATTTGTCAAAGTTATTGCCCTATAATGATTTTTTTAAAACTTTCTCCTGACTACTCCTCTTATACCACTAATGCAATTCATATGAAATGTTATAGGATTGATCGGTACCTCAAATACTTGTGCATATTAAACGGGTTTTTTTTTTTTTTTTCGTTTTTTTTTTTTTTCCGAAATGATTTTATCTGAGGTATGGCCCTTGAATAAAAAAGCGTTTTGGCCTATTAATGATTTTTGTGTCTCCTGCTACACAGTAACTGCAAGAGGCAATTGGCAATCATCAGGCGACACATGTGATCACTGATCGCTCTTGTTTATATTTTAGAAATTCGTATCATCCTTGAACGAAACGAATTATATTTTGTAGGAAAGTTTATATCATCATCCTACTGGGTGTAACTGTTCATGTCGCGTATATCAAGTTTTATCTGCGATATGCGTTCGAACCAGAGTATGAAAATTTCTAAACATGAAAGATTAAAGTAACTTGTTATTAAATTACGATTTCAAAGCTATCAAAATAACTATATAAAAGTCATCATAGAGCTAGCCTCTTTTCGTCTGCATCAGATAACTCTAGATATTGTTTTGAGTTATGGTGTATATAAAATATATCATGCAATACAGCTATATATTATTAAAGGCACATAATGCCTGAGAAAACCATATTTTGTTCAATTCTTTAGAAATGTCAAACATGTGTTTGAAAATTTTTAATATTGAGTTTAGAACATGTAAGATATTTAACAAATGAAAACAAAATAACGCTAAACATGTAGTAATGTGTCATAAAGGTAGTAAAAAGTAAAGAAAGTAGTATTTTGACTTCCATACAAAATACTAATGCACTATAATTATACCAGTTGCGAGTATGGCAATAAATCAAATGTTAGTTTATCTATATGGCAAATGAGTAATGTTTTGGAAACTGTAACAAGATACCAAAAAAATAAAAGTTTTTAAGAAGTAAAGCAATAGCATATATGAGGCAAAATGGGCCTTCAAGCCTTTATCTATGTATATACAGAATGAACATTCAAATGATATAAGAACACATTGATGGTTATGAAACTTATAAAAAATTATTTCTTAAATGTTCAACAACAATGAAAAGATCTTCTTTTGGCAAAATAATTTCTACATTTTGTGATAAGAGAAAATAGAAAAAAATAACACAATATAAAAAGTTACGGTTTTAAGGCGTTTATGATTTTTTTACGAAATAATAAAAAAGAATGACACATTATCATGTGATAATATTTGCATTTTTACAGCAAAAAAACAACTTACGTAATGTAATAATAGAAAATTGAAAACATACAATAAAAAAGTCAAACCATGGTTTTTAGACTTCTATTATTTATTTTATTTATAAAAGAATAAAAAGAATGAAATGTGCGATAACGTTGCAATATTCTGTTGTTCTCCTTTGTAACTTGCAAAACATTTAGAACTTTCAAATACATAAGCTTCTTTATTATCTTTCTTTCTTTCTTTTTTTTTCTTTCTTTCTTTCTTTCTTTCTTTCTTTCTTTCTTTCTTTCTTTCTTTCTTTCTTAGATTAATGGTTCAAAATGCTTGTTTTGTTTTAGGCTAAAATTTAGTTAAATAGTTGTTATTCATACAGTATAGATAATATATAAACCAAATATAAAAATTAACGGAACAAACACTTCTTTAACATGATATAGAATAATAACGTCATAATAATATAATGATATTCAGACTAATTTCAATTCTTCAAATAAAACTTTAGGGTACTAAATTATGTTTTAAATAACACAAAAAAACTCGAGGTGAATTTCAAATGAAAATAAGAAGTAGGATTATTGCTACGACAATTTATCATGCAAAAAAACTGTGAATAATATGATACGGTAAAAAAGTGTCGTCTGTTTTAATTAGAGGTTGTCTGACTTTAAAAGAAAGTTACAAAAATCATGTTACTGATAGTATCTTCAGAGGAAATTATTTCTGCACGCATGTCTTCTTTCTGTCGTTATTTTATTGTTATTTATTGTTCTTTAACGTGTGCTAAGTACCACGATTTGTTAATATTGACATTTTTGCGAAAGCATATAAAGTACATAATTAATGTATTTTTTGTGAAACATATAGTTTTTGTATAACTTACAAGGCTTAATTGCTTTAACATCGGATTCTGAAAAATGTTTTTGTCCAAAACATTAATTGCATTTAAATATTTAGTTTCTGTCCAATTAATCTGTTTTAAAAGTGATTGGACCTAGGCGTATGAATATATTGCCAGCCTCCTTGCGTTTGAATTATGGTGTTTTTAGGTCCATTGCATATAAAGTAAGAATACCATTATGGTATTTTAAACAACCTTTCTAAAAGGAATGGGAGATAAGCGTATAAATATGTTATACTTGCCAGCCTCCTTACGTTTGAATTAGAGTTTGCAAGGCCCATCGCAAATAAAGTATATTATTTTGGTAAATTGCCATAAACCAAATCAAATCAAACAAATGAAATAAATATTTCAAAATTCCAGAAGTTAGATTTATTTTTACTTGAAACGTAAAGAGTTTGATGTTGAAACTATCTTTAAAATGAGTATGAAATAATTGTAATATCTAAATGAATGTTACAATCTGAGGGCACGCAGAGTTATTATCACAATAGAAAATTTCAATATCATATTTTAATCAATGGTACAAAGCGGATGGGAATGATGACTTGATTATCAAACGTGTGTTGCAGCGAACAACGTCAGATATATAACGTCTGTATCAAACCATAATAATCACTTCTGCTTTTTCCCACTACTTATCTAAATTGAATAGAAATAAACTAATCGAATAGATATATCTGTTTATTATCATTATTCTTTACAGTTTTCTACATTATGCTCATATGGCAGAGTGAAAATAGCAACTGTTAAATGTTAACATATACATATCTACGAATCTTTTGGGGTTTTTTTAAATTCATTTTTTAAATGTTTCACAATCAGGTAGATGTATTGTATTAATTTATTAAAATGTCAGTTGGGTAAAAATAAATAACAGAACTATTTATTAAAGATTAGATAATAACAACAATACATACATATTACATGCCAACTTTCTAACCTCTGACAAAAGGATTCACTCACAAAATACATTAATAACAATCTGGAAAAAAGTTTGATCTCTGGGAAGCATTAATCACAACAAAATTACATGAAAATCGGTAAGATCGAGTTAAAAGAAACATGTAAGGTTTAGCAGAAGTAATATATCTTTGCACAGTTATACAAAATAAAACATTTGTACATAAAACTTTTGTCAGCAAGAAATCATTTTCCAAATGCTCATGATAATGTATCTCCTTCCTAATGTTTCTTCTGACTTTGCATAAAATGGAGAGAATAAGTTGGTAATAAGTTAAGAGGCTACCCATCTCATTTACAGATTGTAAAGGGTGTGCATTGTTTGTTAAAGAATTGAATTTTCTTTAAATTGCTAGTAAGTGGCGTTGTAGGAAATGGATAACCAACATAAAGCAGAAAAGTAGCGTTCCTCATGTTCTGGGTTCTATAAATTGGACATCGTTTAACATATATTTATGTTCACTGGTATATAATTGTTGTATATTTGTGCTTGATTAAAAGAAATTACAATTTTCAAATAAAATCTAACAGAATAAAATAATTCCTATGTACTTCATATGCTGCGTCTTGCTTCCTGCAATATATTCAAAATTTGTCATATGTAAGACTTTTAAGACATCTGTATACACTGTATCTAACTGTCGAGAAATCATGGCTTTCTAATGGTTAGTAAAAGTTAAAAAATGTTTTGATATTTGTGGCAATAAAATTGACAAACCATTGAAGTATTTACTGCGTGCCTCAGTTGTCTATATCGAATATTTTCTTATCAGCCATATCTCCAATTAGATCTTAGACTAGTATATTTTGCAATCTGCGACAAATGTATTCTTATTAAAAGCTTCAGTTATGTTCGATGATTTCCCCAGGGTAAGTTATAGTTCGTCTGGTCACAGGCGATGAGAGTGAAAACGCATTTGATATTGTTTCATTAAGGGATATATGTAAGTGAGCGATTGACCATATATTTATTTGTTATGGTGTGTCGGGATTTAAGTCAAGAGAGTATGGTTATAAGATTTGAACACATACTTCATTTATTCGAATGACAGAAAGATGTTACCAAACATGTGCTGGGTTATCGTTTTCAATGAAACAATAATTAATAGTTTGGCTTAACTTTGTTTACCTTCCCCTCCTTGTTGAATCAAAGAAAAATATATGCACGCGTTGTAAAGATTAATTCTTTCCTCTTCGTGTTAAATGGAAAATATATATACGCGTTGAAAAGATCAATGATATTAATTTTGTATTAAGTAGATCTATATATCTTTATTAATTTATAGGAGTATCGCTCAAGCCGGTGCTAGGGACGTGATGTGTTGCACTTTAGTCTTTTTTCATTATCCCTCATATACAGAGTCGGCAATTTCCATGTAATTTTGTTGTGATAAAGGCTTCCGAGGGATCTCACTTTGTCCAGATTTTTATAATTGTCATCATTAATAGCATATGCATTTAGGACACGTTCACGTTATAAAGATATATATTTGGCAGGTAGAATGGCTTCTATACAAACGCCTTTTTGCATTATATAACCCGAGCTCTCCATGTTATAAAACCAATAATCCGTCCTGTTGACGTTACACACAAACATATCAAGTAAATCACAACATACATACAGCTGTTGGATTATCTGGAAAAGTATGATTGTCATACGATACAGTCATGTTGGACGATTTCCCGAGGGTAATTTATATTGGTCTGCTTTGAGCCGATGACAGAGTTAAATAAATGTTTTCTATAAGGGTTTATGTGTTATTGAGAGGTTGATTCGCTATTGTCAAGATTTAATGCGTACATGATGACAGAGTGATGTGTATAGAATTTTAAATGTGTCATTTATGTCAAAGCATTCATCGTGTTCTTGGAAGCAAACTGCGTAACTGTTTTCTCGGTCTGTGTGACTTATAGGAAAACGGCCCATACCGTTTTATGTTGTTGTTGATGGTGATGATGGCTAGTTGGAACATCCGACAACATTATATAAGATAAAATATGTATTTCTGAAGAGACGGCCCTATGTCGTAGGGTTGTGTTTTAAAACTTGCCGGTAGTTCTGTGTTGAGGGATGCGTTAGTTGAATGCCGCCCTTCCTTGTTGATCTTGTTTTTCATATTTTAGTTCTTAAGAATAAATTCTATTTGAATTACACTCAAAAATACCATATATTTAAAAGAAGAACTTGAGACGGTCGTTTGTCCTGAACTTAAAACACTTTATATTCATCTTGTACTTGATTGTTTTCTTGAAGCTTAAAGTGTATACTCAGCCGCCGGATATCCAAGTAAAGTAGATGATGAAACTTAAACAGGGTTATAACAGAGCAATAAAACTGAACAATTATTTACAGGCAATCGATATCGCCTCGTTATTTCTATATTTTTCGCGCAAGTGCTTAATGAGACTTTGACAAAAAATAAGACAAAAAGTGACAAATGTTCTGCGTGCTGAACGCAAATATAGACTATTTTAGAACCAAATTATAATATTATTTGCAATTAGGCACAGAGACTGGCAGCTGTTCGAAATTAACAAATACATTATGCACGAGTGTTGACTTATTATAAGGAACATTTTCTTTCATCTCGAGTCATCAGAAAATGCCTATTGTACACTGTTGTTGATTGATACATAACTGTTTTGTTTTTCTTGTTTTTTGGCGGGAGTTATTAAATTCGAGTTTCTTTCCTAATTTATTTTTATGGTTCAACATCATTTAAAACACGTCTGCTTAAGAGGCAACATATGAATTAAAAAACAACATATCTCTATGTCACTTAGCAGTATATTGTTATTGCTGTATTGCTAGATTATTAGTTATCTAAGGATTTTTGGCCTCTTGGGTTTAAACCCTGTCAGCGGCAAGCCGTTGTTTTCACTTATTGCATAGTATTGGTTGGTTCCAGGAACGATTTTGAGAGTGTTTCAGTGGCCTATAAGCTTCCAAAACAATCAAACTAAAATAGATTCGTGTAAACTCTAAATTATAATTTACATTTCAAGCAGTATATTCTATTTTTTCCACAGTATGCACATGTTTACAGCTTTCTTGTTTGAAAGAGTCTCATTTTGAGATGTTAAATATTCATATATAGTCGTATTTAAGTGTCGCATTCAATAAATAAGTAAATTGGATACACAACATGTTTTATTTTATTGATAACATCTTTGTGCAATTTCACAGTTTCCGTTTTATGACAACTTTATTGTTATTTATTACCCTAACACATGTACAAAATTATTATATAAAGGTTTTGTTTTCTATAATAATATCGATACATTTCTTCAACAACATTTCAGATACTGCGTTGGTTCTCATTTTTTTTGTCTCGTATTTCTCTCGTCATGCATTTCTAAGAGTCTGAATGTTAAAGAACGTGTGTTTTATCAAGAACAGTTTACAAAATTTGTATATCCAAATTTGCTATCGTCCCATTTACTAGCCCCCCAAAAAAGGTTTTAGGCTTAATCATGTGAAATTAAGGGTGATATCATCCCAAGAAATAAACCATTTCTCTATAGATTGTTTACCCTTTGAAATTTTTACACATCCAATGTATTTTGGATAAAGTATGTATGCAAATATATTTCATCTGATAACATTTGTTCTTTATTCAATGAATAATCTCTATTGAGTTGACATGATTTTCTATATTGTACAGAAGTAGGACTACAATGATTAGTGGCCTGAGAACCATAAAACTCTAGTATTACATCAATTTTAGGTCAAGATATATATCATTCTAAAACAAAATACAGGACAGACATCGATAAAAATGTTTTCCTTTATTACAACACCATGTTAACCTGTCCATCATACATCATTCATTTACTTGGTCTTACATAACTAGGTCATTTCCAATTATTTTAATTTCCCTGAAATATACTTATATCTTTATGACGGCGTTTAAATGTGTGCATGTAGACCAAAGCTTTTTTGGCATTCCTCGACATAAATTGTGACCAATTTCAAACGCTGTTGGTTATTTTTTCTAATACATTGTTGCTTTGCTCACATTTTCGTCGCGATTTATCGAATGCATTTTTCTCACACACAAGTGTTTTTCTTCAATATCCTTCAGCAATTTGTTCTAGAACTAGACGTCTTTGACATTTCTATTGAGCACATGAAAAGATTATACCGTGCACAAACGCAAGATACAAACTTGAGATTGGAATAAACTACATCAATATTATTAAATGAAGTTTTTGCCTATGCTCATGGATTATATTAAAATGAAAACATAGTTTACGACTAAGAAAATAAAATTTTAATATGAAAATTCGCATTTTGAATTTTCTATTGTTGTGATTTTCCTCAGTAATTAAAATTATAGTTGACAATCCTGAATATAAATTAACTATCACAAGATAAAATTCAAAACTAGAAATACAAAACATATCATTTTTGATTATATTTTTAATTGAAATATTTACTATCTTTACTGGGTAGATGTATTTTGTTTACAATTGAAAACTGTTTTTTATACCTGATATGTACATCTCCGCAAGGATATATGTATATGCAATGATGTAAGCAAATTAAAAACGTGACACAATAAATCTAAACCTGTTGACAGAAGTTTGGATATTGTGGACATTTTTATCTTGTCTTTATGCATTTATACTCCAAGATTTCCCAAGAGCAATTAGCCATTGTCTGGTCACATTTACAAAACAAGAGCTCAAAAGATTGTTTTTATCTCACAATATTTGTCATAAAGCTCTGCTGTTTTGTAATGACATTTTAGAATTTCACAGTCCTTTGAGAGGACTTATAGAAGCTTGTAACAGACATGAGCGGATAGTTTACAATATCATAAGTATACTATTTGCTATACGTATTTAAAATGTAGAATCCTCTTGTTTTAGGTGCTCTTTATTTGTTTGATATAACCGATTCTCGTATCTTTTCGTCATATTTATATTGCACGATAAAAGTCTTAAATAATATTCAGCTATTGTTTCTTAATTTCGAATTTACAATTATCTCAAGCAAATCATTTTTGTCCATTTCAAATTATGTATAGGTAAGGTGCTACGCTAACGATATTTTACGTTTGGCTAAAAGAAGAATATGTGTTTCTGAATTAAATATTGCCATAAAGAAGTTAAGATTAATAAAGGCAGTTTTCACTTTGCCTCTGAGCTTTTTATAATGATTGACATATTTAAACTATTTATGACAAATAAGTATGTGTTATTTTACAAAAACCTGCATTGTCCTGATATCGGATGCATACAAATTGGGATAATAGACTCCGTAGACATTTCAATTATATTTGTCGTATTTTAAAATAATCTTTCAAATAATATTCTCAAAATATTCAAGAAGAAAATCAACGGTAATGGACACTTTGTCACAATAAACCTGACAGTCTGAAGTTATTTATGTCTCTTCAGTTGTTTTTTTGAAAAACCTTTTATGACAACGTAAACAGGAAATACATCAAGCCCAAACAGAAACGCTGAAATAAGTAAATTAATGATGTCAAAAGTGACGACATTTACCTACTCGCGTGCATAAGTGATACTTCACAGTTTTGAATGTTCATGTGTTCCAAGCTCTGTCAGTTTCATTCAGCACTTTCTTCTATCTCTTGAATGATTAAAAAATATTTACTAATTAAAATTTGCAACGATGCGTTTGTGAAAGATGTTCTTGCTGTATTTCTGGTCATTTGCTATCATTAGTTTTATTCGGTGATAAAAATTGTCTATCACTCAAGTCGGTACTACACATCGACGTTGTATGTTTCAATTATGCTTAAGCCGGTGCTATGGGGCTATGACGGTAGCTTGCAATCACCACTGCCGCCATTGAACAAGCTAAATCAAACCGAGCTGCAACATTTTAAGTTTTGCCGTGTTGGTCTTTCTTTAGGCGTTCTCTTTTAATCTATTTAATAAAGAATTTTCTCATCTTTCAAGTGTTTTCAAATTGAAACATTTGTCATCGACAGACAAAATTTAATAAAGATTTTATAGTCGGCAATGACATGTCAAATAAGGCTGAACAAATAACTTGTCATACTAGTGGAACAATTTAAAGTTTTAAAACGTCTTATGGCTAGACAAGTTTTAATTAGATTCCACTATTTGTTTGCTGTTTTTGCTCTCAAGGAAAGTCTTTTGTTATCCAGCGTATTTTTGAAAAGCCTTTGTATTTAAGAAGCATTTCTTTTTTTTTTTTTTGTTAGAATCAATGTCTCTAAAGCGTGATTGCAAAATAAAAAAACTCAAATAGATTTTTTACAAAGGTACAAACACGTGTCTTAATATTGTTTCACTGCATATAATAGAAGCAACCCGAGTGTCAAATGATATTTAGCTGCACATTCATCCTGTGACATTTTCAGTTTCTGCTTTATTGTTATTTATTCCTCGTTTAAGTGTTTTAACTTCTTGGTAACAAAATTTTGTTACTATTGATATTTTGTTTTCAAAAATGTGTAAGATATATGTATAGTTATATCTAACGTATATTGTGAAAAATACCTCAGATGTCTTAACATTACTTGAACACTGAAAACTAGAAACAAAATGCTAATATTAAAATTAGGTTCATGGTATTCAAAATAATCTTCAAGTATATGTGTCTTCTTTAAAGAGGTTAGAGATATGCATACATTACTTTTTGTCAGAGCTATTCATACTTCATTTTTTGTCAACCTCTTAGCGTTCGAAGAAGTGCTCTAAATGCCATTGATGTAACAAATCATCAGACAATTAAAGTATTAAAATTTTGATAAAAAGATAAGGTGTTTCAATTAAGTTTTGCCGTGTTTAGTCGTTCTCTTTTAATCTATTTAATAAAGAATTTTCTCATGTTTAATGTGTTTTCAAATTGTAACAATTGTCATCGCAGACAAAATTTAATTAAGATTTTACAGTCAATAATGACATGTCAAATAAGGCTGAACAAATACCTTGTGATATTAGTGGAACAATTTAAAGTTTAAAAACTTCTTATGGCTAGACAAGATTTTATTAGATTCCATAACTGTTGTTGTTATTGCTCTTAAGAAAAGTCCTTTGTTATCCAACGTATTTTTGACAAGCCTTTGTTTTCAAGGAGCATTTCTTATTTTTTTTTGTTAGAATCAATGTTTCTAAAGCGTGATTGCAAATAAAAAACTCAAACAGATTTTTTTTACAAAGGTACAAACACGTGTCTTAATATTGTAACACGTGCATATGATAGAAGCAAACCGAGTGTCAAATGATATTTAGCTGCACATTCACCCTGTGACATTTTCAGTTTCTGCTTTATTGTTATTTATTCCTCGTTTAAGTGTTTTAACTTCTTGGTAACAAAATTTTGTTACTATTGATATTTTGTTTTCAAAAATGTGTAAAGTATATGTATAATTATATCTAACGTATATTGTGAAAAATACCTCAGATGTCTTAACATTACTTGAACACTGAAAACTAGAAACAAAATGCTAATATTAAATCTAGGTTCATGGTATTCAAAATAATCTTCAAGTATATGTGTCTTCTTTAAAGAGGTAAGAGATATGCATACATCACTTTTTGTAAGAGATATTCATACATCATTATTATTAATCTCTTAGCGTTCGAAGAAGTGCTCTAAATGCCATCATCAGACAATTAAAGTATTAAAATTTTGATAAAGATAAGGTGATAGTTTTTGAAAAAGTAAAATCATACCAATTTTATAAAATTATATATAAGGCTAATGCATTATATGAGAGCACAAGATTTTTTTTTGTGTTTATATTTAGATTTTCTTAGACCTTCCCTGCAAGGACATTCTTTCAACATGATCGTACAAATTTAGAATTATATCTGGGCAACCTATATCAAAATTCTGCTTCTATTCGAGACATTTTAAAGTGTATGGAATACATAAATGTCAAATATCCGGCGAATTTTGAGAATACAGTGTCTTACCTCATTGCTTAATAGTGCACAGGATTACGTTGAACTATCTCTTAAAATGCTTTTGAAATAAATGTATTATCTATATAAAAGTAAATATTTGGCTGCATACAGAGTTGATATCTCAAAAACAAATCAAATTTGTTGTTTTAATCTAAGGTACAAGCACATGTCTTTGGAGCAAATATTACCTGAGTGTATAAAACCTATGTTGCAACAAACATTATCAAATCTAAAACGTGCAACGTTAGATAAATATTGATGAATAAAATCATCTCCATTGAAATCTAATGTTTACGCTCCTACTGCTTTATATCATTGGTTACAAAATAATAATATAAAAATAAAGATATGCACAACTGCATTTTGTTTGCATATTTCAATCCACATTTTTTGCATTTTTGTGTCGCCTCTACGGAGTAGTGGCGACATATAGGGATCACTTCTCCGTCGTCTGTCTGTCCGTCTGTCCGTTCGTCTGTCTGTCTGTCTGTCCGTCCGTCCGTCACAAAACTTGTCCGCACTACTCCTCATAAACTACTGGTGCAATTTCATCCAAACTTTACAGGAATGATCAGTACCAAGTCTAGTTGTGCATATTGTCTGCATTTTATGGTTCAATGATTTTTGTCAGAGTTATGGCCCTTTAATACTTTTTATTTTTAAAGTTTGTCCGGACTACTTCTCTTATACCACTAATGCAATTTCAATGAAACTTTATAGGATTGATCTGTAGCTCAAATCATTGCGCATATTGCATGGGTTTTCTGGTTGAATGATTTTTTGGCCGAGTTATGGCCCTTTGATAAAAAGGTGTTTTTTTTCTGTGTGTTGCCAGATACGCAAAAGCTTGTCCGGACTACTCCTCATAAACTACTGGTGCAATTTTATCCAAACTTTACAGGAATGATCAGTACCAAGTCTAGTTGTGCACTGTCTGTCTGTCTGTCCGTCTGTCACAAAATTTGTCCCAACATGAAATTGGCCATCATGAGGCCACACATGTGATTACTGATCGCTCTTGTTTGTTTATTCCGTAACTACAAAAGTTTCGATTTTATTATTTGTTCGTATGACATAAATCATTAATCAATTTTCCGGAAATATCAGTTGGGTATCAAATAAATCTTGGACGGATTTGTTCGTTATTATAGATAATGTCAGTGACACAAAAAATATTATTTGCAAAGCTCTCTAATCTCTGACAAAAAGTTTTCAAACACAAAATGAATTAAAAACCAAACGTGTTTTCTAGATCCAGTAACATTTGGCAGAAGTAATGTAACGTTGTACATCTACCAACATAAAACATTTGTAAACTAAGAATAATCTTCGAAATGTTCACGATAAATCTTGCTTAATGTATCTCCTGTTTAATGTGTTTTTCTTACTTTAAATTTCTTTTTACATAAAATTGAAATGATATATTGGTGTTAAGTTTAATAGCGACCTATCTTATTTATAAATTGTTAGAAGTATGCATTAATTCGTTGTTAAATATGACATAAGTATTTGTATATTTAGCACACTAAAACTAGGCGCGTTGATTATGGTTGAGTTCTGTTATTTGGTATCGTCGGTAAAATATATTCATGTCGTCCGAGATATGCTTATTGTTAATAAAATTGTCCCAAATTATTCCTGCAAAAAGGCATCTACGGTTAAAAATAAACTTCTACAAATTCCAATTGAATTCAAATGTACTTCAAATGCTGATACTTCCTTTCCCAGCAATATGTTCATTTTCTGTCTCATGTACATGATGTATGTCTTCGTATACATTGTAGTTTACTGTCGAGTAATTATTAGTAAAGGTTAGGAAAACTGTTATTATATTTTTGGCAATAAAAGTGACAACATACTGACGTATATACTCTGTGTGCCTAAATTTTCAATATCGAATATTTTCTTGTCCGTCCTATCTGGTATAATTTTGGAATCTCTGACAAACGTATTCTTATTAAAAGCTTCGGTTATGTTCGATGATTTCCCCAAGGTAAGTTATAGTTCGTCTGGTCACAGGCTATGAGAGAGAAAACGCATTTGTTTCATTAAGAGATATATGTAAGTGTGCGATTGTCCATATATTTATTTGTTATGATGTGTCCTGCAGGATTTGATTATTAAACGTTAAGAGAACAATCTTGTAGGATTTGAGCACATACTGGTTAATTAATTGGAAATGGAAAGCAATGAAAACATAATGAAAGAAAAATGTAACATAATCATGTGCTTGTTTACCTTTTTCATTGGAAATATTTGGACAGTTTGGCTTAACAATTTTATGTAACGTAATCATGTGATTTCTTTCCTTTTTCATTGGAAAGATTTGGACAGTTTGGCTTAATAATTTTTGCATTCCTCTCATATGATAGGTAATGTAATATTTGCCTTTTGTACAATATTAACTTTGTTAAAAACGAATATATCTGCGACATGAAGCTAAGATAAATGACATTGCAATACATATTAAGTTTATTATAAGGTTATATATTATGAGGTTATATAATTAGACCCATACCGTTTTAACCAGGGAGGTTTTAAGATATGCCCTCTGTCTGTCAGTCCGTCTGTCTGTCCCTAATACCTATTTCCTGAGATTATTCTTAAAGAACATGGCCCTTCAGAAAGTTGCTGACGTACTTCTTTTGTGGGTCCTTACCGGCTGAGGATTTTTGAATTGCTTGCAGTACTTTGATAATTGCTTATTTATACATGTAATCGTTTTAATCATTAATGGCATACAAAAAGAAATAATTCACACTCTCAATAAACCAATACAAGGATAGAGTCTGAAAGGATGTTTATGACATTCCTTTAAAAATAAGTTTACGTAACTGTTCATTGCTCACTTCATAAATTATGCCTATTGAAATACCAAGACAAAGTTGTCCCTATAATAAAACCAATTTTCCTGCCTGTTGAAGCTACAAACATACATATCAAATAAATCACAACATGCTTACAGCTGTTGGATTATCTGGAAAAGTATTATTTGTCAAGCGTAACAGTCATGTTTTGAGGATTATTCCCCCAGGATAATTATTATTTGTCTGCCTTTAGCCGATGACAATGTTCAATAAATGATGTTTCATTAAGGTTTATGAGTTATTGAGAGGTTGATTTCTTCTCTTTCAATATTTGATGCGTCCATCTTGACCAAGTGATGCGTTCTGAATTATAAATATGTTATAGATATAAGAGCAACCATTGCTTTCTTGCAAATCTGCATAAATGTTCTCTTGGTCTGTGTATTTGATACGCTTGTAAAAACAGGAAGGAAGTATTATTTTTCAATTGTCATGCAAGGCAAGAACAGATAACAAATTTGGCTTCCTTATATTAGACAAACACGTGCATTTTAAGAGAGGGGTCATTGTTTCCGGGTAAGGATTACTTCCCAAGATTAAATTTTATTTGAATTACACTTGAAAATACCATTATTTCAAAGAAAAGCTTAGAAATGGACATTTGTTCTGAGCTTGAGCATACTTTATATTCATCTTGCACTTGATTGTTTTACTGAATCTAGGTTAGCTTGGAATTCAGGTGTTGATAGTTTTTTGCTTATTCGTAACATACGCGCTGTTTCATACTCGTTCATGTTTTTAATAATATCGATTTGTCGAACAGAAGCACATGAAAATAGATAGACTGGAACCCAGGCTACATCTAGGAGTGAATCTAGGTGTGGATGTTAAGCCGGATATAGCACTAAAGTAACTGATGTAACTTAAACAGGGCTATAAAAGAACACTAAAACTAAACTGTTATATACAGCCGATCGATAGCACCTCGTTATTCCTAAATATTTCATGCTTGGGCGTAATGAGAGTGTAACGATAAAAGACAAAATGTGACAAATTTTGTACGTACTGAACGGAAATTAAGATTTTTTTGGAACCAAATTATTTTTATTGGTTGCAATTACACTCAGAGACTGACAGCTGTTCCAAATGAACCCAAAAATATTGCACGAATGACGTCTTTTCACCTTGTGCCCTTTTTGGTTTGGGGCCCTCCTGGGCTCCATATTGCTGGTTCTTGTTGCTGGAATCTGTGGGAGTTGCGTTCGTTGAGGGCCGCCTTTCCTTGTTGATCTTGTTTATCATTTTATATTGTAAAAAGCATTACGTAATAACTTGAATGAGTAATAAAAATAACAAACTGCAAATTGTACCCCTTTGTACATTGTATATGTACCTTTTTAAAAACTAATTTCACTTAAAAATATATTCCTAAAATCTTTTAAAAGACCGCTGTTTCTTTACAAATTACACTATCATTTTTCGGTGAGACAAATTTGCATGTTGTCCTTTAGACGTATTGCAAACAATAACTACGAAAATATAAACAACATGTTTTATTTGCGATTAATCTTTCGTCCGGAAATTTCATTACATTTTCTCAGATTCCGTTTATATGAAAGCTATATTGTTGTTTATGACTGTTTTGCAAGCATTTACTAAATTATTAACGGCACCTATTCTATAACGATATCATCCGATATATTTTCATGTGAAATGAACATTACAGACCTGGAATCGATATCTTATTAATTAGCTAAATAATAACTTCAATATTTTTGGATAAACTTTCTTTTTACGATTATGGACATGTAACAGAATATCATTGCGTAATTGTTGCCACTGTTAAAAACTAAATGTACCAACGCTTCATCAAAAAATATTGTTTAATGTTTTAGACGTGTGTATCAAAATTAATTCCCGATAAATAATACATCCATTATTTTGATAATTAAGTTTACTAGATAAACGACTCCCTTATGCAAAATTCATTTTCAGAAGACGCCAGAACAATGTGATGAAATATAGTTCAACTGTTCGTTGAGTATGTTTTTATGAAGTATGACAGAGTTTAGTTTATTGTTACCAGGAGATAAGTGATCTGACAATGTTGATCATAAAGCTCTAGCATTACATCAATTTTAAGGTCAAGTTTTACATTATTCTTTTGTAAATATAGGACAGATGTCGATACAATATACGTTCGTTTATAAGAACTGTCCATCAAACATCTATCCGTGTATAGATTGTCTAGGAATTCTGTATATAGGTCATTTTTAAAGCAGCATGCCTTCAGATGATGTAATGTGACTTTCACAGATGTCTTCTACTACAAGATTGTATTGTCATTTTTATGGAGCACATGACATGTTAAAATCGTGAAGAACAAACTTAATTAACTAACACCACAAATATAATTGAATGAAGTTGCTTCTTAATGTCACCAGTGAAAATATGTAACATTTATTGGCTGCTTTGTTTGTTTGGTTTTACGGCGTACTAACACAATTAAATCATAGGGCACCGAAACAGGAACGATGATTTTGGCTAACCACGGATGTTACATACATTAAAGCAACACCAGGGGTCAAACCACCTCACCTGCTGGAGCTAAGAGATGCATAGACTCCAGTAAATGGAACCCATTTAGTCGCCTCTTACGATTTGGCAGTCACAAAAGGAGGAGGCTGCACATGGGGTTTAAACCTTTTGCATTTATAACCTAACGCCAAGTACACGACAGTTAAATTGCTGAAAACATAAACTTTATCTTATTTACCAAAATATTTTCAAACTCACTGGAATTAACGGTGTCTGCAAGTTTGATGCCACAACCCTTAAAGCAATCACTCAGCCACAAGGGGGACCAGCTGTTTTAAAAATTGGTCTGAAGCTTTAAGATTTATATAAATTTTAAAACATGATATAATACCTTGCTCAAGTAATGTGCTTTAATGTTGTTTCTGTTTATTGTTCCGTGCACATATGTTGGGAAGTAATTTATCAGGGTTTTTTATTATCTAATAACCTGACAAACCCTTCTTCAAGCCTTGCCTCGGGGTACACGAATTCGAAAGGTAGTCATCAATCATGGAACAGAAAATACAACGAAATCATAGATTAATGATAAAAGCTACATCTGACATGAAATATATCTTCGAAACAATATATATAAAAAAATAATTCAGCAGTCCAAGTAAAAGAACAAGATAAACCGTGACAAACGTATTATTTCAGTGTAGATAATTGTATATTTTAAAGAATGGTTTCCATAACGAGTTTAGTATATAATATTTGTGCTTAACAATTCACAAGAGACAACAGAAATTCCAATTTATATATATAAATGAGCCGCGTCACGACAAAACCAACATAATGCGTTTGCGACCAGCATGGATCAAGACCAGCCTGCGCATCCGAGCAGTCTTATCAGGACCCATGCTGTTCGCTTACCAATTACAAGTAGAGTAACTCATAGCGAACAGCATGGATCCTGATCAGACTGCGCGGATGCGCAGGCTGGTCTGGATCCATGCTGGTCGCAAACCCAGTATGTTGGTTTTGTCGTGACGTGGCTCAAATGATATACTCGCAGAATCAAATAGTTCTACTGTATTAATCTTCATCAGACAATATGTCGACAGTTCCATTATATTGTTGTTGATATTGGCGGGAAAAAAGTAAAAAAGTATTAAAATTTTTATGATATACATCAGTTTAGATAATCAATAATTGAATGTACAATATGAGTTTATTTTTAGTTTAGGTGTGAACATTCATTAAAGTAGAAACCTTTGTTTTGGAAAATGCAACCACAAATTGACAATCGTATGTGTGAAACATATTTTTTTTAAATAAAATAACATTCAATTTTCACTGTAAAAACTTTTCACTGCAGTAAAACATATTTTCACTATTTTCACCACTTGCCCGACTACTTTCTTCTAAATTCTAATTCTTCTAAATGTATTCATGTAATTTATAATTTAAAAAAGGCAAACAAAACTGAAATATTCATAATAATCAGCTCTAAAAGCAGTTATTTTGTTACCTTCAAAGACAGATTCACTGTTTTGTTATCCCCAAAAACAGAGTCACAAAACTAGATACAAACTATATATTGATGTGTTTTATATATGTTTTCATTTTTCTCTTTTCATATTTCTGCACCTTATTCGATGTTCTCCAACATATAGGTAAGTCATTTTTATTTTTTCACCCTTTATTATATTCATGAGTACAAAAAACATTGTGTCAATATGTGACACAAAATGTTGGAAATATGTGGACACAAAAATTGTGTAGTTATGTAGAATAGTTGTTTATTAATAAGGAAAGGAGTTTGAATGCAGGTAAGTTTAATTCATTTTCCTGTTATTGGTATCAAAGTTGTTTGTTTACTTATATTCATGTATATGTATACTCTTTACTGCAAAGATAAATGGTCAAATTGTGTAAATGTATGGTTTTGCAATAATGCTTTAACTGATAAATATTCATATTCATGCATAGGTCATTGTTTGGTTTCGACAAATTGAATTTGGTAAATACTTACTAATGAACACTACACGAACCAATTATTTTTGTGAAGAACTGATTTATAGTTACCAAAGTAAATGTGTTACGATTCATTTGAAATACTGCAATCTTATTGGACAAAATAGAAATTTGAAACACCAAATCCAGGTAAATGGGTAAAATCTGGGATAATTTATACGGAAGTTTTGAAATGATTCTATTGGTATATAAAGGAGATACCTGTTTCGTGCAATGTCTCAACAAACTTTTATAGATATTGATATCGATATAGACAAGGATATAAACAAATGCTTTAATAATAGTTCCTAATATAAATCTAAACAATGCTATTTCTCAAAAAAAAATTATAGATATGAATATATACTAGGATTTAAACAATATGTTTAACAACACCTCCTTCACTAAATCTAAACATGTTGACAGGGATTTGGATACTCTGGATAGTTGGTCTAGTCAATTCATCCAAGATTTCTCAAGGGTAATTACCAATTGTCACATCTTGTATACGAGAGCATAAAGATATGTATTTTATGGCTCGATATTACATTGGTTTAAACATATTTTTATATATGCTCGATTGCGTGACAAGTTCTTGCAACTTACATTTTTCACTTTGTATGTAGTATTTTGAACTACAAAATTGCCAAAATACTACTTTGTTTAAATTTGCTACTTTTGTGTCAATTTCTTTCACATTTCGACAGGTTACATCTGAACCATTATTTATATATTGTAAAATTAATGTTTCCCCTTTCTAAAGACGTAAAATTTGATTCGTTTCTGAGGCATATTCAACAACAAATTGTTTAATCTGATTTCATTGTATACGGTTAGATCATAGTTCTTCTTTTTCTTTAAAAAAAAAATTTGTTTTTGTTTATTTCTGAAACAAATTGATTAAAATGTTCTTTAAGAGAAGCGCTACCAAAATTTGAAAATGTTGACAGATGATCAATTCTTTCCCGTCTATTTACAGAAGAAGACTTCAATTCAATATGTGTCTTATGATTTAAAATGGAAGAATTGATTCAGTAAATGTTTTGTTTGGCTTTCTTGATTTCAAAATCATGGAGAAATTAATGGATTTCTCCAGTTGTTAGATTAGAAAAAAAATATTGAGATGTTGATATAAATTGAATATTGCCCTAAAGAGATTAAAATTCTGTGGTAGAACTATAACAGTCAATTTTCACATTGCCTCTGGTTTTAAGCTTTGTTTTTATGATTGGCACTTTTGATGCTGTTTTAGGAAATGTTCAAGGTTGTAATTTTATCTGATTGTATACAAGTACAAATAGGGATGATTGCTGAATATGTGTATATATATAATACAATCTTAAAGCGGCTTTCAGCTTTTATATTTTGTTGGAAACACAATTCTTTTGTGTTTCAAGCTAAATATTTCATAAACTTTATCTTGAAAAAGTGCATCATATCACTGTTTAGTCTTCCCCGAGATCTATTTATAGCGCGTCATGACGTTGTTTCTAAAAATAAAACGATCTTGATGAAACACGGAATTTCTTTTCCAAGTCTAGATTAAAGAGGATATCGAATAAAATGTTCTTTTTTATCAACGGCAAATTTTGATTTTTACACTTCTTAAAGTTTTTGATTTGACAATTACGTTTGCGTTTTAAATCTTAAAAATATCATATTTTAACCTTTAATGCTGAAGGCCGCTTAAAGAACTTGTTCCAAAGGGATGTCTTTTAAATGTTTACAATATCAATAATGGTTAAAATCTCATTCCTACATTTTTAATAGCTATGTACAATTTAAATAAACGGCGATAGATTAAAATATCTCCTTTCTAAAAGACGTTTTTTTTCTAATTAAAAGAGTTGTGGAATATGGCACCCACCAGATGAATTTCCGGCATGGGTAAAACTCACGGAAACGCCAGTCTGCTATGCAAGAAAGATATATCTGTACTTAGAAACGTTTTTTAAGAAATGTATGGATGAACTTACGATATGTGAAAATTTTAACACAATATTTTTGATGTTGACATTTGGGCATTTGGTAGATCTTTTGATCGGACGATAACGCCTTTATTTGTATTCGTTAGTGTTCTAATACCGGCCAAAATTGTAGCATAATTACTAATCTATTGATTCAGAAGAGTTGTCTCTCTTTAGTTTAAAGTGCTCATAATTCCGAACGAAGTGAAACGCGGCTTAAGTGTTCGGTAATAGGTGCACCCGCTCCATATGTTCTGTATGACTATCGTTTCAACGAAACCTAATATTGTTTGAACCATAAACGATCTCGTTTAGACGAAAACCAATTTGCAAAACGCAATGCATGTGACAAAATACATTGAATGTGTCTATTGTCACTTTACGGTGATCCATAGAAATTCTTCTTTTATATTATCGTATTTTAAAACAATATATCAACGTCTTACATGAAAGTAGAAATTTACAATTTCAAAGTTGTTTATCCGTCTCCGAATATTCGAGAAGAAAATTAACAGTAATGGACTCTTTGTCACAATAAAATTGACAGACTGAAGTTATTTATGTCACTTAAGATGTTTTGAAAAACCTTTAATGACAACGTAAACAGGAAATACATCAAGACCGAACAGAAACGCTGAAATAAGTAAATTAATGATGTCAGTAGTGACGTCATTGACATTCTCGCGTGCGAAAGGGATGCTTTTGGTGATAAATGTCCATGTTCCTATTAAACTAAATCTTCTTCTTTTATTTCTTCTTAAAAATCAGACAGTTGAAACCCAACGACGATGTTTGTGGGCTTATTGAGTTATCTTATCGAGTTTTAAAGGCCCATTATGCCCCAGAAATGCTCTTAATTTTTGTTTCTCAAAATATGCCAAATATTTTTGGTATTTTGCCACAATACTTATTATCCATTTACATGAGCCATTATTTGCTAATTTTGCTCAGTCCGCAAGTGGTATAATCATAGTGAATGATTATTTTTTTATGTAAGTCGAAATACTACTTTATTTACATTTTGCTACTGTAACGATACATTACTGCACGTTCAGCGCTACTACTTTCATTTAACATGCTTTAAATGCAGTATTGAAACATTACTGAACACAAACGTTTGACATTTCTAAAGAAATAAAAATATGGATTTCTCAGGCGTAGATCTATAATGTGAATTTAAGTGTTTTGAAATTCTTGAATTTGTGACTTGCAGACACAATTTAATAAAGATTTTACAGTCATCAATGTCAGGTCCAACGAGACTGTACAAATGAATTGGAGTTTCTAGTGGAACAATATAAAGTTTGAAAACATCTCATGTCTAGACTTTCTTTAATAAGATTCCATAAATTCTTAATCAGCGCTCTTAAGATATGCCCTCTGTTATTTATAGGAACTCCACTGAGGTTCAAAAGTATTAAAAACATAAAATTTGAATTTCTTACATAGATCAGCGAGGGCACAAGCAAAAAATATGCAAACGACAATTACAAAGATGAACTAAAAATAGATTAAAACTCGTTTTTATGTGCTATTCTTAATATCATTTTATTAAAATACATGTACATTAGCTTTCAACAAATAAAGTCAAAAATGGCCTAATATCTTTGATAGTAAATGTAATTGTTTAGAAATGATGCTGACAATTTCTTTACAAATTGAAATATAATGCATTCAATTTTTGCTACATAAGGGAAGTAACTCTTCCTGAAAATCTTAACTACCGGTCCATGATTGTCTCCATTCTTATCAAAGAAGCAATTAAAAGATGTACATCTTTGCAATGCTATTTCAGAATGCTACAGTATAATAGAACTGGCATAAAATATGCGACAATGCGACATTCATAATAGAACAATGCGATCACATTTGAATAAAGTCCATTAGAATGCTTATGAATTAAACATTAGATATACGAAGTATAGCGAAATCGGAAGGAATCAATGTTAAGTGACATTTACATCAAGAATGACATTGTTGATGGCGCATCTTGTTTTGTTTATCACGTTGAATAAAGCATTATTATATGTATATACTGACATAACATATGAAGCTGTTTCACTTCAAGATGTATAGGTGAATGACTGGCAAATAACCCTTCATATTAATAAAGAAATAGCTTTAAAAGTACAACTTCTAAACAGCGACCACCCTTTTGGAGACAAATATTTTGATTGTTAAAGAGAGGTGTTGCTCTACAGATGTTATTTATATTGTAAAGTGTTGCTTTGGGAAATATATGATACCATTGTGATTAAGAGATAGTTATTGTACATTTGACCGTTATACAGAGGTTATGGTTGTATTTAAAAAGTTATAGATAAATGAATGAATCCAGTTTAAGGCTTCACAACATTCTCCTTTAAACGTTCATTTTGATTTTGTTTTGCTTTCCTTCATCTTTTACCGCTTAGAACACAATATCCCTTCATTAAGGGACCATGGCATGATCCAAACGTTACATTGAAATGTCTATGGTCACCTATGGATGTCTCAAAAGTCTTTTTAAAAGGCGTATTTATTAATATTAAATTGTGCCTACGTCGGTGAACTCGTGCTCGAGATCTTGCATTTATCACTGCCGTACAGGTTCCACGTAACCGTGTCTGGAACTTTCAATTTTACCATTTTGGGCGCTTCCTTAGGTCTTTCGAAGGTAATGTCATTTGCTTAGTTCACAGAATAAGTAAACTTGGAATGTTAATAGCTGGCAACCTTGCAAGCTAATTTTTGTCATGTAATTTTCGTAATGATATTAGTTATATTTATTTCAATCATAATATTTTTTTGAATATTTGATGAAAAGGGAGACAATCATGGTCTGATAACATTATATTTAAAGAATGAGTAGTTTCCCCTACGTATCATTGAAATATATGTAAATGATTCCGTATATAGTGTACGTTGCCGTCTTGTGCATGTCTTTGAGACATTTACAACGAAAATGTGAAACAGACTAAGGGAAGTAAATCTTGTTAGAATATTATTTGACATTTTGTTAGAGTAAATTCCCTTTATATTCAATGTTTCTATGAGCCTACGACATTTAATCACGTTATGTTTTTACTATATGCCAAACATAGCGTTAAAAGCAAAAATAATGGCTTGGTCAAGTAAAACATTGTTTCAACACTGCCGTATGAGTACATTATTGTTACATTAACAATATACAAAGCTTATACAATTTTCATATACATAGTATGCGAATCAACATATGTGATGCAACGTTTAAGGAAACAAATAAGTAATAAATAAACCTTTCGATATGATAAACAAAACATATACACATACTCATATAAAAATACCAACAATAAGCGTAAATAAACAAACATGTAAACTGTACAAAATATTTGTATTAACACAATTACCTAATAAAGTCCCTAGGTCTTTATAAGCAGTATTTTTTTTATTTTTTTTTTTTGAACCACGTTTAAGGCCCGTTTATTTAAGAAAAATAATACAATACAAGAATACAAACCATGATAACTTTAGCATTTATAAGCAGTATTAAAAGAATTCATCGATCAGTTTTTTCTGATAAAATGTGCATTTCAGGGTGAAAAAAAAGAGGTAAAGATATGTTTTGGTAGATTAAGAAGTGTAACAATGACATCTTACTTTATGATACTTAGTATAAGTGATAAAATTGTCAGATTGATACAGATGATTGCATCCATATGAACACATCTGCAGGTGTATTCACCTTAAGCTTTTCGACAGGGCACGAACGGTATCTTGCGAATGCCCACCCAAACCGATTTTCAATCTTACTGTCTGAAGCGTTCTTTGGGGATTCCGCTTTTTTTCTCTATTTTATTAAAAAAATGACGAAAACTGTGTTGACAAAAAATACTTTTATCATGTGTCCATTTAGTGCTACGCGAGTATTATTTTATAGATTGAAACACATCTATAAAGGGAAATCAGTACTCACTAATAAAGTTCGTATCTAAAACCGATTATCTCCCATTATTTGAGGCAATGCAAATAGTGGCTCTGTCTCGCAAGAGACAAAACTCATGTGGTAGCTTAAACATATGTAGTTTAGGTTATCTCCCGTGAGTCGTCATTCAGTTTATTACAGTATCGTCAATAAACATTTTAAACTAAATTATCCTAAACTAACATTTTCTTCAGGTTTATTTCAACTTATAGCATTTTGTTGATATAATTGTTCTAATTGGACATTACTAAAGACGACACAATAAATTTGCCGCCACATATGTTCAGTTTTAATTGCGTTTACCTTATAATTTAAATGGAGTATCTCGCTATAAAATGCAAAGATATTTCTTATAGGGAAGACATCTGCTGTCGAGATATACTTATAATAAATAAAAAAGAGAACTTGAAATTATAGTTTTAGGGCATGCTAAATTCTTATCACCTGAACCAAGTAGAGCTGAATGTTATAAAAAAAGTACGTGTCTACTTAGGTGCCCGTTCGAACCTGAAATAAAATGTAAAGTCGACATATGACCAATACTGTGTCGGTGTGACATAAAACCCAATCAAACATGCATACAATATATATGGTCCATTACTTGCTCAAACATGTTAGCAATTCATTGGTCCTAAACTATATAATTAGGTATGTCAAAACATACAGCAAAGGTTGTTAAGTCTTTACTATTGACATTGATCTTTCGTTATCGCCGCATGTCTTCAAAACAGTTCAATTCACTATAATTTCTAATAATTTCTTAAATCTTTTATTCATTTCTCAGACAATTTTCTTATAGGAATTATTTCTACCGCCACATATGTTCAGTTTTAATTGCGTTTCATTTTATCTAAGATCCTAGTAATTTAAATGAAATATCTCGTGGATGAAAGGTTACTCTAACTTTATAGCAAAGGTATTTATTATACGGTAGACATCTGCTTCCGAGATATTTATATATTCAACATTTAAAGAAGTTTGTCCTTATTCGGCTTTGAAATTAAATCTTTTTAGAAAGAGGTCTGTCTTTCCCCTTATTTTAATTTTACAGATAATCTTCTGTGATTTTAATTTGTTTTTAAATTGCAGAGTGGAGTCTATTTTATATTATGAATAATATATAAACATAGATAGCAATTAGCAATACGCCGCCAGTTGTTGTTGTTTTTTCTTCCGCAAAACCCTCGATTCTCATAATTTTGAATAATCATTTTCAAAATGTTCCTAACAACAATTTGTTTTCCAATTTTGAAGAAAAGCAATTTTGTGAGCCTTGTTTTATTGTCACATAGCGATAATTGTATGTACAATATATAAGTGCTCATGGTCAAATTGTACAGGAAAACGTTACAAAATAAAGAGAAAATACAATTCTTGACTTAAAATGTCATAAAGCATTTAATCATTACATATTAATGAAAATATATTATCATTAAACATTAATGAATATTGTTGAAATGATTTATTTTATCTGTTGTTTTGGCAATAAGTACAGTTATAGAGACTGAGTATTTTGTATGGAAGAGTTTTTATTGTTTTTTGTTGTTTTTGTTTTTTTTGTGTGTGTTTTTTTTGTGTTTTTTTGTTGTTGTTTTTTTTTTTCAAAATAACTTTGCCTCATATTTACAGAAAATGGCACGTTTATATTTGCTTACGTATGTCTTACTTGAAATACAAATCTAATTCTTATAAATTATCATTAATGTAAAACATGGTGAAGATACTTTGGCCTTCCCATTTCCAGGTATCTTACTTAAGTTTTTCTGGCTTTTTATTATTTAAGGTAAATGAATATCGAACCCGCTATTAACTGCTAATATGTCACATAGTAAAATGATTCAAATGCATTCGTGCATTTAAAAGTTTAAACACGGTCATTGAATAAGATTGGACAAGTATATTGTATAGAATTATTTGGTCCTTATAACACCAATATTAAACAACAGCAACAACAGTGAATCTGTTGGCAAACCTCTACGTCACTGTCCCTCTGTATGACACTTTGATTGATAGGTTCGGAAGGATAACGACGATTTGACAAAGTCATTTGTTTAATTGAATATCCGGAAGATAGCAGACAGAAATTGAAAATGTACGAAATACCGGTGGGGACATTTCAAGTTCATTTAATTCCCGATTACATCTTCGTGAACTCACAATTTTAACTTCGTGATTTTCACGTTTTCAACATATGGAACTCAAGATTTCACGATTTCACTTTGAAAATTCATAAATTCACGATTTCAACTTCACGAATTCAACTTTGCAAATTCACGTTTCTAACTGCACGAATTTAGATTGGTGAATTCACGACTTAAACTTCACGAATTCATGAATTTAACTTCACGAATTCACGATTTCAGCTTCATGAATTTAATTTCGTGACTTCATGTTTTGAACTTTACGATTTCATTTTCATGAATTCATGATTCTATATTCACGAAGTTGACATCGCTAATTCAGGAAGTTGAAACCGTGAAGTTTAAAACGTGAGTTTATTAAATTGAATTTGTTAAGTTTAAATCGTGCATTCGTGAAGTTGAAATCTTGAATATATGAAGATAAAATCGGGAATTCGTGAATTCTATAGAAATATGCAGAAATCGTCAATTTATGAAGTTGTAATTGTGATTTCGTGCATTTCAAAAAACTGTAATGTCACCACCGGTCTTTCGTAGAATGGATTAAACAGCTACTTTAGAAATAGTGTGCAGAATAATCGTCTGCTATATTAGAATGACAGAACAACAGTTGTTGGGATTCCTGCACAGATCATATCGGAAATTACACCGCATTTCTACACTGTCAGATTTAAAAACGTAATCTAGTATGACTTTACCTTTTTGTCCTTGATTTACACCATAACATCTTCCATATTGTTAAAACGTTTTTTGTTATATTATTAAAATTTTATCAAAACGTGTGCATATTCGTAAAAGATACGATTTTTTATTTTGTTTTTGATTTTTTTCTCACATCATTTCGAAATTACACCGCATTTCTGCAGTGTCATATTTAAACATGTAATCTAGTATGGCTTTATCTTTTGTCCTTGATTTATACCATAACATCTTCCATATTGTTAAAAATGTTTTTGTTTTTTTTGTTATTATTCAAATTGTATCAATATGTGTGTATATTCGTAACAGATATGATTTATTATTTTGTTTAAGTATTTGATTTTTTTCTGTCCAGCACAGGAAATGTTCATTCTTTCATATATGTATTGTATGTGTCTTTAATTTGCCAGGACGGTGAACCATTTAAGATCATATTCTCCTTTCAAAAAAAACGTAGAACGATAGACGGCTTGTCCCTGACGGGGTTTTGACCAACGCGGCCAGCAATCCTTAAATTACTAGTACAACGCCAACGCCGCAACTTTTTTATTATGCTCAATTTATGTCGCCTGTTTACAAATTTAACAAAGGCATTGCTTGTGTAATTTCAAGTCACTGGTTTTGAATGTCTGTTGCTAAGAAGAAGAGAAAACGTCTGTTGATATTAAAAAATTATTAGTTCAATTTATCCCTTCTGGTCCATTGGGAATTCAATGTTAAGCAAGTATTACCATTTTACCATTTTAAGACCTGGTGAAATTTCTTCAGGTTATTTCTCTTAATTGAATTTTCTGATATTGAATGTATTTATATGTCTGGACAAATTCTGTAGTTAAAACACGATGTTATACAATAATTATATAATGATATTCCTTAAGGTTGATCATTGCCACTTCGACTTTCATTAAATCATAACAATTTTCTTAATAGATTTCATAACTGAATTTGTAAATGCTGTCGACAAAAAAAAATATATTTTTGTTTTCATAACAAGCCGCCATTTTGTATAAATATGGCATGCACAGCCTGTCTGTTCGTGTTTAAGTCGTACAGGAAGATGTGTTGGTTGAGGGTAATAGGTTTGCATTCCTGATTCATGAACATGGTTTCATTTGTACCAAAAGATATTATATATTATTAAATATCTTAAAATGGCAAGAATTTAAATTTGTAATTGACTAAAAAAGCAAATATTTGTATATTTGTTTTTATTTCTTAACATAGATTTTTCAAAACAAGTTAAGCCATAATTGACAAATATGAATAATAGTTTAACCTTATAATTTTATCAAGACATATAATCTAATTTGACTAAAAGAAAATTATATTTCCAAGATTAATTATATAATTTCATTTCTGCTTATAAACTATTATGATAGCTAAGGGAGTGCTACAGAATTGCGGAAGTCCTCCCGAGCTAACTTTATGTTCAGTGTTTTTTAATTAATTAATCTAAATTTAACTTTAATCACTTCCTTCAAACACATATTCATATAATTGAACTTTGCCTGTCATGTCGATGTCTCATTAAAAAAAAATCCGGAAGACAATTGACAAAAATAAGAAAACATTGCGTATTTGTTTTGTATTAAGCTTCTAGTTAAGATTGTTTGTTAACCGATCTAAGATTAAATCTTTAATGCCCTGCACGTCATGTAATCTCAGGCAACGCACGATCATCAAATACAACATAAAACATGAAGTGAATTTTGCAGATCTTGTAAGGATTTAAGAACACATAATCGAGGGGAAGACAATTGAAACTGTTAATTTAATGGGCTCGATGATAATTTTCAGGAAAAGATTCTTTCAGTTGTTATATACACTAATGTTGTTTCTTTTTTTGTTGTTGTTGTTTTTTTATTTTGTGGGTTTTTTTACAACAAACCAGTTATCTTGTATATTTTTTTATATAATAGCCTTTTGATCAATAATTAATTATTTATTTACAAGCAAACTATGAATTATTCTCCTATCATAATTATTTAACACATATGCTCTGGGATGAAAAAAAGAGTAGTTGTGTGCATTTCTCATATAGAGTTATTAACCGTGGAATAAAATATTGATGAAACTAAAAATAATAATATGTTTACCATACAATCGATAATTAAACTAATAATCACGTGCTCTGTTTTACTGCATACCGTTATAGCTGTGTAGGAGCACATTTGTCTCGGAGCACATTTGTCTCACGAAGTGTGACCGATGTGTTCGTAAACATTCATATATGCGAAAAATTGGAAATGAGACCGATGTGTTCGACACACAATAGAAAGGACACTCGAAGCACATTTGTCTCACATTTTTCCATAAAATTCTTAAAAGGTAATAATTATGCCCGTCCGTTTACTGGCAACCAGCCATTGTTCTGTGTTTTCTGTATTTATAAAACCGTTTTTAGGTCACTTCCGGTCAGTCAAAAACTTCCTGCCTCTGCATAGGAGTCATATATTAAATTAAAGAATATCCCTGTTCTGCATTTCTACAAGTGCAGCATCCAGAACCTAAACACATATGAAGCAAGTCTATTGTTATCGTTATCAATTGTGATACGTTTATTTTCAATGCTTAAAGTTTTATAAATGATTTATGGCACTAGAAATATTCTTAGCAAAAACAAGGTAGTATCTACGGTGGCATAAAGGGGACATACAATTTTCTTTTTTATTATGTGCGCACACGATAGCTTTTACGTGGCCACGCGATACTATTACGTGCGCA
Organism: Ruditapes philippinarum; assembly: GCF_026571515.1. Lineage (NCBI taxonomy): Eukaryota > Metazoa > Mollusca > Bivalvia > Venerida > Veneridae > Ruditapes > Ruditapes philippinarum. The sequence goes on from NW_026860204.1 coordinate 302,101, forward strand.
CGCGATAGCTATGACTTGCGCACGCGGATATGTATTACGCATTTGGACACTGACCGGGATCCTCGCAAAGTTCGATGAATAGTTCGATGCCCCGTGTATATGTCGAACTTACAGCGGTTAGGGACAAGTGTTTTTTTTTTAATCAATCGGCCACGGAGGCCCTTAAATGATCTATGAAGACCATTACACACGTATTTTGAATTCATCAGAAATATATGTATGTAAAAATTGTCATTTTCCAAGAATTGCGGCTTTCAGATTCGCCATTGAAAAAGCACTTACAACATGTTTGAGTTCCTAAAATAATCCGGGTAATGCCATAATTACATAGTATGGAATATCGGACCACTCAGAATCGTGCGAGACGCGACATTCCGATGAGACACGAAGCGAGGCACGATATTGTTACACGAGATCTCGCAATGTCGAAGTATCCCCCGTACTACGAGAATTAAGAAATGAATAAATTTTTACTTCTTTAGATAGAGCAAGTATGAATTTATTAATATTCAAATAATGATTTCTGAGGAGGTTAGATGCTTGTAATCTAAAGAAATTCGCGATAAATGTGAAATAATGCGTCATAAAAGTAGCAAAATGTAAACAATGTAGTATTTTGACTTCAATACAAAATCTAAATCACTTCAAACTGTACAAACTGCAAAAAGAGCAGCAGATGAAAAATGCTTTAGGTAATTAGCCAATGAGTAACTTTTTGGGGCTATAAAAGTATACCAAAATACAAATGCTTTTAAGGAATACAAATAAAGGCATTTGTCAGGCATAATGGGCCTTTTAAGTGATTTTATGTAAGACTATAAAGGGAATACTGCTTAGCGGTATATGACCTGGAATCTATTTCTTGTCTCGCGTCGACGAACGGGATGCGAAACGAGACGCGAGATTTCGGCAAGATGCGAAACGAGTCACGATATTGTATCATTCAATATCAACCTATTACGGTGTTCCGTTTGGACATAAGTAACATTTTTGACTCCCTGAACAGCTATGTGCAACGGTACAAAGGTGAAATGAGATGGTACGATGATTAAAACACGATGACACGATGGTGAAATCACGATGATGCAATGACACGATAGAGAAAATAATATCGCGTTTTCATCATCATGCCATCGCAGTTTCATCATATCGTACCATCGTATTTTCGCCATCGTAACATCGTCTTCACCATAGTATCATCACGTTTTCATCATCGAACATTCGTTGTCTCACCATCGTACAGTCGCTGTTTCACGTTCGTACCATTATGTTTTTCATCAACGTAACATCGTGCCACCGCTCTGTCACCATTGTACCATCGTGAACGGGATTTAGTTTGTTTCAGGTGTACGCCTTTAGGGTAAGCCAATCAATTAATTGAATTAGAGATATTAGGATTAATAGTTCACTTTAGATTTTCATAAAGAAAGGCATAAGCAAACCTATTGATGATTACACTTGACATGAGGTAAAAACGGCGAACCTCGATTCTAAAAAAGAATTTCTGCCGTTGGAATAATGTGACAAAATTAATAATAATTCATAAAAAATGACATGAGACAAATGTGCTTACTTGTCTCTTAAAAACACATGAGACAAATGTGCTTTTTTGTCCCTTAAAAAACTTGATCGGAGCACATTTGTCACACAAATGAGTTTTTTGGGGTAGACAATTGAGGTCCCATTTGTCTCATGTGGGACAAATGCGACCGCATTGGTCTTACGTAAGACAAATGTGCTCCGAGACAAATGTGCTCCTACATAGCTGTGTTAAGAAATTACCATATAATGTTGCGAAACCTTTAAAAGCGTAAAAATGGTTATCTTTTAAGACAATAGTGGGTTTAACTTTAAACTTTCCTCTGCAAATTCATTTCAATTAGTAATATAAATTTACAAGTAAAATACATCGTTACATCATAAAAGTAACTGAACATTAAACACAATCTGTGCATGCTAATTAGTGTAACAAATCTGCAATTGATTTTACTCATTAAGTACATTCTGGCTCGTTATATAGTTTAGCAAATCTGAAAATAATTACATTAAATGATTTCGTGCTATATTTAATTATTTGGATTGCGTTACATAACATATTAAAAGCTAACTTATAGTGCTAGAATCGTATTTCAGTTCTCAACAATTATCTACAAACCCCGCATCAACAGTCATTAAACAAGCATAATGAAAATTAATGTGAAATGTGTTAATTGCACTTAAAATCTGTTCAAAAGAATTTCGTTATTTTGAAATTTTGAATCTCCAGAATCACTAGTTTTATGTTTTTGTTGTTGTTGTTCCTGTGGTGTTGTTGTTGTTGTTGTTGTTTTGTGTGTGTTTTTTTGTTCTTTTTTTTTTTGGTTGTTTTTTCTTTTGAATCTCCAGAATCACTAGTTTTATGCTTTTGTTGTTGTTCTTCCTGTGTTGTTGTTGTTGTTTTGTGTGTGTTTTTTGTTGTTGTTTTTTTGTTGTTTTTTTTGGTTGTTTTTTCTTTTTTCACTTTGAGCACTTTTTGTTAAAATATACACTGTCAAACAAGGTTATATTCATAGTATGATATTTCATTTCATTAAAACATATTTATTTTTATTAACATATATAACAACTTAAACATTGTCAAGGGCAAGTCGTTGTTTCCTTGACTAATTGCTCAGTACTGGTTGTTTCCAGGAACGGGTTCGAATATGTGTCTATAAGCTTGTAGCTTCGTACACAATCGAGCTAAATAAATTCTGTATAAACAAAAGATTGTATATTACATTTTACAAGTTAAATTTCTTGTCTTAAACATTAATAGATTTTCAAGAATCAATTTCACACGCGACGTTTATAATTGACATGGTAAATTTTGACAGACGGTGAAAAGAGATTGATGTTTGTCGATGAACAGACAATTACGTTTAAGGACATATTAACATGAAATGTTGTTAAACCAATTTCAACCGTTTAAATTGAATTTGTAAAGCATCGCATAATTAAACGAAGCTTGTATGGCAACAAGTTTTTATTCTTTAATCTAAAATTTAAGAAGCAATTTAATTTCGATAACAAAATACAGTCTCAAAATTGTTTTGTAAAGTTTTGACAATTTTACGATGAATATATGCGCATGAATCACTTCCGATTTTGCACTACATTTACTCTTTTATATATAAAATGAAACATAAAATTGGCGTTGAATACGTTAAAGCGAGACTTGAAAATATCCCTGAATATTAAACATAAAAATAACACTTCAATACATTTTCAGCAAAATAACTACAGAAATGCGTTTATTTTGTAAATCTGATTTTTGGTTGTTTTATTTTTCTTAACCCGGTGATACGGAGGGTGGCCGTAAGTTTGCATATACCGCCACGGCCTTTCATAATACAATGTACAAACTAAATCAAACTAATTCTTCAATAATATTATGGTTGCCGTCTTATGACAATATTCAAGGTTTCAATTTTTATTCTATGCTATATTCATTTTGTTATTATTTTATTACACAAAGTTTTCTTTGAAGCTGTACATAGCGTTTCATTCTAGAAATGCCGATAAAGTGAATTGCTACAAATGGAATTTGTAAACAAGTATTGTGCTAGCACTTGGCATATAGATAAAGTAATTACATATAAGTCTGGCCATCTCCAGGAGTTTCAGACACCGTTATTTGAGCCACGTCACGACAAAACCAACACAATGGGTTTGCGACCAGCATGGATCCAGACCAGCCTGCTCATCCGCACAGTCTGTTCGCTTACAAACACTATAACAAGTATAAAAACCGATAGCGAACAGCATGGATCCTGATCAGACTGCGCGGATGCTCAGGCTGGTCTGGATACATGCTGGTCGCAAACCCATTATGTTGGTTTTTGTCATGACACGGCTCATTTCAATTTGGGAATAAATAGGAAACCGGAAAAGCTTTTCTCTGTGCTAAGTATATTGTCGCCTTTCACTTAAGTAAAACGACAAATAACCGATATAAGAAAATCTCAGTAGATATCGAAGGAAGTATAAATGTTTAACCACTACTGAAAGAGAAACAACAGTACCCCACCCTCCGCAATTCAGCTTTTTCGAAATCAGTCGTGTTTAACTACAAATATGTTAGGAAAAACAATCCTTAATCACCGTATTTCAACATGAGATACCATAGAATTGTTGCAATATTTACTTTTAGGTATTGCAGACCTATCATAATTTTGAAACGTTATGTACAACTAATCTTTGGTGACGAAATTGACGTATTATTGGATTCATTTCCACCTGAATTACAACAAAGATTAAAAGTGCAACAACAAAGACACATTAATTAGACCTTAAGTCCTACACAAGTGACATATTATTCAAACATTTAGTACTACACAAGTGACACATTATTTCAGCCTCAAGTACTACACAAGTGACACATTATTCAAACCTTAAGTACTTCACAAGTGACACATCAAGAACAACAAAAGTGACGCACCATTTACACTTTGAGTACACCATATTGGCGCATCATTCATACTTCAAGTATTACAACAGCTTCGCACTTTTTACACTTTTTAGTACAACACAATTTAGCACGTACACTTTTAGATACACCGAAATGTGGACAAGTATATAAAAATGATCACACATGTTCTTTCAAAAATGAAACTTCGATACAGCAAAAATACATAGAAAATATAATATAGGACATAAAAAACAACAGCTGAAAAATGGTGTGACTCAACATTCACACATTTTCGTTCAAAAATCATTTTACATTTGAAACTTCAATACAGCAAAAATACATAGAAAATATAATATACAATATATACATGTATGGAAAAACAGCATATGCATTTCAGGGTCTTTGCCACACTTGCATGAACACAACATTAAACAGATAATTTTACGCCAGATTCTCTTTTTACCCATTCCCAAGGGTTGCGTCAAGGTAACGTGTAGAGACAAGTGTTATCAAAGTGTAACTACAAAAAAGATCATAATTTGCCTTCATCAAAGTGCATACTTAAAAAAGGCAGCCGCACAGCCGCAATGATTGTTGGTGTAATCCTATTAAGAAATACTGCTGATAAAAAAATGCTTTTGGCTGAGGAAATATTTAATCGATCCATTGTTGAGATCATCTCATCATTTTCTGTACATAATGTAACTTTAGTCCCTTCTGTGGGATTGTAAAATATTTCTAATGCAGAGCTGACATCAATTGTTGAATCTTTGAAAATAAAAACGCAAAGAGATAACGTTTAGATGAAAACCATAACTATTCGATTGCCATTACAAATTATTTTCGTAATTATATTATAATAACTAAACACGCCATATAAATATGCTTTAATGAAACAAAGTTTTCAACAAAAAATGCTTTAAATAGTATTGTGTATTTTTTTAATTTTTAAAAAATAGTTTTGCTCTAGATACTATAGGTTAAACAGACTTAATGTTACTATTTTTTAAATCTCTTAACTAAACATGAAATATTGCATTTATATCGCTACCATTACTCCAATAATATACCAGCGTACATTATCCAGATAAAACATATATGAAACCTCAAGACGCTGATGGATGCATCAGCAAAATGTTATTTGCTATGTTTTTATATCTTTTGTACTTTATTTATTCTAAATGTGTTGAATGTAACACGGAATGCAAATCATGTGATGAGATATTCATATTTTCTCTCACCGTATTTACGATCAAGTAACTTTTTAACAACTAGAAAATCACTTTTAAAGTAGCAATAAAACGTCAAAGGGATACGGTAAAACATTCATCAATTTATGAGCTCGCATGAGCCTGATGGGAAAATGATTGCGCGCGTCTGCGCTACCGATTCGCCTATTCTGTTTCAATAAAGGTTTAAATCTTAAATTCATTATACTCTAGTGTTCAGCCGCTTTTATCCGCGTGAAGAAAAAACATAATGGCTTCCGTATCCGAGATACAGTTAATTCCCAATTAAGATTAGAACGGCAAATAGTATTAGGCCGTGAGTACATTATTATGTGTTTCACGGTCATTAATAATAATTATTTGCATTAAAAAAACGGGGAAAAGGAATAATGGAAAATTAAAAATAATTACAGCATTTGGTTTTCTCGATTCAAAGTTACAAATATTTTCTTTGTATACCAATGTATTCCTATACAGTTGATAAACAATTAAAATACAATTTAAGTTTCAGTTCGTGCACCTGTAGGTCACCGTTAGCTTAAGTTTGAGGGGTTTTGTATACGACAAGCAAGAATCACAACTATTAAATCCTACGTTATGTAGGAATACATATAAAATTTACATATATACATACATATATACATATAAAATTCTTCAGTTACTTTATGTCGTAAGGTTTGTCAATTGATTCTTTTTTGTAACTTAAAAACTTTTTCACATTTTTGTTCTCTGCAGATGAAAAAACGAAAAAATATAAATATCTTTATGATATTAAGAAATTATTTTTTGTGCAGCATGAAAAGTGAATGATTTGCATCTTTTTACGAAGCAAGCTTTGACACAATCTATTTAATCTCATAGACAGAATTTTCTAAATAAAGTATCGTTACTTTTTATTTTGGAAATGTATCTTAAAGGAACTCCACTGAGGTCCAAAACCTGAAAATATAAAAACAATGAATTTCTATGATAGATCAGCAAGAAAGATATGCAAATGATAAGTAAGAAATAATCAGAAATAAATTGAAAATCGTCTTCCTATGTTATTCTTTGCTAAATTGTAAAAAAAACGTTGCAACGCTTCTCATTTAAGGGTCATATTTTACATTTAGAACAACTATTCTGGGGAGAAAAAAAACGGAGTGAGCGAACGATCGGAAATTGCTCTCAAAAGCTTTTGGTCTAGAACTACATAAAATGGAACTTTAATCTAAAAAAAATATGTCCAGTTCTGTCATATAAAAAAATCACTTTGTAATATGCTTGAATGGGACAGTATAATTGAAGATGAAAAAAAATATAATCATTTTTCAAAAATTCTCATGTTCAAATTATCGATCTGTTGTGCCAAAACAAAAATATTTTTTCTTCAAGAAGCCCCCTTTGAAATGTTGTTATAACTCAATAATATCCATCAATTCAACGGCCTGTTATTATTTTTAGAGAAAAAATGTAAACCCAACAATAACATCTTGTATCCAAGTCTTATAATTTGATCTGTCTTAATACGTTTTGTTTTTCCATATAATACTGATCTTATCCGACGTTTTATCTAAAACAAACGCTCGTTTTTTATTTCCTCACGTCGTTTTTTGGATTATCTTATAATGAATAGGAGAACGTAAACATTACCCTCGTGGATTACAGAATGTGTCAAATGTTGAGAAAGATAAATTCGTTGGAAACTTAAGTGGAATAAAAGTGTGATGAACAAGTGTGAATCATTGAATCAGGCTAAGTGAAAAATGTTGAAGTATTCTTTACCGTGAGGGGTTTGTGTTTTGCCTTTTTATATTGTTTTGTTAACGTTTTAAGACTGGTAAGATATTTCATGGTACATATATATGTTTATCGGTTATAATAGAGGAAATTATTGCTCACTTCATCCATAACTTTTTACAAATTATACCTACAATCTATTAAAAACGGATTGATTAAAGATCCTGTAACTCAATATTTTTTATGTTTTTTATTACATAAATATGAAGCTCAAATGAAGATTTTAATATAATCTTGAATGTTTGAAAATTGTTTTAGAGGCATAATTATTATAAGGTATTCATATATATAATTTCACTCAAGTGTGGTATAAAACCTAAATTACAACATACAGGATCTTAAAGTGTTATTACATAATTGATTACAACATAAAATATCTTCAATTTATATAATAATAATAATAATAATAATAATAATATTATATTCATGCATCGGCATCATAACTAGGAAATAATTAAGCCGCGTCACGACAAAACCAACATAGTGCGTTTGGGACCAGCATTGATCCAGACCAGCCTGCGCATTCGCGCAGTCTGATCAGGATCCATGCTGTTCGCTATCAGTTTCTCTACTTGTTATAGAGTTGGTAAGCGAACAGCATGTATCCTGATCAGACTTCGCGGATGTGCAGGCTGGTCTGGATCCATGCTTGTCGCAAACCAAATAAGTTGGTTTTGTCGTGACGCTGCTCAACTATGTTCATTTTAACATACACCAAAAATGAATATAAAATATATCACACGTAACAGTATTTATAACGAATGCGTAATAATATTACGTGATTGTATGAAAATAAACAGACAAATTAAAAAACAAGAAATGATATATTAATTGCCATAAGAAAGTGTTTTTAATGACAAGAAAACGTGCAAAGCTTGATGTATATATCTTCAATCATTCATTTCTCATATACGTTTTCCGCCATAGACGGTGTTGGATTTGTGTAACAAAAGTTGACCTATCATTTTAAAAAGAAATGACCAAAAACGTGAAAAGCATATATATAAACCCTGCATGTATACGAAATCGTTAATTACTCACTTAAACTGTTCTGTAATATTTAATCGTATTCACTTACTAGATGTGTTGTAAATTTTGAAGTTTATTTATTAATAAATTTGCATTTCCAAGCACTTAACTTCTTAATAACTTCTTTAAATGGAAAGAAACTATTAAGCTTTTGCCCTGATTGATAGTTGTCAATCCGTATTTGTCCTATTAGCTAGAACATGTTCTCTTAGGCGTTGCAATATAATAACAAATATAAAATAATTGTAACAGGGTAATCTACATATAGTGCACACAGAATATTATTTTATTAGTATATTTCACCCTAAATAAGGCTGCAGAAAAGAAAAGGAAAAAAACTTTAAACTAGAACTCTTTGGTCAACACAAAAAAATAATCAACGTTTTTCTCCAACTAAACGCTATGTAATAACTCTTTGATGTATTTTATTAAACTCCTCTGCAGACGGTAAATGTAAATCTATATATAATTAGTTTGTTGATATGTAAATCGAGAAGTGATATATTCATGCTTATAAATATGCAAATCTGGTAACAGATATCAATACGCGTGTCTTGACGCTACCGAGAACGACAAATGGAAATATATAATATGTTTCACCAAGACGCAGTAAGCGAGAAAAGATGCAATTGTATGAAACTTAAAGCTACAAGTCATAAATGGACTTGTCCATACTTCCATCTGGACAAAACCATTTATGATTTTTAAGGGACCCGAAATGTTTAAAATGTAGGTTTATTGTCAAATAACAAGGGGATACTAAAATGCCGCCCCCAGGATTTGAATTAAACAGTATTGTTTCAAATGTCGACTGCTTTTGTTTAACGATTACAATTCTATTTACTCAAGGGCCAAAGATGTATTGTCTTTTCATTAAAAATTCACACAGATTTCTTAATGGATTCTAATAAAGACATGCATTTTTTCCACATTTACTGGTGCTATGTCGCCTTTAAAAAAGTCAGATGTAAAGTATTTCCTTTTTGATTATGTTTTATTCTCCGAACAACAAATGGTAATTATCAAATAAAATATTGTAATATGACACTCATGATTCCCCATATTAGTTTTTCGTTGTGTTTCGTTCCCTCATCGGTGCTTTTGTACTTTGTTCCTGCACCGGTGTTCACCCATTGATGCCTCTTTGTGATATGTTCCCCCATCAGGGACTCGTTGTGCTTCGTACCACCATCGGTGTCTCGTTATACTATTTATCCACACCGGTGCCCCGTTGTGTATCAGAGTACCGTTGTTCTTTATCCCCCAATCGGCGCCCCGTTTTTCTCTTTTGACTCACCAGAATCTCGTTTTGCTTTGTTCCCCCGCCGGTGCCTCGTTGTGCTCCGTTTGAACTTGTGGTGGAAATGCGCTTGTCAAATCCCTCAAGAGCATGACAAGTTAAGCTTCCATTAATATTGCTTATAACTGTCGTCAGAAAAACGTCACCTCTGATAAGTTTGTTCGCATGGTATGAAGACAAAATAAAGAATCTTGTCTATCAGTATTTGTGCGAAAAACGTATATATCATAAGCTTATACGAATTCATTTTAGTTCGATTGTGTTGGAATTTATAAGCTTATTGAAAACACTCTCGAATACTTTTCTGGAGCAAACTGGTACTAAGCAATGAGTGTAAAGTTTCTTGCTCACGGAAACAATTTTTGAACTGACCTTTATTTAAAAGACCATTACGACACAGAAAAACTTTCTTTTTTCTCAAAAGCTTGTAAAATTTGATGCCTGTTAAAGTTTCCAAAAAGAACTCATTGGACAATTACCTGAATTATATTTAGCCTGAGTTTCTTAGTCAAAATACCTATTTTGTCTACATTTTGCTGCTTTTGTGACAAATAATAATGTCATACTATTTCATCAGATGATAAGTATCTTACACTTGCACTACAACTATTATTTAAATATTATAAAACATATGTTTTCCCTTTCTCATGTAGGCAAAAATATTTGTTATTAGATTAAAGAGTCTTTGTTTCATAGACAACGTTTAAAATTTATCATTTCATATATCCTTAAATGATCATTGAAATTTCTTCATGAATCACTCTTCCGAGTCGTTTGATATTTTTTCTTTACATGACCATATAATTTAGCTTTGTTATATATTGTAGTTCACACCTGAATTATTTATTTCATATAGCGCTTGTCGAGATGTGTTAAATATGGATTCAGATTGCTTATTATTAAAATGTTTCTAGATTTTAGTCTTTATTCTTTATTTGTTATTATATCAACCGTATTGAAAGAAAGACTATAGTTATTGTTATAATATCGACCGTATTGAAATGTAATAAAGGCATTCTATAGTCATTGTTATAACCAAAGACCAAAAAAGATTTGCTATGTCATCCAACCACTTAATTATGCGCGAGCGTCTTCATTATTATCCATTCCTTCTTATTAGAAAGAGTTAAACTAGTATAATAATGTGGTATCAACTTCTCTTCTTTCACTATCTTCTGCCATATGATACTGAGTCAGAACATTATTACCTTTATTACTCAGATCCAAAATGTTTTGTAAAAGGTAATTTATTCACTTTATCATTGTTATGGACATACAAATGTATATGAACAATAATAAGACATTTTATTTGTAAACGTCTTTATTATTTGGAATTGTTTGCTTTTAGTGCTGCTTCTTTTGCATCACTTTTATCTTCTAGGAGATTTTGCTACTTTTAACTTCAATTCCTCAGATACCTTTCTCTTGGTTACTTTAAAATCAAAGCGCAGCAGGTTTTCCGTTTTGAATGCACAGGTTTAGCTTTATGACATTAATAATTAATATTATGTTTTTTTGTTGTTGTTGTTGTTGTTTTTTTGTTTTTTTTTTTTTTTTTTGGGGGGGGGGGTTGGGGGATGGCAGTTTCCTGGATGCTTCAAAAATTTGTTCAAAAGAATTATTTTACTCAATGTCAAAATAATTCTAATGCTGGTTATGAATATTCATTTTTCCTATTTTGGAAAAAAATGACAAAGGCGACATAGTTTTTCTTTTCTTTTAACATGTTGATGAAAGTCTATTTCGTCTTACAAGTAAACGGTGTGCTTTGTCACACTGTACAGACTAATGTCAAAATGATGAAGGACACAATAGAATGATGGTAGAACATTCTAAGATTTGTTGAAATTGTTGTTTGCGTGTGAACTAATGTATTGCATAAAACATTTACATTTTTAGTGCACTTTAAATATTATTTCAAGTGGAGTTCAATGACATTGTATCATATTTTCATTCCAGCAAATTATAGTTATCAGATGATTAAAATAAATTGTTTTGCAATTAGTCATTTTTTAAAATTCTTATTGGTTTCTATAGCAACACAGATATCAAGAATAGTTTAAATTAATGTAAGATGATACGAACTGTTGACATTCTGTTTCAATTTATTATATTCGACGCCGTTACTGCGTTTACTGACCTTTACCGTGTTCGTGCGCCGTAAAACCAAACAGACAAACATCATAACAGAATATCAGCCGCGTCATGACAAAACCAACATAATGCGTTTGCGACCAGCATGGATCCAGACCAGCCTGCGCAGTCTGTTCAGGATCCATGCTGTTCGCTTACCAACTCTATTACAAGTAGAGAAACTGATAGTGAACAGCATGGATCCTGATCAGACTGCGCGGATGCGCAGGCTGGTCTGGATCCATGCTGGTCGCAAATGCACTATGTTGGTTTTTTCGTGGCGCGGCTCATATAGTATTATATCAAATATCTTAATTCTCTTGTAATTCTACTCAAAGAATGGTTATTTACAATGTAATGTTTATCTTTTATGTTGAAATATATGTAATTGTACACAGACGAGACTATAATAAATAAATAAATACAAAATAACATCACGAATGTAGAATATAAGCAAGTATGAACAAATATTCTCTCACGTTCGGCAGTAATTAAGTTACTTTATTGTGATAGAAATCGGTTACAATACATACATTTGGGATTTGGTTTTCAATCTATTGTTTCGTATCAGTTCAGTCGAAAGGTGGCGGCTCTTCACCTTTGTGAATTGTATAATTTCTTCTTCATCACATCTTCTCCGTTCTAATCGGATTGATCCTTTATTCTGTTACATATTACGGTTTAAAATTCTAATGCTTATGGGAAATAAATGAACAAGTAACTGTGACATGCGTTGGTTTACTCCAAGTGTGAATTCTTGATATACTATTCCGTCTTAATTCCGTTGCAGGCTGGGAAAATTGTCGTTTGCTGCTTTAAAATGTCGTCTGCCTGAATTTTAAATTTATATATATTTTTCGCGAAATAATTAAGAAACAGGATGCATGTCAATCAGTTTGGTACTCTGACAATACACCGAGATGGATCATTTCATGTTAAATGTTGAATTCTGTTTAAGCCGGTGCTAGAGGGGGGGTGGACGTAAGCTTGCAGTTTCCTGTCTAGAATGGTACCAAGTTATTTGCAAAAAATTATTATTATCGAGCAAATGAGACTAGGGATTACAATTTACACATCATTTCAGTTCTAAATTAAAGTTTGGAAATGTCAATGCTGTCATAAAAAGAGAGAAATTGAATTTTGGCGAAAGGTCTGCTTTGTTTTAGTTTAAATGTGTCTAAAGCTTGAACATGGGAATGCTCCACAGTTAGAAACATATTTAAGAAAATCCCTTAATTGGTTGCAAAAATAAATAATTTGTTTGTCAACAAAACCCCAAAGAGAGAAAATTGAATTGTTGGTTTCGAGAAAGACATGATTTGATTTTAGCCAGAACTAGTAATGTATTCATAGTATTGATAAAGTTATGTTTTAAAACTAAATAGATCTGTCAGATAAGAGAGTGATGCAACTCATGATACAAATACAAGAATTTTTTTTTAGTCGTATGTAATTGAATTTGCGTGTTAAAAGCCTGTAGTCGACATATTTCTGCCATTGCGATTACAACAAAGTTGTCGCAATATTACAATAATTACAATGTCGTGGTAAAATTACGAAAGCATCAATGTCGTTGTAAAGTTCCAAAGCAACAATGTCTGCTGTAAAATTACAATAAAATAATGACGCCGCAAAATTACAATTACAACATTGACGCCGCAAAATCTCAGTTACAGCAATGTCGCTGCAAAATTACAATTGCAACAATGTCGCTGCAAATTTACAATTGAGACAATGGCTGTCGCTAAATAGCAATGGCAACATAACAACAATGACTGTCGCTTAATTAAATGAAACATTATTTTGTTTGCTTGATTACAACAATGGCTGACGCTTATCTACCGATTGAACAATGGTTGCTGCGTAATAAAGACAATGGCTGCCGCTTTATTACAAAGTGAACATTTGTTGCTGCTTTATAACAACAACTGCTGTCGTTTATTTTCAAGCGGAACAATGTTTTGTTGCTTAATTATAACAATGGCTATCGCTTGATTACAAATGGAATAATGGTTACTGCTTAATTACAAGAAAACAAGAATTTCACAGAACGTTTTCATGGAGGGATTATAAATGGATCAGTGCCGATTAGTTTGAGTGATGTTCCTCGCATACTTAGTTTAGCTTTCTATTACATTTATCATGCAAAGGAAAATTTCTTACAGTTGTGACAAAGGAATAAATTTTTGAACAGCTAAAATTGAGAAGATATTTTCTCTGCTTGGTGACAATTTTTGTGGGCAATACTAAATCATCCTAATGTATCGTTTGGCGTCTTTTTTGTTGTTCTTATCATTATAAGTAAATGCTGGAAATATTTTATAAATTTGTCCAAGCTCCCAGACGTTGTGTGTAAAGAAATCATTTTTAACAATATGATAGCGTCTTCGGGGATATGGGAATGTATTTATCTAGTTATCTGCTTCTATAATGATAGGGGAATTGATTGAATTCTCGCGAGATTACGTTCGTCGTTGTCTGATTCTTTATAAAATAAACTCTAAATGTTATTATAATACTTTGCCTCTACCTTTTTTGCGTTGTGAAAAAGAAAATGCCATTATTATAGTTTGCAATACATTGTCAATGAAAAAAGAACAAGAATGTTGGTATTGATCCAGACTGCCAATTATCGTAATAGTTGTGAATTGATTAGTTTTTTTGTAAACTGAGGTATTGTAGTACTGTTGCGCTTACAGGAATAAAGAGCACTGTCTCTAGCATATCAAGCTTTTTTAAGTTTTAGTACTTTTTTATTTAGCATATCAAGCTTTTTTATAAAAAAAAATACGTACTTTTTTCTTTTGTTTTTAGGGAGCACTACTAAATTAAATGTGAAGTGGCCTAAAATAAGAGATTTTGATATTCTTACATAGACCATAAAAATAGAAAAAAAAATGATAACGAATTAGCCGGAGTGCATTAATTCGAAATTCGAGTTAAGCTAATTTTAGCCTGGATTTAAGTTTTGTGCTTATTTTTCACAATAAATTAATGTTTATATTTCTTTCGATACATATCGATTTAACTGATCCGACGCGATATATATCTAATTCGACACCGGCGAAAATGTTCGATTCTTACCGAGCCAATTTATCTGGTTCGACACGAGCCAATATATCTGCTTTGACACGAGCCAGATTATTATGCCCCCTTTTGAAAAAAAGGGGGTATATTGCTTTGCACTTGTCGGTCCGTCGGTCCGTCGGTCCGTCGGTCCGTCGGTCCGTAGACCAAATGGTTTCCGAGTGATAACTAAAGAACCCTTAGGCCTAGGAACTTCAAACTTGGTATGGTGATTGGTCATGACAAGTAGATGACCCCTATTGATTTTGGGGTCAAGGGGTCAAAGGTCAAGGTCACATTGACCTTGTAAGCAAAAACAGTTTCCGATCAATAACTAAAGAACCTTAAGGCCTAGGAACTTCAAACTTGGTATGGTGATTTGTCATGATCAGTAGATGACCCCTATTGATTTTGGGGTCAAGGGGTCAAAGGTCAAGGTCACATTGACCTTGTAAGCAAAAACCGTTTCCGATCAATAACTAAAGAACCTTAAGGCCTAGGAACTTCAAAGTTGGTATGGTGATTGGTCATGATCAGTAGATGACCCCTATTGATTTTGGGGTCAAGGGGTCAAAGGTCAAGGTCACATTGACCTTGTAAGCAAAAATGGTTTCCGATCAATAAGTAAAGAACCCTAAGGCCTAGGAACTTCAAACTTGTATGGTGATTGTCATGATCAGTAGATGACCCCTAACGATTTTGGGGTCAAGGGGTCAAAGGTCAAGGTCACATTGACCTCTTGGGTAAAAACGGTTTCCGATCAATAACAAAAGAACCCTTAGGCCTAGGAACTTCAAACTTGGTATGGTGATTGGTTATGACCAGCAGATGACCCCTATTGATTTTGGGGTTAAGTGGTCAAAGGTCAAGGTCACATTGACCTTGTAGGTAAAAAACGGTTTCCGATCAATAACGAAAGAACCCTTAGGCCTAGGGACTTCAAACTTGATATGGTGATTGGTCATGATCAGTAGATGACCCCTATTGATTTTGGAGTTAAGGGGTTTAAAGGTCAAGGTCACATTGACCTTGTAGGTAAAAACGGTTTCCGATCAATAACGAAAGAACCCTTAGGCCTAGGGACTACAAACTTGATATGGTGATTGGTCATGATCAGTAGATGACCCTTATTGATTTTGGGGTCAAGGGGTCAAAGGTCAAGGTCACATTGACCTCTTAGATAAAAAACAGTTTCGGATCAATAACTAAAGAACCCTTAGGCCTAGGAACTTCAAACTTGGTATGGTGATTGGTCATGATCAGTAGATGACCCCTATTGATTTTGGGGTCAAGGGGTCAAAGGTCAAGGTCACATTGACCTCTTAGGTAAAAGCAGTTTCCGATCAATAACTAAAGAACCCTTAGGCCTAGGAACTTCAAACTTGGTATGGTGATTGGTCATGACCAGCAGATGACCCCTACTGATTTTTGGGGTTAAGGGTCAAAGGGAAAGGTCACATTGACCTTGTAGGTAAAAATGCTTTCCGATCAATAACTTAAGAACCCTTAGGCCTAGGAACTTCAAACTTGGTATGGTGATTGGTCATGACCAGCAGATGACCTATTGTTTTTAGGGTCAAGGGGTCAAAGGTCATGTAACATTGACCTTGTAGGTTAAAACGGTTTCTGATCAATTAACTAAAAACGCTTAGGCGTAGGAACTTCAAACTTTGTATGATGATTGGTGGTGACCAGCAGATGACCCCTATTGAGTTTTGGGTCAAGGGGTCAAAGGTCAAGGTCACATCGACCTTGTAAGCAAAAATGGTTTCCGATCAATAAGTAAAGAACCCTAAGGCCTAGGAACTTCAAACTTGGTATGGTGATTGGTCATGATCAGTAGATGACCCCTAACGATTTTGGGATCAAGGGGTCAAAGGTCAAGGTCCCATTGACCTTGTAAGTAAAAACGGTTTCTGATCAATAACTAAAGAACACTCGGGCCTAGGAACTTCAAACTTGGCATAGTGATTGGTCATGATCAGCAGATGACCCCTATTGATTTTGGGGTCAAAGGTCAAGGTCACATTGACCTTGTATGTTAAAACGGTTTCGGATCAATAATAAAAGAACCCTTAGGCCTAGGAACTTCAAACTTGGCATGGTGATTAGTCATGACCAGCAAATGACCCCTATTGATTTTGGGGTCAAGGGGTCAAAGGTCAAGGTCACATTGACCTTGTAAGTAAAAACGGTTTCTGATCAATTAAGTAAAAACGCTTAGGCCTAGGAACTTCAAACTTTTTATGATGATTTGTCTTGACCAGCAGATGACCCCTATTGAGTTTTGGGTCAAGGGGTCAAAGGTCAAGGTCATGACCAGTAGATACTTGATAACCCTTATTAATTGTTTGATCACTGGGTCAGAAGTCATGCATAATTACCTTATCACATGAATAATTGGCTGCTGATAGGGGGCATACATGTTTTACAAACATATCTTGTTAAATTTAATACGAACTAATATAACTGGTTTTAAACGAGCCGATATAAAAACTGATTCGATACGAAGCAGTATATCTGTTTAAGTACGACATGTACGAGTCAATTTGTCAGATTTGATACGTTCCAATATAATTTTGGTTTGATTCGAGCCAATATATTCTATTCGATACGAGCCAATATATCTGATTTGATACGAGACCATGAAAACATAATATGATGATAAAACAAAACCTCAGAAATGTTGATTCTTCTAACATTAACTGCCAGCTGTTCATAGGGAATAAATTGGTAATTAACTGTAACATATTGGACAACCAATTGCCGATTAAGTGTGTTGACTTTTATCTTAATTGCCATGCAAATAGCTCAGGCTAATATTTATGCCGCATTACTGGAAGTTTTTATTTTATATCCAGACATTTTGAGAACGCATCTACATCTATATTCAGGAAATAAACAACTTGATTGTAATCTGTACACGAGGGAATGAAACAAAAGTGACAAAAATTATATTGTTGTTGCCTAGACACATGTTAATGAAACTTTACCCATGTTACATATAATATACCAATGTAACATGCCATATACTCATGTTACAGGCAC
Organism: Ruditapes philippinarum; assembly: GCF_026571515.1. Taxonomy (NCBI): domain Eukaryota; kingdom Metazoa; phylum Mollusca; class Bivalvia; order Venerida; family Veneridae; genus Ruditapes; species Ruditapes philippinarum. The sequence continues at coordinate 320,114 of NW_026860204.1, forward strand.
AATACCCATATTACAGACACTTTATTCACGTAATAGACACTATACCAATGTTACAGACAATATACTAGTGTAACAGACACTATGCCTATGTTATAGACACATAACTCATGTAACAGGCACTATAACCATGAAACAGACACTGTATCCCTGTTAAAGACTTAGACGCATGTTATCGACACTTTATCAATGTTACAGAAACTGTACCATGTTACAGACACTATACCATGTTACAGACACTATACCTATGTAACAGGCATTATATCCCTGTTGAAGACACATGCTACAGACACTATATCTATGTTACAGACATAATGCCATGTTACAGACAAGAGTATGTTGTTGTGATGTATTAAATATATATGACAATCGTAGAAAAATACTAATTGTTACGTAGCTTTAAGAAGTTGCTGCCGCTTTGATGTAAAACTTAATATTCTGGTACATGTACCATACTTGCAACGTTCTGTTTACAGGTTAATTAGTTTAAACATATTCATTTAAGCGCGATTGTGAAACAAGTTCTTGCAACTTATATTTATCACTTTCCAGTTCGCTTCCTGGAACCAACCAGTACTGGTGTCATATGAATAAACATGGTCGTGACCCGATTACGGCTCGAACCCATTATCCACGAGTTGAGAGACAGACACCTTAACCACTAAGCCACCGCTCCCCTTTAAGGTTAATTGATATAATATATAAAATGCTACAGTCATGCAATTTATTGAACTTACAGATCTGATTTGGAAAATACATCTTATTCATCAATAGAATTCAGATCGAATAAGTATTAGAATGTAGTTTTGTAAAATTGTAAATTGTTTGTGTAGTGGATCTCAAACAAGACTGTATTATAAATATGTAAATCTCGTAAATACTTGTGTCCTGACACCGCCTTGGGTGACGACGCAATATCTTATACTATATTAGGAGACATCTTAGAAGATGAAAGAGATATTGTAACATATGGCAGACAAAACTGCTTGTCTACAGAATGGTTTCTTTGCTTTGGGGGAAATACAAGTTAGAACATTATGTTTCTAAACATTGTATAGTTCTTGTAATAGGTATATTCCGAACAGCAATGCTTTCTTTAATGATATTTATTTGAAGGAACTTAACAGAGTTTTTTTACAGGATTGGAGGATTGGAAAATTTTTATTTTAGATGTTTATACGATTTCATATTGGTTTGAACCAATAACCAATCATTTATTACAACCATTTACTCACTCTGTATATGCAGAACTATACTTTTATTGTGCAAAAGAGCTTAAAAATGAAAAGCGTTTTTAACTCGAATAAGACTAACAATTGCAGTAAACATTGATTTCTAATTTGATTTTTAGTATATTTCTTTATTGTAGCTTTAATATATTTCATGGTTTAAGTACCGCAGTTGATCATCAAGTATAAATGGCTTTCAATCAAGGATATGCTTTTAGACTTGCGGACCTTATTACAGATCCTTTAATAGTTATACGTTTAAGTTTAGTTTATACAAATTTATTTTAGTTCGAATGTGTTGGAAGCTTTAAGCTTATTGAAACACTCTCGAATCCGTTCCTGGAACCAACCAGTACTAAGCAATGAATGTAAAGTTTCTTGCTCAATGAAACAACGGCTTGCCCCTGACAGGGTTTGAACCCACGCGGTCAGTTATATATTTTATATCTGGCAAACATTTTTTATGTTTTATAGAGCATTATCATTTTGATCACCAAATGTAAAACTTTTATACGGCACATAAAACTATACCATAGTTCAAAATGTGGTAGCCATTGATTGATAATCAATCAAGGTTTATAAGCGAAGTTCAAGGTCAATCAGTCCAACATCGGATTGCCTCAAAAAACTGTGTTTTTGATCATAATATGACTTTTAATTACAAGTACAATTATCTACTGTTATTTTCGTTGTCATCTTTTATTATCTTTTGATGACAAACAGTCTATTAGAAGTTACAAAACACAGTTATTTTTGCATAATTTATAAAGGTATGTTCCAAAGTGTTATTTTGTATGCTAATTGGTCATAAGGGACAACAGAGTTTTTTCAGACCATTGTTCGGATGACTACCTCTTTTCCAGAAACGGCATACAGAAGTAACTCATTACCTAAAGAAACGTTCACGCATATTTTTGTACAAGTTAATGTTTTGTTACTATTTGATTAGGAAATATTATATCACCATTGCATTAGTTGATGTAAACAATCTAACAGAAAAAAGTGTGTGCGTAATTAGCCGATATTGCTAGAGAACTCTTGCCAGATTGCACAAGAGTTTCTATATTTGGTGTGTTTGAAATTACACGATTTTAAATAATGCTAGTTCTCTTTTACATTTGCAGACAGTTTTTGCTCATTAACAGAACTGTATGTTTACAGATTATCGCAAAAAACGAACGTTTTGATCTTTGCTAGATGAAAGAAATACCCAAAAGTAATAGAAATGTTAACTTTATTTGGTTCCTTTAGGGTGTAAAATGTGGGGAAATAACTGCTGATATGTTTTGTTAACATTTATTTTTCAGAAAAGAAAACCATTTCAAAACTTCGAATTTTCATAATATTATACAAGAATAATATTATAATAAGATTGTTTTTATTTCAATTGGTGATAAGGAAATATGTTCAATGGACATAAACTTTACTTTAAAGATAATAATATATATTATGTAAAATGGGTTCTTTAAAAGTCAAACATGTCCTTAAGACATTTGAAATTTATTTGTTCTTATAAACTTTGTTACAAAAACGTGTTTTTATGCAAATTTTCGTCATTTTGATTACATATTATGTTAAAAATGCATCTAACAATTACATTTGTACGCTGATATAAATCGGGGAGGGGGTATTGTATGTGTTACTGCGTTCATGATTTATGACATAGCCACCAAACATATGTTTAAAAAATGTTGTTTTGTGGCAATATAATTATGGCATGACTTGTACATTTTGGTATTCTATTCTGAAAATTAAGCGACTAAAATGCATAGTCAATGTATTGTTGAAAACAATATGCAAATATTATGCTTCATACTTTATGATTTTTAATGACGTTACCATGTATTTAAGAATGGTCTGTTTACTGTTTTGTGTATGGTTTCCTTTTTCTAAAGATATTATAAAGAAAACATTTTTATAAACAAATTGAATGTTATGATATATGTAAAAGACAAGGAATGAAAAAAACAACAACAACAAAAAACAAGAATCAACAAGGGCGAACGGCATTCAATGAACGTATTCTTAAGCAAAAGGAACTGAGTTTAAAAAGCTAAAAAAATATCATGTGATGACCATTAACCTGCTCGAACAAAAGTGATTGGCCTGTGTCACCGGTCAAGAGCCAGGTCATCCTGCACATCTGTACAGTCTGACCAAGGTTAAATACTTTTGGCAGCTCCAATTTTATATGTCTATATAAAATTCCTTAAACTTTTAATGAACTTTTCCTCAGGCAAAGCAGAGCAAATCCATTACAGGAAATAATCTCGGCAGATTCTTGGCTAATCATCATTGAAAACTGGAGAGAATTTGTTCATTGGAATAAATACAAATATAACGAAAACCTACTTTTAATTAGTTTGAAATGTCAAGTTATTTCCTCAAGGGACAGATATCAGTGTATCAATGACTACACGTATTCAAATGATGTATTTAAACTGTCTTTTATCTGCATTTTTTCCTAATTGAATGTATTATGAAGCAATTATAAATGGATCCACTGAAAGCTTGAGAGATATTTTAATTCATAAATAAATGCTTATTTACATAACGATTTTTTTCCCTGATATTGCAATGTTTTATACATAGCTAAGTTTCCTTGTTTGAAGGATTTCTAAGTATGGCCGGACAATCTGCGAGCAATCCGTGTAAGTCGGATGTTTGATTGATAGCTTGAGAGAATTCAATTCAAAACGTAAGCCTGATTCGTATATCTTATAAATTGGATTAATTTCTGTTGTGAAAAGAACTCTGTCCAAAAAAAACTACACCATCTGCACTTAAGCTCACACACGAATCTAAAATCCAATTTCCTATCGCATCACATGCACCAGTTCATCTTTCTACGACATCTTAAGTGGTACGCTTCATTTTTTTTCTTTGAGAACTCTTTGTTGATACTTAAAATGCCTTGATCTTTTGCTATTTCAAACGTCATTGTCAATTGCCGACATGTCAAACGTTTTCGTTCAAAGTTACAATTTCGGGGATTAGATTTCCAACGTTTGCTTTCTATCATAAAGACAGATTGCTTGCAATATATATTCTGTAAAACATTGCGAGTTTGTTGACAGTTTTTATTATGATTGTGATATCTGGGGTTTTGATATATTGCCTTTAACCTTTTAGTGTTATGAATAAGTCTATATGATGCAGAAGACAATAAGAGTGTATTGGTCTATGGCAGAAACTAAATTGTACAGCTTTTATAAAGAAAATACGCAAATATCCAAGCCAATCAGGAACATAAATGTAAAAGATAATTAGTTTTAGACCGAGAATGTTAGTAGAATATATGGCATTGTGTTATAATATGTAACTTGTTTGCCTTTAATTCAATACCAAATGTCAATGTTAAATGAAGTAGTGATTTAAAATTTATTTCTGAAATGACAGCATAAAAGACCGCCAGAACATTCAGCTCTTGATTGATCATGCGGGTCCATGCAACATAATTTATATATGTTTTATGCAAGTTATAAATGTCAGTTTTAGAACTAACTTACAAATTCATACAAACGCAGACAAGTATTTCAGATATAGTACTTTTGAACAACTTCAGTTAAACGAAGATATAAATCCAATTATATGACTTCTTTGCATTGCCATTGTTGCTTCATATCTAAGGAATACTGCTGATGACATATTAACAAAAGGCGGCCTAGAATGTACCGGTTATTCTACGTAATTCCTCTCAAAGTTAAACCTACCTTTGTTTGGAGACGTTCAGAAAAAAATCTCAGCTAATGTAGTCTATTGTTTAATATACTATAGTAAAATCTCGTTTTCACCTTAACAATTTTTTTCTATTAATGTATATGCTAATTTAACGGTTTTGACCGCGTCTTTGTTGACAGGCTCTCTATTGTGATTTGTAAACAGAATCAGCATCCAATTTCCTGTCACTTAATATGAAGTGGAACATCTTAAATAACTGCTAATGGCATGTTTATATTTCTAGAGGGGAGGAATTTGTTGGTATTTACACCGCCATGTCCAGCTTTCAGTTTCAGAGTGTTTTCTTTTCCATCACATTAGATACAGTCCTTTGTTTCTCTAATGTTAACTTGTGTTTCTCTAATGTTAACTTGTATAAAGAGGTGAAATTTCTTGACAAACTCAGCTTTAATCATCTTGATCTCCATTTGCTCTTAAGCGTCAAGAGCAATTAATATTCATTTACAAATGCTCTCAGCGTTTCAATATGTGAAGCGATTGATGTCACCTGGAGTGTTTCCTCTTGAAGAAGTATCGGTCATTAATTAAGACAATGACTTCAGAAATGGACTTGTTTTATAAGCAAAAAAAAAATTTATACGCACATAGGGTCACATCCTCAGTGCACAAAATCTGTATAAGCCACATATGAAGCTTACCAAGGAACTATTTTGTTAAAATCGAATTACTCCGCTCGCTTTAGGACCTTTTCCCCTAATCATTTCTTTCTTTTTCATATATCCCCGCGCCTTGTTGAAGAGTACCAAATAAACAACTGAATGCATATAACCATCTCAGTATTTATGCATTTCAGAGCATTTTTTTTAATAATATTTTATGTTAAAAAGTTGCAGTTCGAGTATAGAAAAAACATTTTAGTTGAATTTTGTTTATACTATTTTCCTGCGTACAAAATGTGCAATGGATGTTTCGAATACTTTCAATTAATTTTAATTGTAATCATAAGCTAAATAAAGAATAGCTTGAGATGTGACAAAATATTAAAGTAATAAAGATCGGCCTGCATTAGTTTGCTACAGGTCTCAAAACGTTGTTGTTGTTGTTGATGCTTTATGGTTTTATATTTGAACTTAAATTATACCTGTATTTGTATCCCTTTTTACAGAACCACCTCATGTGCTATAAGGTTGTTTTTTATATTTATTCTACCTTCTTCTCCTTTTGAGATTATTACTTAATGAAATCTATATCCAAAAGACAGAATAGCATGTTTTTTATCACTTAGGAATATATGGACCGTCTGCATGTCGTAACAGGGAATACGCTATAATGTTTTATATCAAGATTGATCGTTAAAAGAAAATGGTTTTGGACATATTTGTCAACAACCCTGATGGCGATTAAATTAAACGATCAACATAAAAGGCAATTTACAGATATGTCTGGTGTTTACGAGGACCTCTCTCGTTGCAACAGTGATCTTTGGAATTTCAAATCGAATCATTAAAACAGCATTTGTTACATTATACATGTAAATGTTACATGTTCAATTTAATTAAAACGTCGAGTGTGCCTAGATATAGTAAAACAAGAATGCGCAGTGATAAGATCAGATTTTAGAACTAGAATAATTTGACTTATAAAGCACCAGAAACTGTTGTCTCGGTGCTTTGATATTATTAATTAAAAACTTAGCGCGCGGTAAATCAATCGGATACTTTCGCGTAATTAGGTAGGACTGCATCGTACACTTTCTTTAAATAATTGTCGTGCTGAAATCTCAATACTTTGTAGAAAACTTCAACAAGGCTCATTTATTGTTCACGTTAATAGAATCTGTGACAAGAGCATAGCTGGGAGATACTATTCGCGCCTTTCTCATTTTTGATAACTCCGGAAGAGCGTAACCTGTCGTTCTTTTCTGATTTTCTCTTTTGTACTCTTCAACTAGGCGCGTGGATATATGAAAAAAAAGAAATGATTAGGAAAATACGGTCCTAACGGGAACGGAGATATTTATTTTTTTAACAAAATAAATCGTTGGATGGTTTTCACATGCGGCTTATTGGTAATTTGTGCTTTCCGGATTTGACCCTGTGTGCGTGTTAAGTTCTTTCTTAATTACTATATAACAGCGATTTCACGGATAATTCCATTTAAGATAATGACATTGTTGAAGACACTCGAGAGATAAAAATCGACATGAAACAAAATGGAAAGTTATTTTTTTTATTCCTGGATTGACAATGTTTGAATTGCTTCGAAATATTGGTTTAATTTTTTAAAAAAAGAATATGTTAAATTGGTGTTTTAATGATGATTACTTAAGCGGACGAGTATATGTTTTGCAGTGAATTCGTTAACCCGGATGTGATTTATGTAGTTTTGATGAATAAAAAAATGAAATGGACTATGCATACGTGCCCATTGTTTTTGGACTTGATTCTATATTTGTACTTAAGTAGTGGTTAAGTGTCAGATATAAATTGTAAAGCGGAAAATGGTAAAGGAATGTTATATTGAATATGGTGAAATAGGTAACTTGAAGTCGTTTGTTTTGCTTTAATAAAAAAGCCATTTATAAATTGTTGTCTTATATAGACGATTTTCTAAAAGTTACCTGTCAATGTTAAAAAATATAAACGTTTCCATTTGCAATATTTATTCATCTTTAGTATTTTTTTTTAAATATTGTTTCAACCAAATTTGAAAAGAAAAAAGCTACAACCTGACGACCTGAATCTGTATTGTATCAGAGCAAAAAAAATCTACCGAAGGAAACGTCTTTCATCAATGAATAATGAATAATATTCGCATCAATATCCTAATTACATATTCTTCACAATTACATTTTCGTCAGGCTTTTTATTCAATTACACCGGCTTATTTGTGATTACCCGCGAAAATAGCCATTAGTGCTTTCTCACATTAACATATCCCTATCAGCATCTCTTTGTTCACAACATGGCTGTCCAAGAACAGATTTGCAATTGTATATGTTTACAACGACACATCTTTGTCCGTGGAACTTAAACAAGATAATTGTCATTAGTTTTCGCGAGTGGTTTGTACTTATACAATAAATGAAACACGTAAAGAAGACATTGTGCCTCAGTATAATGGTACACTCCGAATGTCGAGGATTATTTGTTCGAGCATTTGTATGTTTTTTGCTACAGAATGAAAAATGAGTTGGCTATATGTGACAATATTTGTGACTATGCTCTTTGCGGGTATAAGTCTGACATATACGTCAAAAACTGAGGTAAAACTTGGGGTAATTCTACCCGAGGATGAACAATATCCATTCAGCCTTAAACGGGTGATGCCCGCCATTGATTATGCCATAGACAATCTTTCTAAAATGAAATTATTACCCGGATGTGTGCTTAAGCTCGAGATCAAGGATTCGCGATGCTCTGAAACGTTTGGACCTCTAGCGGCTGTTGATTTGCACGTGTACAAACACGTTCACGTGTATTTTGGTCCAGTTTGCGATTATGCTATAGCACCTGTTGCCAGGTTTAGTCCGGAATGGAACATACCGGTTTTGAGTGCAGGGGCGCCTGTCTCGGCGTTTGACAACAAGACGGCATATAAATTACTAACTCGAGTGCATGGTGCTCACTCGAATGCCGCTGATTTCTTCTTGGATATTGCTCGTAAATTTCATTGGTCCCATTGGGGGCTTATTTACAATGAAAAGGAAAACATGAAGTCTGAATGCTTCTTTAGGATGGAACCAATATTTGCTAAACTGAATAAAAAGTTTAAATTAGAAGGGTACCCTTGGTACAAACATTTTGATGAGAATAAAGTAGAAAGTGCCGATTTTGAAAAAATGCTGAGGGCAGCCGAATTGCACACTAGAAGTAAGTTATCTTTTATGTATATTCTTTGTTTCTATATGTGCCCTATCAACATTTCTTTTTCCGAAATGAAAATTCCCGGATTTAAATTCAATTTGAAAACAATTCGTATCAATATTTCTTACCACTCAAGTTGAAATTACCAGCATTTCTTTACCTAATATAGACCATAGAGACTGAACTGTACCAGCATTTTGGCTTTAATATCAGGTCCTCGTAGACCCTATGATAAAATAGAAGAGATAATTTGGAAGCCCCAAGGAATGCTCAACACTGAAAAATCAAAAATGTTGCAGACCTGGTTGAGCATATCTTCCTATCAACCAACAAGTCTTTCCATTATAGTAATCACCCTGTCCGTGCTTTGCCGTATTCCCTGTCCTGTTTTAATTTGGGTCCTGTTGGGCTCCTTGCTGGTGGTCCTGTGTTGCTAGGTTTTGTGCGGGTCTCGTTCATTGAGCGCCGTTCTTCCTTGCTTATCATACATTTTTGGTTTAAAATGTGATTTCTTCAAGGAATGTTTCTGGAGCTGCTAAATTAGCCTTCTTAAAATCAAATTAGAATTTTCAGTTTTTTTATTTAGATATTTTACAATATAGAAAATTGATTTCCCCCGGGATTTTGTTATTGTTTCATGATTTTTTGTGTAATTATTCATTATGTGGCAGTTTTAATATTTCGTGATTAAATGTAATGGGTTTCCATTTCTTAATACATGATTGTTGTTTGTTTGTTTTTTTATCAAATCTTTGAGATATGTGAAGATACATTATTTCAAAGAAATAAAAACAAGTAAGACAATCCTGATCCAACGCATTCTTTCTAACCTTACATAAATTCAAATAACTAATACAAAAGTAGAGAAAAATCAAATTGAAGGTTTCGTTTGACAATAAAATATCTGATTTCGTCTTGTAAATCATGAAATGTTTTAAATGTAATATCATATTTCAAGGAGTAATTCTGTACCGGAAGTTTAATCCTCAACCTCCTGAATTTTTCTAATGTATTTACCATCTTTTATTTGTATATCAAAGGATTTTAGTATATCAAAAGGCCAAAAAAAAAATAGCGAAAAATTAGCGAAAAAACGGAATCCCAAATGAACGCCCAAAACGACAAAATTGTACATGTTGCAGACTCGGTTTGATTGAGGCTATTCATGGACGGTACTGAAAAGTGCTGGTACTGGTCATGCTTCCTAGCACTGGCTTAAGCATAATACAATATTAAGAGCCTTGTCGGATAGTATTGGAGTACAGACTGCACTGGCTCTATAATGGTGACATTGCCAAATCTATTATTTTATTTCCTCAAAAAGTTGAAGAGCATAACATATATACATACCAAATTGCAAATATTTACATGAAATGATAAAGAACAAAAAATAGTATGTTAACAAAGCATTAATAACAATTCAAGTGAGGCAATTTCCTTAAGACTAAGTTAGAAAACGCAATTTTGAAAATGAAATATAACAATTTAGATAGTAGGATGGTGTCAAACCATTATACTGGGTTTTTTAACATTCAAGTGAAAATTCGATTGAACATTAACTTGTTAAATCTACAAAAGAAATGAAGAGAAGTTCACAATAATGATAAATGTTAAAAGCAAGTTAATGATATACTAGTACACAGCTTGCTTGTGAGTGAAGAAATTATAGTGCTCTAAACAACATTGAAAAAAGTGTTCCTCGGTTGCATTTTCATTTACATTTTTTGTTCTTTTTTACACGATTTTTGTTCAATTACAGTCCCTTTACTTCAATTATCATTCCTTTGCATCAGTAACTGCTCCTTGGTCTAAATTATTACAATTTCTATTCCTCAATTACCGTTCATTTACCGCAGTTACTATTCCTTTGTCTCACTTATACCTGTCATTTGTATCAGTCCTTCTAGACCTTTAGTTCTTGTTCAGTTACCATTCGTTTGCCTCAGCTTTACCGTTTTTGTCTCAGTTACCATCACTTGGCCCTAATAAACATTATTCTCTCCAGTTACCTTTTCTTTGCCTCAATCACCTTTTATTTACCCTCGTCACTATTCTTGTTTTGTCAAATTACCATGCTATTACCTTTTGCTCTTGTTCCAGTTTGCCCTAGCTTTACCATTTGTCCCTCAGTTACCATCCCTTGGCCCTTACAATCACTCTTCTGTCACAGTTACCATTTCTTTGCCTCATTTACCTTTCATTTGCCCCCGTTACCATTCTTTTACCTTTGTTTTGTTTTGTCAAATTAGCATGCTATTTGTTAGTTTATATTTCTGTGAAAACCTTTGCGTTGCTGTGACAACACAAGCTGTGTTATTCACCCTAGTTTATGAAGTCTATCAGAACCGAGCTTTTATCCAGTAATTTGTTTCACTTTTAGCGATCATAAAATATTCACAATCTGTCAGTGAAAGTATTCTCAGCATGGAAGATTATTGTGTGCTTGTTAAAGCATATGTTTAAAGATTGAAGAAACTGGCTGGCTCTCAAGTGTATTTGTCAAAATTAACGTTGACACATTTGAAGGGAAATTGTGAGATTTTAAGTAGCTGTGCGGAGTCTGTATAAAATGTTATGAAATTTCATCACCATAAAAGCCAAGACAAACAAGCATTACGGCGTAGCGACAAAAGCTCTTATCTGATATTCCTTATATCTACTAAAACTATCAAGTTCTACCGCTTTGATACAATACTGACACGAATATTTTCTGTATGGTACCATGCGTGCTATACTGTCTTTAAATTAAGTTAGTACGTTTTCCAGATGCGTAAAATGGCCTGTATTTGCTTATCAGATAGTGCGATAATGTTTGATATTGTACTCCTAATCAATTCTGTATACTATATATATACTTTTTTAATTAACATTTATAACACATAAGGCTATATTTATTACCAGATATAGGTCATCTGTTACAGGATTACCCTTTTACCTGAAAGGTGATCTGAAATTAAATCCGAATTAATTTGTTTCCAATTTTATGTGATGGGTTTTGGTAAGCTTTATGTTCGCCGGTGTTAGGGAGGGGCGAGATGGATTTGTTCTCCGCTTTTCTTGTACAACGGAATTGTCATGCTTTGAAGTTATTATGGTTTATTGTAATATCATCAACATTTTAATCAGCTATTAGTTTTTGATTCCTTGTAAATTTATTCAAAACTGTTTTTGATTTCGACAAAAATTGGATACAATTTTAAAATATGTTTTTGATTTCGAGAAAGCTGTATTCAATTTTTAAGATATTATTTTGATCTGTGAAAATTGATTAGAATTGAAAATGTTCGCAGACGACAATTTATCCCAGCAAACCAAAGGTTTTTATACGTCTGCTATAAGGCAGTCGCTCTAAGACAAAGAATAAAGAATGACTTAAGAATAGTTTTCTGTCCAATGTCCTTTCAACTGTTTCTGAACTTTTATTTTCGTCTCAACTTTGTCAGTAAGTTTCTTGGTTATTGACATTCCGATATCAATTTCCTACACACCTCACCACATACGAAAAAGAGATCAAGTATTGGAATATATATTAATTGAATTTCCATGTCGTAGTAAATATGCAGATGTGCTTTTTGAATAAACGTGTTCGAGATGAGTCAGTTGTTGGCGATATATCTTGTTGTTGTTGTTGTTGCTTTTGTTGTTGTTGTTGTGCACGTTATTTCAACAGCACGTAAATGAGAAAAATTTAAAGCTTGAAAAGCCATTGTATAATGTTGGCAGTTTGATCTTTTGAGTTGTCTCGAGACTTCTTGTTGTTGTTTCATGTTTTTGGAGTTTCTTGTTTTTTCTTCTTGAAGCTTGTAGACTTGGCTTTTATAAAAGCTTATGAATATGAAATATTTGTATATTGGTATAACAATGATAAATTGTATACATTAAGTGTAGTACAAACTTTTCACATGTACATTCCATTTAGGATCCGTAACAATTTGCATGCATTCGCTTTTCCTAGACATAGCTTACTTAAGACTGCAAGAAATTGCACAGATAAATAATACATATATTTGTTCAGAGAAAGATATACTGTCTGTGGTCCATTGTGCAGCTTGCTATGACGTCACAACTATTACAACAGTGATTGATGTGTTCATTTGTATCACATATCTACACTACATGATGATTGAAAAGATAGAAAGAAGATTATACCATGTGTATTCTGTGGCGGTATAAAATTTACATATCATTTTTCTCACTCAGCAGTAGACGGCTGCCTTAACACCCTCGAGAATAACATGTTAATATAATTATCCCATCGTTTCCTTCTTCAACCTTTATGTTAAGTATTCAAATATAACTTCAAAGCTTTTGAAGTAGAAGAAGACAATAAAGTGTAAACGTTATAATTTTATAATTTTTTCTCTCAAAAAAGGTCTATGGTAGCTGTTGATTATTGAATATTTTAATATTTCAGAAATAGCTTTGCCGTCTTTGAATAATTGGCATGTACCATACTTTTCATCTGTAGATTTTAACAATGACATTTATTATTGACATTAACAACAATGTAATTCTGTTGTTTTCATTAATTTATCTAATTACTTATTATTTTGCTGTTTTTTTGTTTGTTTTTTTGTTGTTGTTTTTTTTTTTCAACAAGAATTTACATACGGTTTAGATATGATGATGAGTTTCTTTTAACTTTTCTTTGAGATCATGGAAAGCAGGCACTCTTGTGAGTAAAATTTACGCTGACTTTTTAGTCCCTCTTTCAATACATATCTGTATTTCTATTTCTTGCATTTCTGCATTCCAAAACTGTAAATTTTCAAAACAAAACCTGTTAATACTTTTGGAGAAATGTTGAAACTAATTTGCCATACCATAATTTATGTATTTGTTCTGACTATCACTATGGTTTTATATATATGGTGACGCATGTTTGGCTACAATTTGTTCTTTATTTTCGTTCTTGAAATTTTCAACGTTGGACTGAGTGCAAAGAAACGGTGTTGGCGTCTGATTTGCGATATATCACTTTAAAATGCAATTACAAACAAATTAATAAATAACTAAAAGGTGTGGGTGACGGGGGGGGGGGTAAAAATACGTTTGTTGATCTGTTGGCAACATTTACAAGTTTGAAGAAAATACATCCTGTATGTTACTGTTTAGTTAACATAAAATGAAGATTAATAGACGTGTCTTGGTTTTTACATTGCACTAAATTGACAGCATTCTTTTTATTTACCTGCAATAGCGTAAAACAAAATGTATCTGGCATGATTCTTTGACTTCATACGTTTGAAAACAAGAACAAGAAAATAATCAGAACAAAAAATCATCATATCTTCCCCTATATAACTTCCCTATTTCGCCTAACATGGCAAGATAATAATACAAATATAATTGAATTTCTTCAATTATCTCCCCTAGGACTCTGATAGTGATCAGTTTGTATCATTGAGAAGTAACACCCGATAGGCATGAATTAAACCCGCCCTTCTTTATGTCTTAATCATGTCGCGTAAATTAGATTAAAAACATGTCGTTTTTGTAGAAATGAAAGTAAATATCTCTAGGGTAGAGCAAAAGTCAAAGACTGCAATTGATACATGATGTATTATCACATTTAGACCTTCGCGTACGCACTAGGACACCGCCCGGAATGCTCTGGACCATTTTCCATAGACAAAACCTAATAAGCGTTTCCTTAACAAATAGATGATTATTTTCTACAAAATAGTCGGTTGAACGTTTGATGTTGGCTGTGTTTAGCTTTCCAATGTACATACAGGATGTGACGTCATGTAGAACGTATAGAAGTACATGTATCACTACAAGACAGCGTCCTATTTAGTATTAATCATTTAAATGACTTCCCGACAGACAGCTTTACAAACTGTTTAATGGTTTCTTTATTTCTAGCAAACCAGCATTTCTCTGCTACTGTTAGACACTTTGAGTAATCAGTTTCAGAAATAAAACCAAATTCGTGGCTAGACACGGTGATATACATGCACTAACGATCCTGTAAAATGACCGAGAAATATTATTGTAAAGCGTGACATTTATCTAAAAGAGAAAGTCAAAAAGCCCTTGACCCTAGGAACAAACCCTGCAAGACTGATTGAAGTTTAAAAAAGTTTTTTTTTTAAAAGTTCACTAACAGATGCACACAGATATGTGAATCGTTTTATGCAACCACATCGCAAATGCTACGGTGGCAATGTCAACTTCGTTGCTCACATTGTTTATGTGACAGTTTTTGAACGTTTTGTTATGTGACAGTTTTGAAAGTTTGTTTTTGTTTTTTTTTTTGTTATTTTTATTTTATTCATTTTTTTTTTGGGGGGGGGGGGAGACTACGGTGGTGCCAGAAAACGGCGTGTTATAGATTTTAAAATTATAGCAGAAATATATACAACATAGTGGACCTTAAAGGCTTTCATTTTTTTTTCTATTTTAGAATGATAAGATATTGTATTGGACGTTGGGAACATTTTATAGCAATTAGAATTTTATCATTCAATGGTGTTAAAATAGATTATATCATGAATAATAGATAAGGGAAATCGCTAATACCTTATGTTAACATAATATGCGTTAATACTTGTGATGTAATACGTTCCCATTGACCGGAATAAAACATCCAAGTATAATATAATGAGCTTTAAGCTGATTTTTTTCAGAAATTCATTAGATAAGTCACGTTCCAAACCAATATAATTGGATTAAAACCAAAGGTTAACAAACACACAAGATTAAATAATGGTCAAAGCAATTTCTTGATATATTTAGTTTGATTAAACAAAAATGTTGGATGTTTCAAGTCCTGATCTTTTTTATAATTTGTCCTCCCTTCTTTAAGCTAGAAAATTTGTGAGATACATGAGAAAATGCATGATAAGCAGCTTCTTTTTATTTTCTATCTTCTAATGTCTTTCTTTCTATTTATTGTTTTAGTTTTTAGGTGCCGTGTAGATATATTAAATCAGGAATGTAAAAACACATGTATTGTAACAAGTCTTGTTCTTACGCTCAGTCCTACCGTTTCCTTGTGGCCAATGTAATTCGTTCTAACACTGAAGTTTTCAATGTATCATTACTGTATAAGGAGAGAGGAAACAGTCTAGGAAATACCAATACTAATATATTTTACCTATCGCATTTTGTCAGTTATAAGAGACAAAGAAAGATAACCGTGAAATACACGTAATGCTTGTGGATGCTAGAGTTGCAAATGGCTTGGAATTGAATATTTTTAAGACGACATTTGATGTGTCTGGGTTTTTTATGTAAACTAAGCGCAGATAGATTTGAAGTGACTTTAGATAAGACTAAATATAGAAACAAATTAAAGCTGATTTTGGTTTCAAGACAGTTCATTCAGTCTTATTCTAAAGATTTTTTATCACGTTGCATTTTAGATTGAATTAATTTTGGTTTGTTTTGTGGGGATTTTCTTTCATTTTTGCATTTATTATTATTGCATAAATAGAAACATTTGTATCTTAAAGTAAATGTAGGAGTAACTCAATAAAGACTTTATCAAATGGAAAGATCACCTGAATGTCGTAAATAAATTAAAATTATAATAAAGGTTATCAAATATGAAAAGTTTAAACAATTTCCTATTTGAATACAAAAATGGTTGCAAGCATGTGTTTCAGTCTCGTAAAGGTCGCTGATTGTTTAGCTAATTTATCCAAAGACTTTCTTTTCTTCATGTTCATAATTATGACAATTATGTTAGCCTATCTTTACTTCTTTACTCATGACGACAAGTGAATTTTCATCAATATGTTTTAGATATCATGTATTCCCAAAACGAACTGTTGACATAAAATATTTGTCTTGCATTTATCCGAATCTTTACTTGGACCAATAATTTGTTTACCGTTTTCTTATGTCCGTCTGAAAACATTCACAGAGCAGCTCTCAACTTGTCATTTATTGCGGCTGAATGGTAGGTCTTTGGCATTGATAGACTGTACATATGTAATTCAGGTTTTCCATCACCGTGAATTATATGTTTCATGTATTCTGTTGATTCATCAAACATCATGTCTAGACAACGTCGGGGAAAATTATCCCTCCCGACGAACGGAGAATATAGAATTATAGCATCTGAGTGTTTTACTATGATGTCACAATGTTCTGTTGTGATTAATATTGAATATACATGTTTAATATAAATTTGTAAGAGACAATTGCTGGCACTATTGGTTCTAACAGTAATTCGAACGTGCAAAGTTTAGATACATTAATTCTTATTCGTTATTTCGTTAAATTTTAGTTTTAGATTGACAAACGACAAGGTTTTTTGTTTCTCATTAAGGATAAAGATGTACAGTTTTCTGTTATTTTCTAAATAATGTTTTTTTCCGATATAAACACCATGTAAACAATTGGACATCCTTGTTGGCTGATTTTGGTCTGCACTGTTCGCTATTAAGCCAATAATTGCTTTGTACAATGTGAGAGATAATCAAGATCATTTATGATCTTTCGCGTGGTAGCAGTTTAGGTGTTTTGCCTAACACTCCTTTTAAATTTTTCCATGTAAAATAAGACAAGCCATTAATGGACTTGCGAATTTTCAGTGCTTTTTATGTTATCTTAAGAGTTTATCTTTAGAAATGCATTTCAGAACTAAAAAACACATTGCATTAATCTAATTAGAAGACGCCAATTAACAATTATAATGAGCAAATATGCAGAAATAGATTCTGCCCTCTGCTATTCCGATTGCAAGATGAGAAAACTATTTGCACGTAATGTGAAACGTTTGCACAGTTAAGATTATTATCTTGTTGTTAACTGTATCTTTTTATTGTGTCAGTAAATAATGAGAAGAGCTGTTTATGTCAACACATTATTTTTATATAAAGTAAAAAACAAATATCTCTTGATGACAACTTTGCAATTTTTTGGCTTGATTATGTTATCTTTGTGCGTCATTTCTCTTTTTAATCTGTTATAAAATAGAGAAAATAAGAATCTCTAAAGGAAGCCCAAAAACGGCAAAATTGAAAAATCGGTTTGATTGAGCCTGTTTTCAAGTGCAAACTACCGTCCACGCACCCCTAGCACCGGTCCGTCTCGATTAATTTCCTATGATTGACCCTTGTTGTCGTCCCATGCGCTGATACCAGCCGGTGAAGTCTGAGTATATATTCTATAACTATTACGTATAACACAACGTGTGCAAGTCAGAAACCATTGTTACATGTACCACTTTGCTTTCTGACAAATATTTAAACATCAGTAGTTTGCCCCTTGAAGCTTCCTGTAATTGTTTAGGCATTAGATTATTGCATCGTTTATAACCACATGACTAAATGGGTTTAAATAACTTGAGTTTGTGCACCAATTAGCTCCAGCAGGTGAGGTTGTTTTGATGCTCGCAACCGGGTTGTTTGTTGTGAGGGCCGAAAGAGTCTTTCCGTTTTCATGTTATCTGTGTTGTTATATTTTCATCCTCAAGGGATTGTTCGGCGTTTAGTGTTGGTGCCCCCCTCCGTGTCCAGTCTTCATAGACATGGTTTCTTTGGGGTCTTCCTGGACTTCTAACCGCTGATCCTTGTTGCTTCGGGGGTTGCGTTCATTAAAAGCCGCCTCTCCTTGTTGATCTTTTTATCATATGTTTACCCCTGGTGTTGCTTTTAAGTTCGCAACACCCGAGATTAGCCAAAAACATCTTTCCTCTTTCGGCACCATATGCCCTATACTGTGTTGATACTGCCGTAAAACCAAATTAACAATTCAAATATCAGTAAGGAGACGTTAAGACAAAATTAAAAAATGTTGCATTGAGCCTGTTTATCACCAATATATATTTTGGCATATGCAATCAGTACTGACTTGAAATGCCCTATTTGCCAGTGCTTAAAAGTAGTTTGTTGACAACTTGACACTGTCTTTAGTTTGGTCGGGCTATTACATAGGATAGGGGGCCATGTTACTGTAAACAGAACAAAAGAGAACCATAAGAGTTCATTCCGTAACAATAGAATTAGAGGCCATGGCCCTCTATTAAACAAAAGAAAATAACAAAAGAAATGGCCCCTTGTTCAGCGTTCGCTAAAAATAAAACGGTGTTGCAATGACCATGCGTTGTCTTTCTAGGCCCTGTCCTGCTGTGTCTTAAAATGAACAAGTATTTGATTTCGAATGCTTTATTTTTCATATTCTTTCTTAAATTTTCTATAATAACAAGATGTTTGCAAAAAATATTTATTGTTCGGAAGACAATATAATAATTTTGGTATGTAGCTTGCAATAACATATCACATATTTACATTATTAACTTGATTCATTGCAGACTTGATTATGACTTTTTATTTTGAAATCAAAGTAAAAGCGCTCGGATTGTAAAAGATATGTGTATTATATTTACACTATATGTATCTTTCCCAAAAACAATGTCAAATTAAGAAAAACTGAATCCATAAAAAACGGCCAAAACGACAAAATTGTAAATGTCGCTGGCTTGGTTTGATTGAGTCTGTTCAATGTGTTCATGGACGGTACTGGAAAGTACAAGTTACCGTCCACGCACCTCAGCACCGCCTCTAGCAGAATTCGACATTTAAACACGACAATTTACTTCTAAAATAATGTTACAAATTTGTATATGTCACTGGGAAAGGATTTTTGATAATAGAAGTTTTCTCCAAGTATTTTTATGGCTTCCCTATTTGAAGTAATGTAATGGAATAATTGTGTGGCATTTTCTGTAAATATAAGTAAAGTCTAGACTAGATGTCCAATTAAGACCATATTTTGAGGTGAAGAGTTTTTAGGGTTGATGTAAACTGTCACAATAACGTATAATAGTTTGTCATATTTTATGAAATACTGAAGTAGATTATTTTTGTTTCTATTTTTCCTTAATATGATTGATATAAACAAGCGTTTGTTTGTTTTGTTGGAGTTTAAATCACCATCGATACATAAAGATTATGCGGGGACATTCCATCTTTACTGGTGGAGAAAGACTTCAGTAGCCCTGTCTTGCATTTTATCAGGCACGAGCGGGCACCGGAGTAAGCTCGCCGGATAGCGTCCTAAACATGAAATAATCCAACATCCTTGATAGGATTCGAACCCAAAAGGATAAAAGAGCAATTGGTTTGAAGTTTGTCACTTTCATCACTCGGTCACGTATGAGCAAGAAATTATTGTAATTGAAAAACTGTTTAAAGTTATTCATCAAACACCGATTCTGTTTGAAATAAGGAAATGCAAAAATAATTTATATATACATAGTACCAATTATGTTCAAATAAGGAAATGCATAGATAAGTTATATATAGTATCGATACTGTTTGTAATAAAGAACTGCATTTATGTATAGTACCGATCATGTTTGGAATAAGGAAATGCACCAATAATTTATATATAGTGCCGATCTTTTTGAAATAAGGAAATGTACAAATAATTTATGTATGGTACGGATGTTTGGACTAAGGAAATGCAAAAATGCAATATACATATACAACACCGATCCTATTCGGAATAAAGAAATGCATAAATATTGTCTTTATAGACCTGTTTCAACATGTTATATATCAACAGTATAACCTGTTATTATATGATACAAAAGTATCGTGATTCTTGAGCAGATAAATGGATGTCTGGCTTTAGAGGGAGTGCAACTAAAGCAAATATAAAATGTATTCCTAGGCGATCTTTTCAAAAGTAGTCCATATTGGGATAAAGTTCAGGTCACAATTCCATTTACTTTTATTTCATTTGCTAAGTGCACCTATTCATTTGACCTAAATATACACCAAATCGTAGCTTGAGAGAAGGGAAATGAAAATGGGTCTTGCTACGCCAAGAGGGGGACTACGTGCCAATGTTGACATACATCGACTGTAGCATATACAAATGTAATACTGAAAAATAATGTTATTAGGGACAACAACAAAACAATATCATACTTTAACTAATTTTATTTTATAGTCATACATAGTGGCATATGCAATTTATCTCACTGAGTAATGTCTTAGTTTATCTTTGGCATTTTATGGGCACGACTCCATTAATAAAAGCCAAAAGGTTTGGATACCGGGCATACAAAACCCTGTTAGGGCATCCATAGCAAAGCAAACAAATGACACAAAATCAAAACAAGCAAATGGAACAAACTGTATAGCTTTTTGGAACAGTATGTTCTAGAAAATAATTGATCAAAGCAATACTAGTCTTTCAATTCTTCATTCACAAAATAGTCAATTTTCACAAATGTATATGAGCAACAACACAGCATTGACACTGTTGCGCGAAATTGGTTCTGGGAAGCAGAAACCAGTATCGCCAGTATCACAAAATGTCTATTCGCCGGCCGCAAAATGCAAATTTAGCAGACACAACATGTGAAATCTAGTATTTTAAAGTTCATAGAACACATCTCTGGAGTCGCACCGTTGTCGAATTCTCTATGCTGGTGGTTTTGGCCCAAGCAGTTTTCCTAAAAGATACCTCTTCCGTGGTATTTAGTAGGGCTAGCTGTCTTGAAACACGTCGCATATGTTGGCTGATCTGAAAACATATCAAAAGAGGACAGAGACAACAAAACCAGCATGACACTAGTATTAAATTTAAGCTCAAATCTTTGACACTTCACACTCATAATTGACGAGGAGGGCGGGTGGGTTTTTTCAACTACTCATTTCTTCCTTGTTACAATATTCGACGCCAGCGTTAAAAGGATATGACGTAGATACAGTACCTACGTCATAACCAGGGCAGGGTATAAGTTGTTCCCCAAATAACAGAGACTATTCTATAGAAATAGTCATCATTGTTTAAGAAAATATTTTTTTGTTAGTAAAAATGGTATACGAATTTGGATTTTACGCAAAGGAAAAATAACATACCTTTAGAAATTAGACGAATTCCATTCGTATATTTATACAATATTAATATATTGCTCTAATGAATGGTTTCTGCTTTTCTTTTAAAAGTTATATCATCTTACCTTAAAGGGACTTGATTGATGTTTTTTGACATGACGAGAATGGAAATAAAGTTTTGAGAAAAATGCTCCATTTGATGTAGGTCTAGACCAATACCTTGTGCGCAAAATTACAGATTATTCGCTGACTCCATTCTTCCAGAATTACTAACCATTTTTACTAAGAAATTTGTAACGCTTTTCAATCAAATCAGGCTAACAATAGCACAAAAATACGATTTTCAATTCATTTCTAAATATATATGTGAACTATCATTCTCATTCTTCCTGTATTATGTACACAAGTAAATTTATATAGGAAATTCAAATTTTAAGTTTTAAGGCTTTTTGACCTCAGTTGAGTTCCTTTAACCCTAGATTATTGTGCAACTTTCACGACAGTGTTATTCTTATTCGTTACCATTGAGAATTATATTTAACTCAGAAAACTTACTCGCGCATGCGTATTATTATCCTTTTAGCAGGAAATATCTTGTCTCTCTAATTATATATTTAATGCGTTAATTATTCAAGCTAATAAATCATTTGAGTGTAGTGTGGTACAGTAATTGGGTGTTAGAGCTGCAAGTGAGTTCTAGGGCGATAGTTTATTCAACTTTCTTACATTAAGAACGTTTTAAGAGGCCAAAAAAATCTGTTATTAAAGTAGATTTTTGCAAAATCAGACTAGAATATACTACATGTATATGTAGTACGACGTTTGTGTTGCTTCGTTTGGAAAGGTTTTTCCTTATACAGCCGTGATTATTTCTAAGATTTATAAGGGTTTTTTTTACAAACACTCTAAATCAATGTTCCTTTAAAATATGAATAATTAGATAATAAAGGTTTTTCTAGACATAGAAAATAAAAGACTGATCGTGTATCTGTATGTAATTTTAAGGTATAAGGCCCTTTTATTAGTAATTTCAGTAATTTGTACCTAGGCAAATTAGGAAAATCTAAAATAGCGCAACTGCTTTTCTTTAAACTTTGCATGATTAAAGCTTTTATGTCTTAACTATTTCCGTTAAATTACAGGAGATAGTTTGTAACTATTATCGCAAATATTTGGTAATACCTAAAACACCCGCATGTCGACCCTCTCAAATGTGTGCATACATACTGTTATTTGCTATCAATTGGAACATATTTACATTTCTATGCTGATAGGTATCCGTATGACTGTGTTGGTGCGTAGCGGAAAACCCAACAACAACAAAAACAACATTACAGTTCTTTACACATGGCACATACAAACATAATATATATATAAAAGTTTCTACAATTATAACTTAAGTTTAGCATCATTTATATACACGCATATATACTTTTCTCATTACATGTAACAAAAAGGTCACTTTGTCGCTTTAAACATTCAATGCTATAGAGTTAATCTTGTATTCCTAAATGCAGTTGAATCGTCTGCATTTAAATCGAATATTTTATCAAATTTGTCGCTACTGTCATTTGATTAAATATGTTTAAAAATATTGACGGAAATGTTCAAATTTTAATTTAATTTTAAAAATTGAAAATGCAACTTTCAAAAGTGCATACTTATTTAAATTACTTCGTGCAACACGAAATTACTTATATTGATTGATTAAACAGCTTTATTCATATGCGCGTATTGAATTTGTTAATACAGGAATAGATGAAATAGTTTAGAAATATTTATTCCGAATCTCAAGCACCTTTCGTTATTTAGAGAGGAAAA
Organism: Ruditapes philippinarum; assembly: GCF_026571515.1. Taxonomy (NCBI): domain Eukaryota; kingdom Metazoa; phylum Mollusca; class Bivalvia; order Venerida; family Veneridae; genus Ruditapes; species Ruditapes philippinarum. The sequence goes on from NW_026860204.1 coordinate 343,514, forward strand.
GGAAACACACGTTCTGTGATCGTAAATTTAAGTTAAAATTAACGGAAAGAAAATAATTGCAGAAAGGATGATAAAAACGAGCGTATTTATGATGTCAGTTCGGCGGTGATTTTGACAGTCTCGCAAAATATTGGGACATCATTACGCCATGATCACTATTAAGTGTGAAATTCAATAGCATTATAACAAATGAAGAAACGCTTCAAGTGCTACTTAAAGAATGCTGTATTGTTACGACAGAATCGATCTGATAACTCATTCACTAATTACGAATATCGTTTTCTACTAAGCAAGTTCGGTATATTGCCGGCTGATCACTCTAAATCCGTGTAATTACTGCGAGTCGCGAAAACCAATATCATATCATATTTTGAGTCTTCAACGAAAACGTTTTGAATGTCGCGTCGTTCATAATTGGTATTTCTGTCTGAAAAGCTAATGGTTTACGCATGTATGTCCGACATTTTTAACATCGGAGAATGATTTCTTGTGACTGTATGATACGTCGCGACCATTTGTCTTTCTGGTAGTTTATTCTCTTTGGATTAATTTTGGTAATTATTGGTGTTTGATTCAAATCTTATTCTGTAATACCAAGTATTATTGAATGCAGACAAATCTAGTCTCGGAGGGGAAAAAGGATTAAACTTAGTTAATTTAAAAGATTAGTTTAGGATTACGCAATTCATATGAAACATAAAAAAGTGGATAGGAAAAAATAAAGAATGGTGGTAAATTTATATTTTAAGATATGGATTAGTTAAAGGTACTTGAGCTTTGAAGATTTTATTATTCAGTATCATCTATAAAATGCTTCGGGTGCGGGCAAATAAACTTAATTAACTTTTCATTATAAATAAAGGTACTGGCATTAAAATTAAGATAATCTTATATATTTACAATAGTGTTTAAGATTAAGTAACGAAGATGTGCAATTGTGCTTTCCATTTTATTTATAAAACTAATAGAAGAATAAAAGCATAGGGTTATAATATAACTAAATAATTATGACAAAATACAAAACCATTTCCAACTATTATTAATACAGATTCCGTGTTTCTTTTTTTTTAATTTCTTCTTGGATAATCCTAAAGTAGGCTGAATAAAACAGGCGTATACATAGATAAAAGAAAAAAAATAATGAAATTAGTGTAGAATTCTACATGTGTATTTATATATGAATTGTTATTCTTGAAAAAAAAAAGTCGCTTGACAAAAAAAGATGTCTTAATTAGATGAATTCTTAAGTTTCCGCAAATCATAGCTAGAGCATGGAGGCGTGCTGCTCAGATGCAATTAATTGATGTACAAATTTAACCATTACAACCCTTAATACCTTAAATGGACTTGTCCATCTCTTAATCTGGGCATAACCATTTATCATTTTTAGAGAAATTTTCAAACTACGAACGAACTGAATAGCGGACAGTGCAGACCACCATGTGACGCCACTGAAGTGACGTCAGATCTTCGTCTGTACTGGTCACGTTGGTCAGTGTTAATGTCACGCTTACAACATCTAAAACACCTTTAAATGAAAATTACACCCCCTTTTTACACCATCAATGTAATTGCTTTTTCCACAATGTGCTTTTATTATATATCTTTGTCAACGATTATTTACGTTTAGTTTTGTTTTACTGAAATAATTCCTAAAATAGTACGTATAGTAAATAAGTTAATCACAAATTTAACAACTTTGTATTCACAAGATTTGAAACCTTTTAATTGTTTTTAAGCAGACGATTTTTTTGTTTTCTTTTTAATTGTATTACATTTTTTTAGAATTTAGGAATCATATTCTTATAAATTTGATACTGTATTGTTAGTCTTTCTAACCATAGCCTCATGTTATTGTTAACATACTAATTTGTCACAATCTTATGATGAATAAAGAGTGCGAAACACCGTATATACTTCCATGTAAATATACAGTCATGTGTTAAAAAGTAGATCCTAAATGTGTCGGAATATATATACATGTATATAGATTTTTTATATACAAATTTAGAATCTGAAATATATATGAAAGGAGGCGATAAAGTAAATGCACTAATGGAATGTTGATTAACCTTTTAGACGTATACAATGTACATGTATTTCTATCAATAATCAATTTTCCTATATAAAAACAAGTGTTATTCTGTCTTGCCAATTAACTTTCGGATCAATTAAACCAAAAATTGCCCCCCCCCCCCCACATTTTATGTTCGCACATGCTCCGTTAAACTACGAATAGTTAAAAATTTGCGCAGTTTCAATGTAACAAGTAGTTATTAATATAAACTTTTAAAGCTATAAAAACGTTTAAAAGCACCCTTTACACTTTTGCGTTTAAAATGTTAGGGTTTTTACTTGAAATTGAAACCACATTGCAACAGGATGCATTGAATTATTTTAAAGGGACTTCACCAAGGTTTTTTTACATTATCGGATTAGAAATAATTTTTTAAGATTAATATTCTGTTTTATGTAGGTCAAGACGCAAAGTTTCAGATCATTTTCTCCCTTCGTTTTTCCCTTACTGTAAAAAATTAACCTACACATTGAAAAGCGATTTTATATTTATTTCTGAGTATATTTCTTAATTATCTTTTGCATTTTATTCTGTATAAGTGTGTCACATGATTTGTGCAAGAAACTTCAAACTTTATTTTTTTAGGCTTTTAGACCTCAGTGGAGTTCCTTTAACAGTTTAAATTAAAAAAAATCATAGGTTAAAGGCATAAACAAATTGTAAATTGAAATCATTCCTAAATTTTTAAATAAAGGTTAAGAAGAGTAAAATTTTTCCTTAATTTGATGATATTGACAATGTTGATGTTAAAATAATATCTTTCTTCAAAACGATAACTTATTAAATCAAGCTCATAAACCGTATTTTAAAATTAGATATAATTTCAAATTTGATATTTTCATTCAACCGATAAAGTAGCTTAGGTTTCGGATTGTAACATTAGCTTTTCTTATTTTAAATAAAAACTCCATTCTTGAGGTCGAACCGGCCGCAAATTATGCATTTTATATTTTCAATAAACGCTAGTTTTTTTAGCATTAACTTGTGATTAAAGCCAGATCTGTAAAAAATCGATATATATGTACCATGATTTTGAATAAATTTTGATGGATGAAACGCGAAACTGTTTTAATTATAGCTTTTATATATTCAGCAGTTAAAACAGTTTTCCGTTCACGTCTTAATATATCGTTTCGCCGGCGAAGGAATGTTTGAATGTGGTTGAAATTCAAATTGGGATATATGGGAAAGTGAGGCTAGGAAAGGTTTAAAAAATGACTACATCAATGTACTTTTATCTGTTTTATATACAGATAGGTAACAAATGATTTGTAATTCTTGGGGATGGAAAGAAAAACAAATAAAAATTCTGGCTTATTCAAATACGAGTAGCTGTATTGTGTTAAAAACGAATATGTGCATATTGAAACCTATTCTATGACAGATTGAGTGAAAATGCACGTGCTAATGCGTGTATATAGTTGTGTTTACTTCGTATCGGTGCTACTTAAAACTACTAATTCTACTGAAATAAGGTTAGGAGTAATTTTACCCGAGGATACACGCTACCCATGGAGCCTGAAAAGGGTTATGCCAGCAATTGATTACGCAATAGAAAATCTTTCTAAATTCAATCTTTTACCCGGATATAATGTGACGTCAGAAACACATGATTCCATGTGTTCCGAGACAATGGGGCCGTTATCGGCCGTGGATTTCTACATGAACAGACACGTGCATGTGTTCTTCGGCCCGGTTTGTGACTATGCCATAGCGCCAGTGGCGCGATTTAGTCCCCATTGGAATATACCGGTTCTAAGTGCCGGGGCTCTTGTCACGGACTTTGATAACAAATCAGAGTACAAATTATTAACTAGAGTACATGGGGCGTACTCAAATGGCGCCGATTTTTTCTTAGATATTGCTAGCCAATTCAATTGGACTAATCTGGGTTTGATTTATCACGACAATAAGGGAAAGGGGAAAGGCAAATCTAACTGCTATTTTAGAATGGAGGCCTTATTCTTCAAACTAAAGCAAGCTTTTCACGAGGAACCTTGGAATAAAAATTTTGACGAAGAAGATCCCAGAGATCCTGTAGATTTTGGTGAAATTCTACAAGTAGCATCATTAAATACAAGAAGTAAGTTACTTATTACCATCTTGTATTATAGGCACGACAAGTAGCTGATTGATCCCTATTCATAGATTAATTTAAGACATCAATTACCCACTATATGCAATGAAGAGACATTTCCAGATTTACATTTGAATACCTCGTTAACGTACTCCTACCGTTCTACGGTGCATAAATGTTTGCTTAGAAATTTCGCCTTGCCAAAAGTCATTTTATTTACCCATAGTTTTTGTGTTTCTTACTTCAAATTTATCCCTGGAATAAAACACTTGTTTTGCGTCCATTCTCCAAGTCATAATTATCGTTGATACGTTTGGCTGCAGTGTGAACGAACTATTATTGCACGTAATAGTTTTAACTATTTGTAATTAAGCCAGCTAGTTAAGTCTTTGAACAAACAACATTACATTTTTGTTTAACATTATGTCACAATTACTAATCAATCGTTTAATTAGAATACCTTTATTGGTACATAGAACAATTCAAATCTAAATATGAGCCGCGTCACGACAAAACCAACATAGTGAGTTTGCGACCAACATAGATCCAGACCAGCCTGCGCATCCGCGCAGTCTGATCAGGATCCACGCTGTTCGCTTACAACCCCTATAACAAGTAGAGAAACTGACGCTGGTCGCAAACCCATTTTGTTGATTTTGTCGTGACGCGGCTCATATATATTGTTTATATCCATAAAGACTGTTAAGATACGTCCATTTTGATACGCCCATTTTGAAACGTCAATTTTTATATGTCAATTTGTGACATATCCATTATGATACACCAATTTGGATGCATACATTGTTATATTTTGATACATCCATTTTTCTATGTTCACAACGATACGTATACGATACGTCCTTTTTGATATATACTTTTTTTGTTTCGTCGAATTTGATACGTTCATTGGACTATGTCCATTTTTAGTGGGTCCAATTCTATAAATTTATTTGGATACATCTTTATTGAACGACCATTTTGATATATACATGCTGTACGTCAGTTTTAAAAGGTCCATCGTGATACATGCATTTTGATACGCCAATTTTTAGACGTCCATTTTCATTTTCACACAAAAAAAGAATTCAAAACATCAAAACAATGCAGCACGTTTTCTAAAGAGCGTGATTTTATTGAGAGTACAGTACAGTGTATATAAGTTGTTTTTTTATATTTTACTTATAAATTATATATGTAATTTTATAATTCGTTCCACAAACGAGTACAGTGTATTTGAAAAGATACTCATCTTCTTTGATTTGTTTATGTACGTTGTATTTTTACATTGATTCAGGGATTTTACGCTTTATTAGGATGGAAAATTATCAGAATAACTCAAGTGCTTTACATTAATGTGGAACATAATATATATCATCTAAATTCACGACATAAGCTTCCATAATTGGTTTATGATTACGCCGAAGAACACTAGCATTATTTATAATTTCAGGAGTGTCTTTGGAAATCTTAAAAGAGCTTTTGCTATCAGCAGAAACGCTTTGTCTGACTTGGAAAGAAATCGTATTAAAACTGATTAAGTCTTTCTTCAAGCACCTCGCACAATGATCGGCACAATTCTTTCATTCATTCATAAAGAATAGATAGTCAAGCACGCGATGTACACATAGATAACTATTCATGTAACCAATTAAGCAATTATGGTTTTTACACGTTGATTAAGTTATTTAGGAATCATATTCGTGCAATTTCAAGAATAAGTGCTTAAAATTCATCGTTGCAAAACGAAATGTCAGTCATTAAAAAAGAACCTTACAATTAGGATATTTTTTTTTGGTGTTTTATGGAATGAACTCATCCAAATTTTATTTTATTTTTTAAATTGGAATATTGAATATCTGTTTTTTCTGCTTCCGCTATCATGTGAATTTAGCAAACCAAATTATAGCTGGATTAGAACATAAGTTTTTTGAAATATTATCAATCCTTCACATTATTTGAAGTTACATGACTTCTTGTAATTAATTTGAATGCAAGTTATACATACAACTTATTTATACACAAAATAAACTCAAGTGTTGAGGCAGTGAAGGAAGCACGGATTGTAATGAACAAATTTGCGAGGCGCCATATTTGTATTTTGTCAACTAATGACGTCAAAGTGAACACACCCCTTGAATCACTTGACAAAAAGGTACTAAAATAGCTATTACGGAACTTGTCGAGAGAGGTCGATTATAACGAATTTACCCGAAATTAGTCATATTTGCCGAAGTATTAGGATTCGTAATACTTTATTCTACGAGGAATTATTTAACAAGTTCAATTTAATTACATTGAATGAAGCACAGTCACGCACTTTACGTGTTATTACAATTGTAGCAAAGATTAAAGTGTTGTTAAAATGCAATTTAACATGCAATCCGACAATATGTTATTATTATACTACAACACAAGAAGCGGAAGATTTTTGTTTTGTATTAGCAAAAGAATATGTCTATCTAAAATTGCAATGATATGTAAAACCTCTCTTTTTGAAAAAAGAAATACTAACAGTTTAATAAACAGTTAAAGTAAATTGAGTTGAATATTTCAAAAATATATTGTTTGCTCATAGATTTTTAGTGAAAGATACACAATTACAATGACAGGATCGATTTTATATAGTTTTTAATTACAATAGATGTACAATTACTATGACGATATGCATTTTCAAAAGGATATACCATTTCAATGATAGTGTGCATTTTCATACATTTCTGACAAAAAAGTACACAATTTCAACGACAGAATGTATTTTTCGTAGATTTCTTTTACAAAATATACACAATTTCAATGACAGTATACTTTTCCAAAGATTTTTAGCAAAAGATGCAAAATTTCAAAGCTATTTGACCAAATGTACTGAAATGAGATTAATTCTTTCATAACAGGTTTTGTTTTTATGGAATGTAGCTTCTTTATTGAGAATAACAGAATTCCATTATACGGGTATCTCGTAATGTCAAAAAGTATCTATATTTTACGATGTGTTTTATTACTTCTATTAACCGAAGTCGATAAACAAAAATCAAACACGATTTTAATGTCTCCCCCATAACAACATGAAAGCCGTGCCACGTGTTGGGGTTTTCTGCTTATCTCCATACTTTAGTACTAGATTTGGTGTAAATTTTATGAAATATGTTTTGCACGATGTTTTCATGTTGTTAAAAGTTATTACTGAACAATATAAATAGCTCAGTGCTAAATATATTTTGGGAAATTTACTTGATTTTTAGTGTAATAAAGCAAGTGCTATCTTCTTTGGTGGGCTTTAAGATTAATAGAACAAAAAGAAAATGTTCGAAATTTCTGAAATAAAAAAGAAGAATTTCTTTTATTAAACGTCATTTGCTTTGTTTTTATCTTTAAAATGGGACTGTGTTTTGTTTGCGACACCTCATTAAAATTAACTTTTGCGAAAATAATAATATTTAATTTTTAATGCATCGTTTAAATTTATGACCATCTTGCATAATTGCAATTACATTAAAGGGACTCCACTGAGGTTTATTCTTTCGACAAATCGAGGCTTAAAAATATTGTTTTTGAGTTTTGTGTACCATTTGATAAAATTCTGGATTAATAACTAACAGGCAAAATTTCAGATCAGTTGTTCACTCCGTTTTTCAAGAATGATTATTAAATTTGTGCAGATTAATGTCTGATTTTGCAGTAACAATAACCATATTTCTACTGCGTTACTAACGCAATAATGACTATTGGACCTTTTTTCGTTGGTGATTCATGCGGTTTGCAAGCGGCGATTGCAATGTGTCAATTAAAAGTTCGTTCAATAATCAATATTATACTTTTAATTTGTTTTACGTTTTAATTTTTTTAAATGAAAATAAAATAAATCTAGAAGCATGTTGTTTTAACAGGTAGCCTATATCCACACTACAAAGCCAGATAGACTCATAACAAATGATATTGCCCGTGTCAAATGAAATTGCTCGTATCTAAATATATTGTTTAAACAATTATATGATGATTATGATAATAAATCAAATTATGAACATTTAAGCATTCGTGTCGTAAATAAATCAAGACAATATGGTACAAAGAATTATGGTATGCGAATTTCTAATGGAATGCCAAATCTCAGCGATGCATTTTTTGTTGCTGCTGTTGTTGTCGCTGTTGTTGTTGTAAATTATCTTCTTGGAAAATTGTCAGTCATGGCGAACTGCCATCGATTTATGACAAAAAATTGTATTCTCATTAAAGTTTGTTAAAATAGTACGGTAGAAAAAAAAACACGAAGAAAAGGAATTTAAGCTCATTTGTTCTTGACGCGTTTTGGACTCCCCATTTGTTTGTCACAGAACATTTTCTGTCGATTTTGTTGCATTTGTGTTTCTTTCATTTCTTTCTCAAAGTGGTTCGACAAGTTATTTCGGCTTTTCCTTTTTTTCTGTTTTATAGTAACTTACAACATCTCTGTACGCTTGATTTTCAATAGTTAAATGTTTTTTTGTTTTGTTTTTTTCGTTCCTTCGGTTTTTTTGTTGTTGTTTTTTTGTTGTTTCTTTTCTTTTAATTCGTTTTTGCTTCATTCTACAGTCTTTGTTTACAGTACCAGGACTCAGTCCAAATTGTTAAGATAAAATCATGAAAAGATATATTTTGATCCTTTTTATCTTTATTATTTTATCATCCTAACAAGAAGCAATGGCATCAAAATTGATGTAGGCGCTTGCACAGTATATCAGAGGAAAAATAGTTCTTGTTTGTTTAAATTTGTGAACAAAGAAAATGTTTCCATTTCCTCTTTTGTTTTTTTTCCTTTTTCTATTTTTAACACAAAGCATCGTTATATTCTTCGGATTGGCAAATGTTTTCATACATGATTAGCAACGTTAGATGGTTAACTTATTTCTGATTCGACTTGATCACGTTAACAAGTCTTTCTCTTTACGGACTATTTCCTCTTCTGTAAATAATTAACCGGATATCTTTCAAAGAACATTTTTTCTAAGTACATGTATGTCATTTAAGTATAATAATGCCATTTTCATTTTTTTGTGGCCTATGTTATTAAGGTATAAAAATGCTATTGTCATTCTTTTAAATTCCTATTGTAAGCATAAGATATCAAATTAGTTCAATTTTTGATGATATTCAATACACACGTAAATACATTTGGTGATGTACTGTATCTATATGTATTCATACGCCGAAGCGAAGGCATATTTATAATAGGCCGGAAGTACTTGGCGTTTGTCTAGCACTGTATGAACGGTTGTTCCCTCCCATAGTTAAGATATTCAACTATATATACATGTTTATTTAGAATTGATTTTCTAGGCTTCTGTCTTGTCATTATTTGCTTCTGACAAATTAGCTAATGTTATTTTCACAGGGTACTAATATGGTTTCTGTTTGTTTCAAGAATCAGGGACATTCCTAGAACGTTGCCCCTCGTCTGCTGTGATATGACATTGTATTTCACTGTTCTGGTTACTCTCTTCATTCATTCATTCATTCATCCATTCATCACCCACTCATTCACCAACTCACTCACTCACCAACTCACTCACTCACTCACTTATTCACTCACTCACTCACTCACCAACTAACTCACTAACTCACTCTGTCACTCACTCATTCAGTTATTCACTCACTCACTCACTCACTCACCAACCAACTCACTCACTCACCAACTCACTCACTCACTGACTTATTCACTCACTCACTCACTCACTCACTCATGCATTCATTCATTCATATTCTCAAACCCAGGAGCAAACGTCGCCACTGTCTTTAAACCCCTTACCCCTCATCGCTGTGGGTTCGAATCCTGCCCACGAATTCGGATTATTTCGTGTTAGAAACCTTTTCAGCCAGTCCGCGGAAGATAGGTGGTTCTATCCAGATACCTTCTCGTACCTAATTTACAGAGGAGCACCTGAAGTGAACCTCTACCTATAAAGCTGGAAAGTCGCCATTTTGACCTTGACAATGTTGGTATGACATGGAAACCAACAAAAATACTTACATTCCCCTTACTCTCTATTCTACGTAAAATATCTCCTCAAGCTAATGCTAGATTTTATGTTTTAATTCCCGTGGAGGGAATACGACATCAACCACCTCGCTGGAGGTGCCTTTTTATTTATATCAAGTTATTATCTATCATCGAACGAAAGTCAATCGAAATGTATTAAAAGAAATTGTCTATTAAAGTATAATCAACCTTCCGTTAGATTTTCTTCCCCAATGGCTGAATAATTAATAAACATTAGCCGTATTCCAAAATGTTTTCACTTAGATTTGAAATTACCTATTAGTGACTGGATTGTACTTTCATAGCCGTGTCTGTCATCTATCTTTCTGATGTTCAAACGCTGGAAAAAATATAAAAAAAGTGTAACACTTCACTCCGAAACTAATTATTGACACATGGCAGGTGTGTCGTTTTGCTGTTTAGACGAAATTTGCCGAAGAGATACGGAAAAAAGTACGACAATGCCCGTACTCATTCCAGGGATCTTACATTAAATGCTGTTTTCGCCTTATTGTTATAAAATGTACATTTGGGTATCTTTATTAGTAAAGCCTTTTGTCGCCGTTTTATGTATAAACTTTCGCTTCTCTGGTTGCATATAGTTTGTTTCTTAATATAGAAACACGTGCTCTTTTGTATCTAAATATAGACACACATGCACTGAAATAACATCGGTTATAATAGATAAACTTTATAATAACAGGACGGAGAAGACTGAAAACTAAGATCTGTTGTTATCGAGTCAAGTCACGGCTACATACGTTATTACATTTATCTCAACCGTTCTGCCGGAGACATTTTCATCAACAAATTAATGAAAATACTAACTTGTTTAGGGAAACAGCTACATAATAAATTGATAGGTTGTTTGCATTTCGTTTTGTGCGTATAACACACCACATGTCAATGTAGTTTAAGGAAATACATGTACTTCTTGTATATAAAACCTCGTTTAGAAAATAATTTAGGTGTAGTAATGAGTTTGCGTTTGGTTTTGCTGTAGCATATTTGCTGCGACTTAGACCTTTGCCTTGCTCGAGTGAATTCAGAGTTTGATTCTTTGTTAGAATTTAGTCATAAACCATCTCTTGTTCAACGATAAAGAAACGACCAGAATACCCAGTCGAGCATCTCTCCCGGCTATAGCCGTTACCTGCATGGGCAGAATCAAACTTATCCTACATGTTTGTTGCATGTGTTTGCCCATGGTTTTATCAAGATGCCCGCTTAGGTTTTCACAATACCATATTTTTTCTATTAGTTATATAGGTTTAGATTTCAACAAACCATGCTATGTGGTCCAATAATAACAGCTTAGCTTATACATATATAACCAGAGCTGCTTGGCGATGGTATTATTGCAAATAACAGTTCACATATGGCCATTATTAAAAGAAAATTGAATTTTTTTTTTCATAAAGTCACCACAGGATTTTATATACTAGTATATAGTAGATGAATGTCGCGGCGATTATCCAAATGACAACACTGTGAAGTTTTACCGTATAAGTTATATTTACGTAACAGTATAAAAACCGTTATAACAATTTTGACAAACTTACAAGAAACTGGTAATAAAAGCCAGCAACGTAGACTAAAATAAAAGTTATATCTCAAATATTTCTTGGTCCACTTCCAGAAAAAAGAGTTCAACATATTCTGAAATAAAAACGCTTCCGCATAACGTTATTATATTAAATAAGGAATACTCGGTCCGTGATCTCCACAATATCTTTGATTTAATAATAATGTCTACGAAATAATTTTCTGCCGACTTCACGCAAAATGTTTTACATTTGTTTTACACTTTGTTGGTGAAGGTGTAATAATAATGCTTCAAAACGTACTTATCTTATAACAATCTTTGTAAAACCGTATACACAATTATCAAGAGACCATACATGCATGAAAACACAAGAAAAATACGATTGCTGCTTGCGATATTGCACCGCAATAGTTAATTGATTACTTATTATATGAAATACAAAATAAGCAATCTGTGAATTGCATGGTAGACATATAATAAATCATTGATAAAGATATTGCAGATATGAAACGATACAAATACATGCTATAAATGCTTTCCGTAATCTTCCTAATTTGGGACAAGATTAGATAGACAGTACAGTAAGAGGGTTATAGACCTCCTTTTGCGTTTTAAAGACCTTAGAGAGTCCAATGGCATGCTTCGTGACACTTTCTTGTGTAAATATATATAATATTTAATTTAAGTCTTTTTCAGCAGTCTTAATCTGTTATTCTATTCACTTATACAAATGTATGTTACCAAATATGCTACCAACCAATATTTTAAGCTAGGTGACATGGTATGTGTGGGGCAAAACAAAAATGTAATACAATACAATACAATACAATACAATATAATACAATATAATATAATACAATACAATACAATACAATATAATACAATATAATATAATACAATACAATATAATACAATATAATACAATATAATATAATACAATACAATATAATACAATACAATACAATATAATACAATATAATATAATACAATACAATATAATACAATACAATATAATATAATATAATACAATATAATACAATACAATACAATACAATATAATATAATATAATACAATACAATATAATACAATACAATACAATACAATACAATACAATATAATATAATACAATACAATACAATACAATACAATAACATGATGACATATATCTGAGTAGATGCTTTTCACATAGCAATTATTACCTCCCTTGGTCGCCATTTCGAGGGTCATGTGCAATATAATTAAGATCAGATAAAAAGTCTCTCATAATTCTGTCATCTTCGTGACAACTAATAAAAATCTTTTACATATTGGTTACTTGCCTTCATATTGACAATTTACTTAAATTGAATGTTTTTATCGATTTTTTCATATTTTAAGTTAAGAGTATTGAGGGAGGTAAATATTGTAAAAATCGAGAAGTATCTGTAGATAATCTCACCAGAAAAAAGGACATACCCAAGGTCAATATAAACAAAGTGTTAACTGTAATTTGTTATTATTATTCTTCATGATTATTTCTTCGGTGACAATATGTTTAATGCTTTTGCCATTCACCATGCTAGAGATAAATGTTTACAAATCAAAAAAAAAAATAAAATTCTTACAATTTTGAAGCAGAATTCAAAACAGCAGAAACATCAAATGACATTGAAAATCTTAACACTTTAGGTCTTTGGCCATATAAACGACAATACAAACCGAGATATTATTTTGTTTTCTTTTGCTAAAAGACGTTTTTTATTCATAATTATTTGCGAAGAAATAAAGTGTTTAATTTTATCTTTTCCGAACATAAATACTTTCTCGACGAACACATGTATTTCGTTTTTGGTAATCAAATGGGAATTTGTCAGGACAATGTGTAATCATATTGTCATTTTGTCAACCAATCAACTGTCAATTATATCGGAAAAATCAACAGATCATGTAAAAGAGATTACGTTTTGTCTGAGACGAAGATATGATTAGGTTAGTGTTGTATATTTTGCTTTTTAAAGGTACATGAAGCCTCAGAAATGATTTCTTTGTTAGTTTGTTTGTTTTTGTGGGTTTTTTTTGTGTGTGATGTTTGTTATTGTTGATTGTTTTTTGTTGTTGTTACTGGTTTTTGTTTTGTTTTTGTTGTTGTTATTGTTGCTGCTGCTGCTGCTGCTGCTGCTGCTGCTGCTGTAATTGTTGTTATTCTATTGTGTAAAGAGGACATATTTGTGTGTTAGATATTTTGTAATAATGTTGTTGTTTTTTTATTAAAAACATCAATTTGTTGTTGTTGTTGCTGTTTTGTTGCTGCTGTTGCTGTTATTGTTATTCTTTTGTTTAAAACGGACAGATTTGAGTGTGTAAAAGATTTTGTGATAATGAATTTATGTATTTAAAGCATCTAGTGATGCGTATCGCTCACATGTATAAAGAAAAAAAAACGCTGATCATGAAATTGAATGTGATTGAGGTTGCGTAATGTTAATAGAGAGATTGTCAGACTTTTCATAACGACTTTTTTTTAACAATTCTTACGAACATTCCAAACTTGCATCAATTAAATGCATATTAATTTCACAATCAGTGTGGGATTTGAACTCTTAACAACCAAAAACAATGCTTTTAAAAATCCAGCCAATGTGCAGCTGTCCGTTATTGCACGTATAGTGCATACGCAGTAATATAGCACACGCTTGTGTTGGATTCGAGCTAACTACAACCAGTTCAAAGGCAACTGACCATTACGGCTTAGACCACCAAGGATTTAAAGTGATTGCATTGAATGTCCATGATGCATTTGTCAAAGAAATACTATTTATAGTGCACTCTAAGGACATGTTTTGTATTATTAATGTTTCGGTGTAATAATGGAATCTTCTGTATGTTAGTATAACAAGCATAACTTTGTATTCATCGTCATTCATCTTAAGAATACACTGTTAAACATTCACAGTTGATTAAATCGAGCTTTTGTGAATAGGGTTTGACCTTCTCGTGACACTTTCGATCGGTCGTTTGTGAATGTAATGATACATGTTATGGCTTCGATTTCTTCAGTAAAAGGTAACCATAGAATGACAATGGAACGAAGCCATACAAAGCATCAGCATTTCAGGAAAAACGAAGATATTCGTGTGTCCTTGCGTTGCCATAGAAAAGAAAAACAGGAAAAAACGAAGACGCTCTTGTGTTCTTGTGTCGCTATAGTTACGGCATGCGTAGACATTTCTTAAGGATTATAACCGCTCTTGGGAACTACTTTCCTAGTATTATTATATATATTATATAATGATGTCTACACAAATGCCTCTCTTGTTACGAAATAATTCTGTGACATGTTGTGGTATTAAGCCCTTGTAAATCTCATTAATATAGAAAATAATGAACTCCGGGTCCCGCCTGAATAAAACGCTGTTTTTTTTCTAGGCAATTTCAATTAGAACTAATTGAGATTTTAGATAAACTGTTCTAAAGATTAATCTTTTCCTGATGTTGATGTGTCATAACAAGAGGGGCAAAATTAGATTGAATTAAAGTAGAACAATGATTTCAAAGTTAAAATGATAATGTAATAATCGAAATGCTTTAAAGAAAATATAACATGGTATATCTTTAAAGGTTTTCTGATATAACCGGACTAGAATTTTTTTTTGAAATTTGTGTACCATATTTTTCTACGCCATTTACTAAAATGCCAAATTTCAGATCTCTGCTAACACCGGTTTTTTCAAGAAGTATCAATTTTATTGTGTAAATGGCCAAAAGATGAACAGGGTTTAACCCTTGTGTGTGTTCAAATGTGTGTGTTCAATTTTTTAAAATAAAATAATTGGCATTTACTATTTTAATTACTGTTGTTTATAAGTACGGCATAAAAAACTTTGTTATAAAGCCTAAAAGGTTAGTCTTTTACAAAATTACTTTGTCAAAATATAAGAAGAAAAAGTCTGAGAAAATAATTGGACTACGTCGTGTAATTATGGCCTTTACTAACATCATATTTTCTCATCAAATACCCCAGCACTAATATGTAATTTCACACCGTCTGGTAAATGTTTAAAAGGATGGTTTACGAAAATTATACACTGTCTCAAGTACGTGAAAATCGTGCTGCATCCGTTTTTATTGCTTTAATAAGCAACTATCAGAAAATTAAATGGCGTTGAACGAGTACAAAAAAGAGGTTTGTGATTTTTATAGTTTTATTAAGACTTGTATAACTTATTGTAAAACTATGGTGTTCCGTTTGGACAATCGTGACACTTTACTAATTCGATGATGTAAACGCGGTAATATTTTGTTCGCCGGTATAACCACAAAATTTTATGTTTATTGCAACTGCTTTTTACACTTACCACTCTAAATAGCTTACTAATAAATGGAATTGTCCATCTTTAGATCTAGATGAAACCGTTCATCATTTCTTAGAAAGATTTCAAAATATGCAGGCCGTGATCGGACGGCAGGGGCATACCGGCTGATATGGGTCTGTACTGATCGCATGGGTATCTTTAGTTATCGCCAGCGGAGTTAAGGTTAAAATAACAAAGGTAATTCTCAATCCGACTAAAGTTCAGATCTACTTATTTCTTTTATGTGGATCTGATGACCACCGTACATATGTTTCGCCTTCTTTATAATTCGGATTTCACGAGAAAGCTATTTTTAGCCATGCAATTAAACCGGTTTTTACATAGGCATTAGAAGAAGTATCAAATTACCGTTATCCGTGGAAGTTAAACAAATTGTTGATTTTTTTGTTAGAAAATAAATGTTTGAAGTAATTTATAACAAATTAACCTGAAATAATAGTCAATTTTTAATGGGCAAGATTGTTTTGCCAGTTTACCTGTCGGCTATATCAATAACGCCATGTTTGTTCTCGAAATCGTGAAAATTACCTACTCAATATTGATTTTCCCAGGGTTAAAATTAGAAACTGCATCCCTTTCAAAATTATGAAAGCTCGCCGGTGATTGGCTGTCTGACAGGTCACCAGAAATGACTTCGTATTTGGTCACGGTCAGATCTATAAACGGAGCGTTATTTAGAGCTGATTTTCATCAGATGCCGGTAGTTCTTTAATAGCATTTACAGTGGTGTAGCATTTTAAGCATCGTTTTTCGAACATCCACTATAGTATATATAATATGTTAGATGTACAGTTGAAATATCAATGTTCAAGAAATTATATCTTCTTTATGAAATACTGTTCAGCTTTACGACCCTGTTTAACAGCTTAGAACTGATAACGGAAAATCTCGAAACTTTATTGGCGCGGTTTAACATGAAAAAGCAATTCAGCATGGTAATTGATACATTCTACCTGTGCATAATAAAAAAGATCAAGTTGTAAAATTAATCATATATGTAATAAAGATTAAAGCAAGATGGTTAACGTTTTAGTTAACATTGTTCATAAATCAATGTCAGGCATGTTATGACGATAGTAAGCTGGTATTTTACATTTTTGATTGATATTTAATTATTAATCTTGTATAATGGCAATTTGAGTAGTCCCTGGTGACCTGCTTGTTCACTGAAAGAAGTTTAACGCTGATTTTAGTTAGGAGCATATATAACGCTGTTGCCCGGTTTGTTCGCTGATATTATTTTCACGCTGGTTATATTTGTGAGTGTAACGCCGGTACCCAGTTTGTTCATTGAGAGCCTGTGACCCTTATTTTATTTGAGGGTGTTTAATAACGTTGGTGTTCGAACTATTTGTTGGATATATTTGAGTACGTCACGCTGGTACCAAGCGTGTTTGCTGAAATCACAGCATGGTGGTTAAATTTAATGCTGATGGTGCCCGGCTTGTTGCTGGTGGTGCCCGGCGTGTTTGCTGAAAGTACGGCACGCATGTTATATTAATTTTGAGTGTTGAACACTGATGGTGTCCGGCGTTTTATTATTTAATACAATGTACTTAATTTTAGAACACACCAGGCTGGTTCTCGGCTTTTCTAATAATATATAGAAAGGATGTGCTCAATTAACTATATCTCCATCTTCAATTAAGCAGACTTCTTTGAAAACTGTCTTTTAAGCTGCGAGATATCCTTGCAATTCAGTTTCACTTTAGTATGCAATAAAAATTACAAAAACTGCTTTGTTTTTACGTCAAAAAGTACTTAAATTCTTGGAAAAAGAAAAATCTCTTGAGGATTGGAAAAAAACTGTTCTTGGTGAAATGTCATGCGAAATGACAATTTCACGTTTAAAGGCAGCAACCTGCAGCTTTCTCCTCTACGTGTATTTTTGTTCTCTAAATTTCTATACCAAGGATTTTTTTGTACATGAATTATAATGTACATGTTTATTACCAATGTGATATACCAGAAACTATTTCCATGTCAAAGAAGTTCGGCTGCTGCATTTCCTTCTTCTGTAAGAGCTAGGTTCACTAACCACCGAAAATGGCCCAACCTTAGAAATAGATGAAAAACATTTTAATTAGAGGTTCAATATATCTAGTTGATGAAAGAAACATTTTTTAACAAAAATTCTTAACGATGACGTCGAAATTTTCTCTTAATCATTAACGCCCGTTAATCCAGTTAATATCAGAATCAAACGATTATTGATCTCGCAAAATAAAATTAACGTCTACTATATTTAATGTTTATTTTCCCTTTAAGAATAATCCTTACCCAACTAATTAGCTTTTGTGAAATTAACTGTATTAATTAAATGTTTTCCAAGAATAAAGCATTTTTTAATGAGTTAACCAATTTTCGGATATACAGAATTCGGACAATGTTATTTCTTGAAAAATATAAGTTTTGCGCTTTTAAAATTTGAATATGAATTGAATGACCATTAGATTTACAAAATTACTTAAGAAGAATTGATAACGAAATAAATAAAACTAGTTGCAGGAATAGTCAATATGTATAATATTCATAAATATCACATATTTAACATAATAAATATAAACATAATGAATAAAACAAAATGATTTGGTTATGATGCTTGCAAAGTAAAATACAAACATAGCGTAAATAACAGAATGATTAATGTGAACATTGCTTTTTAAATAAAGGGTAAGAAAATAAAATCGATATTTAAATGAGCCGTGTCACGACAAAACCAACAAAATGGGTTTGTAACCAGCATGGATCCAGACCAGCATGCGCATCCGCGCAGTCTTATCAGGGTCCATGCTGTTCGCTATTAGTTTCTCTACTTGTGATAGGGTTGGTAAGCGAACAGCATGGATCCTGATCAGACTGCGCGGATGCGCAGGCTGGTCTGGATCCATGCTGGTCGCAAAGCCCATTATGTTGGTTTGTCGTGACACGGCTCAAATATTTGTTCTTGAATCTGAACAATCAACAAGCTACAAAAATATATGACAACTTTTTAAAGAAAATTTATATGATCTCGCTTGAAACTTAACCACAAGCAATTGATTTAGATATATTGAACAAATATGTGAAAAATTCAACAGTTGTTATTCAGCATCATAACACCATAAAGATAGAATGTCGGTATCAGTTCTTACACCATGTTTTTATCTCTGTGTAAATAAATTATGTAATAATATTGCTTGATATTTACTTTAAAAAACGAAAAAGTTAATAAAAATGAAAGTTGTTTCAGCATTGTTTTATGGTAATGAGGTAAACAACGTCGCACGATATATCAGTCTGTATCACTGCCAGATGATTCGTCAATTGCCACGTCGATTTTAAATTCAGCGGCGTCTGAAAGGTGTACACCCCAATCACGGACACCATAACTTTCTCTCCCGCTATGACGCCCGTTGGACAGATACCACACTATGGCAGCAATATGGGCACACATCCCAACTACTCTTGAGCCGCACCTGCAAGTGCAATACCATCCATCTACTGCCTCGTTTTCAACTTGAATCCAAAGCATATATCTTTTTGATGAAGAGTGTCTGCTTTGCATCTTGACACAAAGTAGTTTTGGATCATCTGTGTTGACTGTAGAAATAAATGTTTAAATATCAATTGTTCAGGTTTTGATGGGATTTTACTAGATTCTTTATAACACTGCACGTTTAAAAATATTTTAAAACAAGGTTTAAACCTGTGGGAAAATTGCATTAGAATTTTTTGTAGATAACGGAAATATTTTTGCGCACTTTTGCTTTTTTGTCGTCTGCTTTACCTAGTAAAAGAAAATCCCGTACGCCCCCTTTCTGTACATACGGGATATGGCCAAGATTCCACCTACTTTTGTAACAATATAATATTTTGTTTTTTGGAAAAAGATACTTCGTTAATCGTCTACTTAGCAAACAAATGTAAATGACCATTAAAGTATTCATACGGGAAAAGTTGAATAAATTCCGAACACCGTGTGTTTCAAAGGTTTTAAGCAATGTACAATTATATTTACGGACACAGTATACCTATAATATATACATGTACACTACACTTCAAATGGACAATAATTTCGTTTAATTTAAAGGAAACACACACACTTCTTTACTTTCGAAGGGTAGTTGATTTTATGTATGCGACAAAGGGACGCTGACATTCTTTAATATTCGACAAAAAGTGGCATGCCTTGAATTCAAAGGATTCCTAGATATATCCTGGTTTCCATGGAATTGAGACAATGCTAGGTGTGTCATAGCGCTATTTTCAAAACAACCAATGGCATTCATTTTTGAAAATAAGAAATTAATAAGTAACAAAATTTTTAATACTAAATATAAATTTCATTTTATGCTTTTCGGTGAAATACTAAAATATATCAGTGACAGATATCATATCTTACTGATTGTAAAAGATTTCCTCTTTTAAGTGTGATATATTCAATATTTGCTAAAAAAAATGGGTACGAATTCAATACAATTTTGTTGTTTGTATTTATTATATAAAAAGACCACATTGCTTGGAATTTCGACATGACACCTGTAGGTTTTTCTCTGATTAATCCACAACATATAATGCGATTTTGTGGTCAAAATGAACTAAGAATTTTGTTTGAAGTTGTCTCGAAGAGACAGCGTCTTTTCACACAAAATCTCGTCTGCGTTTAGAAGATTAACACGACTTCATGCCGGTTGTTGTGCTTACAGGGTGCACTTATAACATTATATGAAACCAACTGCTGGCAAAGTTATTAACATCCGTAAGATATATAGCTGTTTTCCCGATGGGCACTGTAATATTGGTTGGCAAAAAATATTATTTCAAGTTATTTATAGATCTCTACCCTTTTTTCCCCCACAAAATTAATGTTAACAATACTGTATCCTACATTAAGAAACTTAATTAAAATAAGATGTTTTTTATTGTGTAATATTAAAGCATACAAGAATAAAAAATAGATTACCTCAATTCGTGTAAACGTTTGCTAGTTTGATTGTTAAAGTACAAATGTATTTTTATACTGGGAGTAAGCGAGGTAAAAATAGTGAAATAAGCTCACGTGATGATGGGTATATCATGTGACCAAAGATGGCGGCCATTTTAAATACTTCGTTATTTTTTACAAAATGAATCTTTTTTCGTTATTTTCTTCCGCATTTTTGTGAAATAAATAAAATAAAAGAATCGTAAAATGATAGAAAGTATTATATTTTGAAATCAAATGTGAAAAATAAACTTGGTTCTAACTTTGTTCTTTAAGTGGCAGTAGCGGTGGTTTCTGTATTGATCAGGGGAAGTAACTGCACGTAACGGTTTTGATAACGGTCGATCTTACAAAATTAATATGTCCGAGAAAAAAATAGGACAGGAGAAGACCACATGTTAATAGTAAAATTATTAGAATCGGTAAAAATCGAATATTTTCGTGTTATGTCGTAATTGACCCGGATAAAAACGAAACAGTGTTCGTTACATCTATTTTTAGTTCATGTTTACCACGTGAGTGGGGTGTTTTTCACTGTGACGTCATTATGAAAGAAAATTCCAATATGGTGGCTTGCATACTTGGTCATCTAGGGTCCGTAATCCTTTATTGCAATAGTGTTTCTACAAGCAATTTAAATTGAAGCTGTATTAAATTGAGCTGGTAAATTTTATTCAGTCTGCACAGTCATTGCCTGGCAGTTTGTATTTTTCTCACAAAAATCTAATGTTAAATTTTAAGGTTCTCTTTTTCTTTTAGTTCTGACGATTTCACTTGCACTTAGTTTATCAAAATAACTTTTTTAAATTAAAGAAAAAATCCATCCTTTTCATTCTTGAGTTCTTGTATTAAATTGACTGCATTATAAAACTTGTATGACTCGGTGTTTCCTTAGAAACAGAAGTCATGAGGTACTTTTTGTGTACTTAATAAATGGTTAAATGCAATATCAACTTAATTATTTTTAATGAATTTGCAGTTTTCTTCTTCGTAATAAAATTATCTCTGCTAGTGCGCTGCAAGATACAATATTTAGTTCATTAATTTAGAAAAATGTCTCTTTTAAACTGATCACGATTTCGAGGCAAATTCTATTAAATCTAATTGGTTTCAAATGAAAACAGCGAAATCCTTACATACGGACGTACTTCAATCAGAACTAGACCGTTATTTTAAACAATAAAGTATTTTTAATAGAGTTTTAAAAGTTATATTATTATGAACTCAAGGATCGATGATCTGTTCTGTTGTTATAGAACAATTCTTTTCGTTTTTGTTTTTTTTTTCTTTTCTTTTTTATTATTATAATTATTATTATTATTATTATTTATTACATGCTTTTCGGTGGTTTATAGAAATATATCAGTGATATAAAACTGGTATTTTCACTGTTTTAAACAGTGAAATTATCAATTTGATAATTTCACTGTTTTGAATTTTAGCCCCTTACGTTGTTTCAGTGAAATACCAGCGTGCACAGTACTAGGAACCAACTTAATGACGTGACGTCGTAAATGACGTCACATTGTATTATTATTTGTCGCGCTTTTCATTCAGTATTAGGTTTAATGTCTTTTTAAAACGTTTCTTTGCATATAATAAAAAGAAAATTTGTTAAGTTTAGTGTAAGATCGAAATATATTTCACCTTGTGAACACCAAAAATTCATATTTCACTCGTGGCTGCGCCACTCGTGAAATATACCTTTTGGTGCTCACTCGGTGAAATATATTCCGACTAAACAAATATCCTCTATATAACACAATTACTATCTGCATGGTACATTTTTGTTCAAATCAAAGTGATTTTTTCTGCTAGAATTAAGAAAAACAAACAAAACAAAAAAACGAGATAGAAATATGAGAGATTTGATAGAAAAATAATCATATCTTCTTTCTGAAAATGACGTCATATGGTAACAAAAATCATAAATCAAGCGGGGTTTTTTCTCCCTACATATCGGGAAGCGTTGCTTTTGATTACGTAACATGATATATAGAATATATTCGTTTCGGCCTGAGAATTCCAGAAAAGATATTTTCAGAAGAAGAATGTAACGAAGCCTTGGTCAGATAATATCTGTTTTTTTGTGTTCGCGAGATGGAGTTGATTTCTTTTTATAGAAGCCTTTCATTTAATGCCATTTTATAAGGGTTTTGCATTAAATAAGCTAGAAATTAATAAAACTAGGAAAGACAGTACAAAATGTTAACTGACGTCAAAATGACGTCACATAAATTTGTATGCATATTGCTATGTATTGAAATATAGAATCCAAATGTATGTTTGTAACCTTTTCATCTTAAATATTTTTAAAATAAGCGACATTTTTAACTTATCTCTGAATTTTCAATGAACCGTTTAAAAAGGGGGATTCAATCTTTGTAACAAAGCAAAGCTTTTTTCAGTTTTGTATCATAAGATCACAAAAATGTTACCAATTCTCCAAACTTGTAAATTAAAAATCAAACTCGTTTAATGTTTTGACAGAACTATTTTCAAACGATCTCGTCTGCAAGATTGTCATGCGTTATTTACCCCAATCCTAATGTACAACAAAAAAACAACTATATACGCGACAGAATGTCTCTCATATTTTAAAAGAAGTCACGTGCTATACTATTATTTTGTGGCGCAGACGACACTAAGATTGTGGCGCAGACGTCAATAACATAAACCTGCCATATAATCACCAATATTTAGACTGTACATTTTTATACCCATTAAAAGTTTGGTTAATTAACAAATTGAACGATTTGTGAAATAAAATAACATCAAATGTAGCTTAGAATCGTTTAAACTGCACGCGATGTTCGTTTTCGTTTCGTTTCGTTCAATTTTATAACAATAAACGAAACGAAACGAAAATTATAATTAACGAAATGAAACGAAGCATTCTGGCTGTTATAAAAAAATATTTTAGAAAGAAAGCTGAGTAAAATTCAGCGTTTACATACAAGTATTAGGAAACTTGAAGATTTTGTAGTCATGTTTTCAAGCATTGCGTAAATACTGATAAATTACGATTTTGTTTGATATAAACGGTTATATTACCCTCGAGTTATTGAGTTATATAAGTTTTTAACCTATAAATATTCTTTATAACTTAACATATAACCTAACACTAAACTAGCTTGTCATGTTTCAAAATAATCATGCTAAAAAATCCATTTTCATCAGAATTGTTAAAGTGTTAAAGCGGCCATTTAAAAATCCCATCGTTGAAATGTGGCAACAATTGTGATATCTCTACATGGGCATTTCAAATCTCCAACCATCGACGCTCCATTAGCGTTTTTAATCCAAGAAAAGCATATATCATGCATCATGTTGTCTGTTATTATCTTCTCTTTTTTTCTTTTTTTTACACGCTATTAAACACTCATTTAAAAACGATTGAGAACGATGCGGACTTCGCAAATTATAACAGATGTATTTTTCCGTTTCAAAAACCTCATTAAATTGTTTGGCAAATGTGTTTTCAAACAAATTTCATTGTTTTTGTTCTAGAATTACTGGGAAAAAACGCATTTTTTCCATCTCAATTGATGTGTTTTTTGGTCTTAAATAGTTTTTTTTCTCATTCATCGAATGTCCACAAAGAGTTGATGTTTGGTCTGCTTTAAGAAAACATTGTGCTGTTCCATTTTGTTACGAGTGAGATTTTGGGTAATATCTTAAAAGCATTACAAAGTACTGCCGTATCAATTTACATATCATACTTTCATTTCAAAAATGCATTTAATGTATAGTTTAAACATAACTGTTGGGTGTCCGTAGCCGAGTTGTTACGGTCGTTGACTTCAAATCACTTTCCTCTAATGGTTGTGGGTTTGAGTCCCGACTGTGACTTTGGACACTTTCATGTAAGGAAGCTATCACTCTAGCTTACTGAATATCCGTGGTTCTACTCTGGTGCCCGTTCGTGCCTAGAAAAATGCACGGAAGGTCATTGGAGTTCGTCGTCCAAAGAAAAACACACTATAAACAGTAACAAAAAACGTAACATATTTGAGAATAGTTCTTGTCAAATAAACTCGTTAAAGTCATAATCATTTTTTGAGTTCGCTTCCTGGAACTAACCAGGTGTCACGCTAGAAAAAAAGGCCGTGACCTTTGCAAGGCTCAAACCTGTGATTGCAGGTTTGATCGGAAGACACCTTTACCACTAAGCCACAGCTTACCTGCCCGCCAATTTGTCACCCTTCTCCACTTTTCCTACGATATTAATTATTTCTCTGTGAAAGAAAACGCTTCGTGCGTCTGACTCGCATTCACCTATATGTTTTGTTAATTAATATTCTCAAACGTATGACAGATTAACTTACACATAAAGTTGGTGTATGTTTTTTAAATGATTGATTCAATCAGGCACGAGAAATTCGTGCTCGACGGTAGAGCTTTGATGCACGTATTGATTTCAATTACTGAAGGCTTAATATGTTTTATGGAAATGATGATAAATCTTGAATAATTTGCCATGTAATATCAAATCTTTGATAGGCAGCATCTTTTGAAGTGTTGTCGACTTTCTTTTGATGTGCCGACGTCTTTCTTTTGAAGTCAGTTCGGTTCCGCTTGGTGAATTTCAAATATGAAATGCCCTTTACTGATTGGGCTCACAAAGCTGTCAGGCCTTGTTAAAATTCTTTGAATATCTTCAAACATAAATGCAAATGAAATATTTCTTATTGTGCCGCAATGTTTCAAAAGTTGATTTGAATGCGTACATTATTTATTTCTTTTCTGCTCAAATTGACTTGCATTTGAAGCTTAAGGTTAAAATTGTTAACCCTAATTAATTGGTAAATAAATAAATATTTACTATTCTGGGTATTTATTAACCCGTGCTTATACTATTTTTAGTACCCTTTTTTCACGTGCGAGGGTGTTTTCCATACTGACGTCATTTTTAAGAAATTCCAACATGGCGCCTCACGCTCGGTAGTGTCCTTTATTCGTATTATTACAGGCGAACAATAGTACACGTGGTCAAGCTGTGTGTCTTACAATGTGGAGTTCCAATAGTTGTTACATTTGTTTATATATTAAACGAAAACTATCCAATGGTCAGTTCGAAATTTATTTAAAAAATCGTTTAAGAGTTAAATATCACTTTTGATTTATTGAATAAACCATTCAGTACATTTTTTTTTATTTTTCCCTTAAAATAATGATTGGTTTACATGGGCGAGTCCATTTGAAATATTTAGCTAAGTAACGGTTAGTTTTGCTGTGGCTATATATTGGACTTAACTCAGCTTCCTGTTCGGTTCGGTTTTGTTCAGTTCTGTTCTGTTCAGTTCTGTTCGGTTCTGTTTAATGATATTGCGTAACAAAGAATCATAAATTTCTAGGGTTTTGACAACCTGTTTATTTAGGCTGAAATACGATAGGACAGTAAATAAATATGTTGTCAATTTAAATGACAGTTTTCATCTGTATTTGCATCATTAATATTACTCATATACTGTAATTGTAACCTATCGAATTTTAGATTTAATTATAAAGAAGCGTAGCTTTGGAAGAAATTGTAGATATAATTTGAAATTTTGAAACGGAATTGATTTTTTTTACTTCCTGTACTGGGAAGATGCTTTTAAATGACACTAAAGTCATAAATATTAGATTTTATATAACTTTAATCACTGTGCTTGTTACACATATAAATGTGCTTTTTTCTGTGTGTTACAATTTACAGACATATTGTTTGAAATGAGTGGTACAAAATACTTTGCAGTTAAAAAAGTAGTTTTACCTCTTCATAGCGACACCCTTTCAAAAACAAATACAATATAAACTGATTGTTGCAAAGAAGTTTAGCTCTATGGAGGTTAAATTTATTGTGAAGTCTTTCTTACGAAGGTTTTAAACGGTTGTTGTAAAGAGGTAATTGCTCTCTTCAGATGGTCGTTTAGCAGAGGTTGCACTGCGTAGCTTTAATTCCTTATCACTGGCATGGCTGACATTAATTCGCTATTATAAAAAAACGGTAAGATTTTTGAGAGCATTATATTTTTTGCAGCGTGTCCGGGTAGATTAATGCTAACTGCGTGGGTTCAAACCCCGCCAGGGACAACTTTTCACTCACTTCTTACTACTGGTTTGTTCTAGGAACAGATTCGAAAATGTGTCTTTAACCTCATAGTTTTCTGCTTAATTGAAGCTAAAATAGATTTTGTTTGAACTAAATTTGTGTCACTGTGTAACATGAATCTCTACAATATCTTTTAGAAATAGTTTAAATTGCTTCTTGTAATTGCTTTTCGAAATATAACCTATATTCAGCCATATTGGCAATTAAATGTAACAACGTTTCTAAAAACTAATCGGTTTTATGAAAGGAAATTTAGTAAGAGTAAACTTAATAACGCGTCTTCCTTTATTCAATATTTTATATTTCTTATCTTTTTTATTATTATATGAAAGGAAACCACTTTATCTAACATTATTTTTTTTTACACAACTTTCAATATATTATATCTTTACATACAGATTTACAATTAAAAAAAACATTTTGTGAAGTCTTTTGTGGAATTCAGAATGGTTGACCGCCGCCAAGAGCAAAACAACTTATACATGTATTTCATTTATTACTATGTCAATGTATGTACAAAATTTCTAAAGTTATTTATTTTTTCCCATGAAATATGGTGCTACATGTATATCAAATATATTTCATATTTTTTAAAAATAAATATGAAATATAAATATGAAAGTGGGCGGAGTCAAAACTCATATTTATTCTTAGGGACTTCTTTCGCCATTTTGTTTGAAAAATCTGATAAATACAAAACAAATTTTTGTTGAATTTTGCTTTGAAAACTATCTAGAATGATAGAAAATGGTCTAACTAAGAAAATAAATCCGAACACCAATATCTTTAATTCAGTTATTAACGCTGTACAGACGTTTAAACAGTTGTTTACGTGACGTCACAATGTAGCGCCAAATATCGCGTGCAAGACAAGACGCAATAATATTTTGCTGCGCGCTGTACAATTGCAGTTGCGTAGCAAGCAATAGGTTTCGTAACCATTTTTCTTTGATAATGTCCCGTCCCGGCTCGTGAAAATATGTGGCATTTTATCATGTTTCGTGAAAATATATTCCATATTTCACTCAAACGAAAAAATATCCTCTTAATATTTAATTTGCTAGCTCTTTGAATATAAGGAAAAAATGCGGAACCCGCCTATCCTCTATTCATAAATTATCTTCAATATCTCAAGAGTAATTCACATTTGTATTTTTGCGTTAACGCCTATTGACGTCATTTTAAACTGTTTTTCTCATACTGGCGGTCATTTTAAAAACGTATTTGGCATGTTACAAGTCTGAGCATAAAAAACTATATACAAATATGAATAATATATATAAAGACATTCTTATTAATTCGAATAAAGAAAAAAGGCTATCGGCGGTTCATTGATTGTAATGCCCAATAATACGTAGAATTATTAATTTCCTTTCAGCAACTCTGACATTCATAGGAAAGTAAACAAAATGATTATCATTTTCAATGCAAAATAACTTTACAGAAAAAAAACCGTTACATCAATGGCCGTCTGCATCGTCTTGAATGTCTGCTTTTTCTATGAACGAAAGGAAATAATTTGTCTGAGTAGAGGTCTACAATGTGTTTGTAATTACATTTTGTATTTTATATAAGATTCCCAAACTAATCGGGGTCGGTGATTGGATAAATACAGATCAAAAATCAATACGTAATCAACATCTGTCTGAGTATCGAATACTGGTGCACAATTTTATAACCCCCCCCCCCCCCTCTCCCCTCTTCCCCTATCAAACAAGAATGATTTCTCGGTAAAAAAAAGAATTAATTTTCATTATTGGATAGTCTGTCGAAATTGAAAAGATTTGTTGTAGAAGCTGCAGTTCATCTTACCAGACGACAGTGTTGAAAAGAAGTACTGCGCATGATTACTATAACGAACTATTTTTTTCACATGACGAACTAATTTTTTTAATGTGTAAAATGACTGAATCAATATCACACTGACAAAGTAGTGCATGCCGAGAAAATGTCTCTAATGACAAAAACAAAAAAAAATGACAAGAGGACGTTTTCTTGAAAGTGTTTGCACGATAATAATTCCACTATAAAACAAGTTTTTGCATGATAAAATTAAGTTTTAAGTTTCATACAAAATATCTAAATGCAATAACACAAAAACAACAACAACAAACAACCAATAACACTTCAATTCAATGTTTCAGAACACTAGGTATAGTTTGCCAAGTCTATTTTGTAGCTCATCTTCCATAAATGCACAAAAATGTGAGTGTTTTGTTGTTTTCTTCTTTTTCTCCTACTCCTTCTTATTTTCCTTCTTTTTCTTCTATTTCTTTTTTCTTTTTCTTCTTATTTTTCTAGTCCTTTCTAATTTGTTCTTCCCATTCTTCTTTCTTCTTATTTCTTCCTCTTCTTTCTTCTCTTTTCTTTCCTTTTCTTCTTCTTTTTTTTCTTATTTCTTCCTCTTCTTCTTCTTTTTCTTGTCCTTCTTCTTAATTCAGTTCCAGATTTTTTTTCACGCATTATTGTGGCTATTATGCTCACAAAACAGCTGTGTTTCTTTGGCCTCCAATACTACTTTATAGGGTTTCATTTTTAGCATTTTTCCAAGGCTTTTATGTTGCTATATTTTTTCCTTAATACAATTAATGTTAACAATTTTGTAAAAGTGTGATACATACCATAATAAGCTCACTTCCTGCTCTTTTCGTCTATGACGATATTGATATAAATCTATCACTCAATTTTCTTACGTATCAATATATATATTTTTGCGTGACGATATAGATATATTAATTGTAACCTTTTACCTAGCCCAGCTTATTGCATGTTGGCACGCAAAGGCCAAGTTTCGTGTGCGTTGGCTTTTCTATTCACTTTTCTTATATATCAATTGTCCTAATAATAATAGTAAGGTTTACTCTCTCGCCTTTCATCTTTTAAAGCAGCACGCCTCCAGAGCATGCTCATTTTCATGAAAATTTGGAAAATGTATTTGAATGTGTAGTATTGTGAAGAAGCCAAAAGGAAGCAATTTACACATTATCAATGTCACTAACAAACCACGTAAATTACAAAAACGTGGTCAAAATAAGCATAATTAAAACCGTTCGAACGGGCCAATAGCATCCAATGCATACCGAATTATGTTTTTTTTTTTTAGATTTTATTATTGAATAACTTGTATTTATATACTTGTAACATTGAACAATAGATTGAATAAGTACATGTATATATAGACGTTGTCGCAGATTAAACTTTCTTGCATAGCAGACTGGCGTTTCCGTGAGTTTTACCCATGCCGGAAATTTCATCTGGCATGGGGGGTGCCAGATGAGTCGCGTGCCAAACAACAACGTCATTTTAGCGCACTTTATAAATGAACCGCGTTAAAATGACGTCGTTTTAGAAGGGAAATATGTGCTTAGTATGACGTCATTTCGCCGTTGTTATTTAAGTTGTAAGTTCATACGCTATTGTAAGAAAATAGTTATGGATGAAATGACTTTAATTTCCATGAAGATATATCATATTGATGTAAACTATTTAAAATATGAAATAATATGGCAGAATATGCAAGAAAAAATATCTAACATATGTTTGCGGTTCGGACCGGAATATCCGTCCCTCGGGAACCCACCCATGGGCGGTAACTCGGCAAGCCTCGTTACCGCCCAATGGGCGGGTCCCCTCGGGACGGATATTCCGGTCCGAACCGCAACATATGACAGATATTATTAGTCTATTTATGGCCAGATCTAGACGATTTCTCTATTTTTATTAGATTTTAAATAACAATTATTCTGCAGGCATGCGATATCGTGTTTTAACTCTTATCTAAGATTTCAAGAGAATTATTTGAATTTACTTTAACCCTGTTGCCCTTTTTGTATTTTTTATGTGTCTTGACCGTTTTTCTTTTTTGAACGACAAAGGCGTTAAGGTTTGAGGACCGTAATTACCCAATCGCAACTACTCGGCCCTTTCCGTCAGTCTTCGGATAAGGACCTCGAACACAATAGTATGAATACACAGAACGGATGCGGTATTTCGGTCTAACCTACGCTAAGAAACTAAACATGTAAACAAATAGTAATTTAATGCTGGGAGTTGTTTACAAGTTTATTTCCAATATATGTAGTAAAGGTTCACCTAAAATAAGTGATACCATAGGTACAAAAGCAAACAATTCATTATTTTTATACGGGGAAGTCAAAGACCGGGCCCGCGAAGCGGGTCCGGGCTTTGGCTTGCCCGGCTATAGACTACACGTGAATATTTAAAAGAAAATCAAATAAAAAACATTTAAAAAATATATTGAATTCTATACCTATCAATAAAATTTTCAGTGTCAGTTCTAGTCTGGCGCCGCCATTTACAATGTAACTCAATGATAAAAGGCGGGGTATTCCGATAATGGAACAAATCTCAACTTTTCGGATTAGTTATAATCGTCGAGTGTTCCGAGTGAAAACGGAAGCGGTGTATGTAATATCGAATGACAATTTTAAAACGGAAAGAAAGGATTTTTTTAACGACTTCCCCGTTCATAGGCTTTGCCTAATTTCATATTATTTATTAGTATGGTTGTAGAAACCGAAAGTACAAAAAACAAACCTGTTGACATTTCGTCGGATTTGTTTGAAATTGAACGTCAATGGTCATATTTAAATTACAAATTGTTGTCAGACATATTTTCAAGCAAAAGAGTACTGGAACATGCATTAGATGTCAAATATATACATTTGTTTTACATTATCTCCGTTTCTGTTTACACCTGAAACCACGTGGTAGAACTACTTTCAATCCGTATTGTTTCCGAGGTTAATATTGTAGAATAATAGCCGAGGCAGTTCCGAATGCGTAATTACCATGTATGCAAGTCGCCATGTTGGTAGTTTTTCAAATAATGACGTCGTTGTGGAAAACACTCTCTCACGTGACCAAAAAAATTCTAAAAATACCTTTAAAGAAGACGAAAGTGACTTCTTGTAATAACGATTTTACCCGAAGTTAGTTGATATATGATTCGTATATTTCTTAAACGAATAAATAACATTTACAAGAATATAACAGAGGAAATATCCTCCCCAAGGCCAAAGCATTATTTGATTTGGACGCTTAGAAAAAATAAGATTTAAACAAATTTGGTTGGTCAATTAAATAAATAAACGCCAATTTTATCAAATCTAAAGATCTTTTTATGCGTAATTTGTGAGAAGATTACAGTAAGCTTTAGCTAAAACTAGGCGTTGGTCTTTTTTAATATTTACCGTCTGCTTTCTCTATTCTTGGAATATTTATCGTGTTCTATTTATAGATCGCAACCTTAACTATCTGACTAATGTATTAAAAAATAAGTGTCTCACTAAAAGACTCGTTTCTAAGCATTCTATTAATTTCCCAAGAGAATAACTCTATTTTTGATAAAGTTCTGATATATTTAACCGACTATTAAATGCCAACCTTTTGTTTACCGGTAAACACATGGATGGTCGCTTCATTAAAGGCAGTTGATATTACAGTGAATATCTTAAGACATTAAAAGCAATTAAATGTTAAATTAACTTTTATGAATAGATGGTGTCCATGTAGGTGTGACATCACGATAAAAGAGATTTTATATTATTTCTCGAAATAGCTTTCTCTTCAAACAGTTATGTGTTTGTTTGCTTTTTTATACATATTAAATCCATTGATTTGCAGCGGAATAGTTCACAAAGCAATTGCAGAAATGCCATGGCCTTTTTGTTACTTCATAACTGTACTTTACTTAATATAGTTTATTGTTATTACATTTTTACACGTTAATAAATGTGGACCATAATGAGCATATATGCGAGACGCCATATTGGCATTTGCTTAAATAATGACGTCATTTCCGAAAATGTACCAAAATTAAATATTTACGAAAACTGTCGAAAAAGGCGAAAACATCTTCGGACTTGTTACGATATCACCCGACATTAGTCGATATCTGCCAAGCTGTACGTGTGTTATAGTTGCTGATGACTAGAATGAAACTACATCATTCGAGCGAATACAAACACGTTGGCGGAACTTACACACGTGCACATTTTAAGTATGGCTTTTAATTTCACATGGATAAAAGCAGTACCTATAATGTATGAAATTAAAAAAAAAACAGTCGATATTTATTTAGTCACTACCATTAGCAGCTTCTTATCAGAGGGTATCCAAAATGCGTATTGTGTGTTATATTTCCCAGAAGGCGCCATTGTATTTAAGGTGATGATAATGAATAAGCTGGTTCCTATCTTAATCAGCGTCTAACGCTTTGCATGACTGGAAAAAAATGTCGTCTGCGTATTTTTTATTGATATCCAAATTTTCCCACAAATACAAGGGAACTGTCAAACAGCTTGGTACCTTGCAAGATGCTAAGGGACCCGGTATCTTGTCTGGTACCAACCTACATGTATTTGCAAACGATAATGTGATTGGTTCAACAGGCTAAATTTAACGGAAGTGACGCATTTTTCGTCATCGTGCAGTTTCTTAGATTTACTGCTTGCATCGTGATGTAATCAAGATATGTTTTATTTAAACTAAATTTTGTAGTATAATATTGTTAAAATGCCGTGTGGTATTATTTATTAAGCTGTCTGTCCCAGAATTTTTTTTTATTGACATTACGCGTTGAAATGTTTGTCATAGAACAATATTGGTACTAAATCTATCATGGCTGTGTTACAGAAGAATCACAAGCTAAATCTGTGAATACAACTGTCTAGAAGGAGTAAAGCAATTCCTAATGGTATTTGTTAAGGTGTTACTAAACTGAGGTTCCAATTTGTTTTAATTTAACGCTGTTATTTCAAATCAATATGTACGGTTTTCAAATATTTACCATTTAACTGACTTTATATTTGACTTGTAGAGATGTTTTGATATGTTTGGAAAGTGTTTTCAATTTCAGATAGAATGTTTATCTAAAATATATGCAACATGTTTTTTCCTTTGTCGTTGCATTTTTTATTCACATTCACTTCCGGTAAAACGCCTGGCTATTCGACATCCCTGTCCGGTATGTGCCGGACTGATATTTTCCTGAGCACGTAAGACTTGACTAGGAATTATTAGACCAATCTCCAAAAAATACAAAAAAACAACACAAAAACAACAACAACAACAACAACAAAAAAACAACAACAAACAGACAAACAAACAAAAAATACAGAGAACAATAATTGAGCAAACTGGACTGGTTATCGGTTATGTCACTACTATATAAACATTAATTATATTTTTTTTTCATAGTTTTGAAAACATTGAGTTTAATCAGATATTTCAACACCGAGCATCTTTTTTATACATGTATGTATTTTATATATTATTTATAATCTTAGAGTCCTCTTTGCTTTTATCCGACACATTAATCTTGTTAAGTTAATGGCCCGTAACAGTATCCATCAATAATGTATTTAAAATTATCGTCTGCAAACAGGTTCCTTTCCAAACATTCGGTTAATTTCCCTAGAGGCTTGTATTTTCTTCTCGTGAAAATCTGAGAAACTGTATACTGACATTTATTTTCCATCGTTCTGATGATCGAGAGTATTGTTCGTCTTTTGCACATACAGTTTAATGTAGTCTTACTGCAATACTTTCCCGCCAAATAATTTCTAACATCGGCCAATATCGTAATAACTCGGTCATTTCCGGAACGTTATTTTTCACAATATTCGGTATTTAATATGTTTTGACCGTTTATATCCGGAATTTACTACATAGCGATAAAGGGTAAATGATTATAAATAATCTAATGCCCAAGATTTTGAAAAAAAATAACTTTCCGGAAATAACCGATTTGCTACCATATTGGCCGATGTTAGATATTGTTTTTTGGCGGGAAAGCATTACTACTAACATTTGATGTGTTGACAAAATCCCTAGACAATTTTCTTTAAATCTTACGTTTAAATACCATCTTATTAAAGGAACATTTTGCCTCTGAAACTAATAATATTTGCCTTCTTTAGGAAAGGCAAACATGAATATTATATTGTATTAAATAATGGTTTCATAGCATGTGTTAGATGCATAAAACCTAAAAAGGTAGCACTGAATGTGCAATTGTGTGTCAGGAAAGTAACAAAATGTAAACAAAGTAGTATTTTGACTTCCTTACAAAATTCTAAATCACTGTAATTGTAAAAAGGAACAGAAGCAAAAGACGTTTCGGATTATTGGTCAATGAGTAACTTTTTGGAAACTTTAAAAGTACAACATTTTTTTTCTTTTTGAGAGACACAATTTTTTGGGGGCATAATGGGCCTTTAAGTACATTCTTATCTTATTAAACAGCTGGTTGTATAAGGTATAAAATTGTAATGAGTCTCTAAAATGAAAATTTATTTTCTTCCCATTGTTTCTCCTGGCAGTTGTGATTTTATTTATTGTCTGTACAAAGAAGCACTCCTTTGTGACAATTTTAAATCGCAATAATCCTGATATTTTTTAACTTAAAGGCGCATTAAGTCTCGGAGATTTTTTGTTCTGTAGAAAAGGCAAACGTGTGCTTAATGATGTTGTGATAAAGTGTTTAGAACATGTAAGATGCTTTTTATGTGAAGAGAAATAATGATGATTGTGATAAATGTAATAAAATATAATGAAAATGGTATTTTGACTTATCTACCAAATACCAATTCACAATAATTGCATTATGGGATACCCATGATTGATAAACATAATATTAATGGTTTGGCCGAGGGAACCCGATGATGTACATGTAAATGAACTAAATTCAGAAAACACAAAAAAAGTAAAATTTGGCTTACCTATATGGGAAATGAGTATCGGTTTGAAAATATTAATAAAAAGCTTAATATGATCACAGCATGTAAACCCGTCTACTCCATGTAATCGCAAGAAAGATACAAGTTGAAATATATAGGCTCGCAAGAAGGGGTACAGTGATTAAAAGTGACAAATGCTTGTTCTCGCAAGAAAGGGTACACGTTGAATTGTATAGGCTCGCAAGACAGGGTACAGTGATTTCGTTCATATATTGTGATGATAAAACGTTAGCATTTTTAAGACTAAGTGAGCCTTTAAGTGCCAGTATTTGAATACGTCACATATAGTTAACTCATTAAATAAAAAAGTACTACTTTTGCGTAGGATTCTTTTTCGCTCACATGAGTTTCTCATCTCCCAACGTGCAATTTTGAAATTTTTCACGGCAGAAAATAATCTCCTTTTTTAACAAGAGTTTTTTTCTTTCTTTTTCTGCTGTAACTTGTGATTTGGAATCCGAAAAGGGTAGACATTAAATTTCACACTGCTATAATTATTTACACATCGGAAGGTAATGCAAGAAGCTCGTGATGGAATTAATTTCCCTAAGGGGTTAAAACATCTAAAATGTTAATACCTAAATAGTTCCAGTATTTCATATCTTATTATGTGTTCTGAGATTAAAAATGTCTAAAAATTGTGTGTACATGTATGATATGCATGCACGAGTCTCCTTTAAGAAAAAATATTTATACGAACGCGAAATTCGGAAATGTTTTGTTATTAGCGCATTTACAATTAGATTTGAGAGCATTGTGTCCTTTGTCGGTTTTTATTTATTTATTTATTTATTTATTTATTTATTTATTTATTTATTTATTTATTTATTTATTTATTTATGTTTGTAATTATTTATTTATTTATCTTTATTTTTTGTCATAATTATTTATTTACGCGCTTAATAAACATATTTTATTTTGCAATTAAGTTATCTTTTTCTTTTTGTTGTTCTTTATTTTTGTTTTGTTTTGTTTTGAAAAAAATACGCATAATAGTTGCGAGCATATGATATCTGAAGTTGCTTTGAAAACATCTTAAGTGACCTGGATTTACAGTAAATATGTAAATAATGTCCTTTTAAACTAAGAATCATTTTGCATGATTTTATGTCGTAAAAGTTGGATCTCTATATAAGTCTCTTGAATTGCATTAGAAACAATTTTTTTTCTCTGTCTGTTACAAAGGGACAAAAGGAAATGACTTTCATCTTAGTTTTGCCTCTAACTGACAAATGCTTTTTTCTGCAAAACATGTTTCTAGAATAATAAAAGATTAACACTTTTTACAACGTTAAATGTCTATTTTTGCGTCTTTGTTCTTCAAATACTTATACAACTAAAAGGAAAGGTGGGGCTTTGTTTAGAATAAAATGTCTCGGTTTTGTTTAACAGAACGAGGAGCTCGAGTACTCTTCAGGAAATGAGGTGTTTTTGCTGGATAAAATGTCTCGGTTTTTGTTTAACAGAGTGAGGAATACTCTTCAGAAAGGAGGCTTTCCCTTGACATTTCATGCTGGCAGATATCGTAATATTTTTTTAAAGTACGAAAACTAATGTGCCAAACTGCATCAGCAATTAATCTCCGTGTTGGAATTTCTGTTATCTGCTTTACAACAAAGTTGGTCATTTATCAAGCTTTCACTTAAAGCAATTGTTTTATCATTCTTTAGGGAGTCACGTGACGCACGTGATTGTTACTATGATTTTGACTTATATTGTTTTAAACGTAAATTACTGGATTTATCTGGGTTTTTTTTTAAAACTTCGTCTGCTTCCGTTTAAATCTACGAGAGTGAAAAATGTAATTTATAATTCTTGTCAATGATTTGAAATAAACGATTTCCCACGAGAAATAAAATCTGAAACATTTAGTGTAATACACAGGCATGATTCGATATTATGTTTTAACACAGAGATAAAAAACATTTTTGAAACAGTAGTTTCAGAATTCTCACGAAAATCCTTTTTACACAGTGAGCTGATAATCTCACCTTCATTTATTTCATTGAATAAAACAATATATGCATGTATGTAAATAACTTCTACAATAAATGATAAAGACAGAAGGCATGGAATTTTCAAATAGCAAAAAATATAATTCTGTGTAAAACATATAACTACGCATATACGTTAAACATCACTTATTAAAATAAATTGAGTTAAGTTAGACACCGTGCTATGGAAGCAATATCTCTTGTAGTATATTTGAGCCGCGTCACGACAAAAGCAACATAGTGGGTTTGCGACCAGCATGGATCCAGACCAGCCTGCGCATCCGCGCAGTCTGAATAGGATCTATGCTGTTCGCTTATCAACCCTATTACAAGCACAGAAACTGATAGCGAACAGCATGGGTCCTGATCAGACTGCACGGATGCGCAGGCTGGTCTGGATCCATGCTAGTCGCAAACGCACTATGTTGGTTTTGTCGTGACGCGGCTCAAATCATCATCATCAGACAAATATGTATTTCAAACTTGATTTTGAAGTTAATTGTGTTTTATGTTTGTTGATTGTTGGTTGGTCTGTTGGTTGGTTAGTTGGTTTGGTTGATTGGTTTGTTGATTTTGGTTGGTTGGTTGGTTGGTTGGTTTGTTGGTTTGGTTGGTTGGTTGGTTTGTTGGTTTAAGTTGGGTGGGGTTGAATTGGTTGGTTTGGTTTGTTTTTACACCGGAACTGTAAATATTAATTGACGAATATGCAACTTCACTGACGGAGTCTTCGGGTGTCACGGTTCATTTTCGAGCATTATTTAAGACACGAACTATAACCTTCGATCTCCTTTAATATTATTCAACTTTTCAACTTTAACGAGTTGGAAATGCCATAGAAACAACTAGTTGGAAAAGAACTTTTACACAATTTGACCATTTTCCATGTATTTTTAAGTTTGTTTACCTTCAAATATTATAGTAACCAAGAATTTTCGATTTCTATTTAACAGACTTTGTTCATTTATTTGTACTATTTGTATATTTTCAGTTGTTGTACTTTGTGCCAGCGCAGACTCAGTGCGAGAGATCATGATAAAAGCACACGAGCTCAATTTTGACAACGGGGAATATGTCTTTTTCAACATCGATTTATTCAGCAGGTGAATAAACGCTAGCAAAACATTAAAATATTGCAAAACAAGTAAAGTTAGTAAGCCTGGAATATAAACTATAGTGATATTTCTGTAGAATTTTTATCATCCAGATATATTTAGAAACCTTCAGCTTCGATTAAAAGCAAGTAGAAAATAGAAAAAAAATATTGCACTTGATGACTCTTGAGTAACAGGCTGCAATAAAGCAGACGACATTTTTTGTTGTTGTTATTTTATTAATTTATTTATTTAAACAGTGACTTACGTTGCTAATAAATTTCACAATTATAAGATTACATACGTGTTGAAAGAAATATAAATATGAATATTATATTTTTAGCAAAAATGAAAGCAAAACTCCATGGTACCGAGAAGGTGACTCGAAAGAAAGGAACGATAATGCTAGAAAGGCGTACGAAGCGCTAATGACCGTCACGTTACGGAAACCTACCAGTCCGGAATACAAAAACTTCAGCAGTGAAG
Source organism: Ruditapes philippinarum (assembly GCF_026571515.1). Lineage (NCBI taxonomy): Eukaryota > Metazoa > Mollusca > Bivalvia > Venerida > Veneridae > Ruditapes > Ruditapes philippinarum. Next base: position 382,973 of record NW_026860204.1, read on the forward strand.
TTAAACGACGAGCAAAATCACGTTATGAGAACTTTACATACGGTGAAGAAGAGGTAAGCAAACTGAATGGTTGTTGTATGCGTAAAATGATTAGATATATCCAGGATAACGGACTTTGCAAGCCGCCATATTGGCATTTCTCTAAATAATGACGTCACATTGAGAAACACCATAGGTTCTACAAAAAATGTTTTGATTGGCTTTCGGTTTATGACGATGTTTTTCGAAATTAGCCGATATTTAACGATTCATTAGGGTCCGTTATCCTTACTCTACTATATTAGGTCATGTCATGTTTTTGAATCGAGCTATATTGCTGTTGTGTACAAACAGCTCGTACAAACAGCCCGTATGAAAAACAAAATGCAATCAAAAGCAATAATCTTATATCAGATTGTCCCAGTGTTTTTCTAACATATGTAAATATCTGTTCTAAAATAGTGTGCGTGTTAGCTTAAGTTAATAACGTTTGACTTCCTTCTGTTTAAATCAACAACACGATATCCTTCAAAGTAGTTCAGTGGATTAAAAAACATGCTCTTTAACTGTGTGAAATAAACAGGGTGCTCTCTCAATCAAATACAATACGTTCTTTCTTTTTTATTTGAAGTTCATTGCAATTTAACTCGAAATTAAAACTAACCTATTTTCCCAACTGCAAAAAAAATTGAATCACGCGTGTGAATGCGCCATAAAATACCCCTAGAAGCGTAAATATTTGTGAAACTTCACACTTGAAAACCCATCTAAAATCTTGAAGTGTAATTGAAATTGAACCGAATTTAATTTCAAGAATTTATACAATTTACGAGGTGTTGATTGAAGTTGTAAAATGTACGACACTCCAATTAAGGTATTTGCATAAATGTCTTCCGATAATTTCAGTAATTTTCATCTCTTGAATTAAACGCAATGCTGGCTACATTTTAAGCAGGAAACTTCTTTTAATGGAGTCAATATTGATATGTAACCAGAACATGAGATAGAAAATTCAGCTGTTTTGAAGGAGTTTATTTACTTCAATTTTATATTTCTAACACAAAAGTAACACATTTTGTGAAAATGATACTACATTTATTAATATATTTGTCAAATGATTTAGCATATAGTTTTTGGGAAAGATTGATGTCAGTAATATTCAATCGTTATATATCTTAAATCTAAAAAAAATGATTGTTTATGTATGTATGAAGTGGTTTAGAAAACATTGGACACGAAAACGAGGATTGTTCAAAAAGTAATAGGACTGCAGCTCTACTGTTCACATTTTTTAATTTACGTTCATAATTTTACAAGAAACAAATATCGGAACATGTTCTCTATTTACAGTGAAAAAAATCAATACAAAATGTTTACAAATAACAATTCTGTGAAATTCTCAAATGACAAGGGGTTAGAAACCCGGCGCACGCTGACAATACAAGAAATGACGTTCATGGCGTCGTTAACTAAATACAAAATATAACAAGTGTCATCCATCCTGAAAGTATTCTTCCTAGTGCTCTAGGTATCTGAATCATCTTACCATTTTAAGTCTATTTGGTCGATTCTAAAAGGGCAAAATCCTTCAGGAATGTTTACATATCCCTGAGAATATCGAAAACCTGGTTATTTAAAGCCACATTTATCGTTTAAAAATGATTTTTTTTTCTTTTCATACAAAAGGGAAAAGATATGTAAAGGGGTGGTTTAGTAATGGATTTGAAGCATATTAGATGCTAATTTAATGTATAGTAAAACAAAATGTGGTAAAAGACGCAAAATGTAAACAAATGGGTATTGTGACTTGACTGACTTCCATATAATTTACTAAATCTCTTTAAAGATCCTGTAACACAATTTTTTCATGGTTTTATTTCATAAATATGATGCTCAAGTTAAGATTTGTCAATATTGTAAGTTACAATAAGCATTATTTACAAAGATATTACCCAATTTAACATTTCATGTAAATAAAGGGAGGTAATTAGAAATTCATTTTCTATAAATTCTAAGTCAATTTTTCCAATAAAAAATGTATGCATGTAAATTATTGATTAAATATAATGTGCACAAAAATTTGCAGTACACATTTTACATATTCTTCGATGTTTGAAAATTGTTTTATTTGCATAATTATATACATATATAATTGTTTGCAAGTGTGGTATTCACACAGTAACAATATCGATCACAAAACATACAGGATCTTTAACTATATTAAATACCAACATGCAAAATCGGTAAAGTATTGTTCAGTTACATTGTCAATGAGTATTTTTTTTAAATGTACATGTACATGTATAAGGACTTTAAAAACAAAAAAGTATTAAGATTTTTTTTCTAAATATTTTTTGGATTTAAAATGGGCAATGGAATTGTTTGCATGTTAATAGAATTGTTATTCATTTTGGAAAATATTATTGTCTTCTGAACAGTTCGCTGTCTTTAATGACCTTTTGACTTGTCATAAATTTCTAAGCTTTCTTCACGGGTTTCGTGACACTATCAAATTATTATCATCATTATTGTTTCAGTTACGCATGCAATGCACTGTTGCGTTCAAGGTTATAACATGCATTCAATATTTTTTCATTGCTTCCGTCAATATGAGTATGGATCTTTATATTTTAAACGTATTTTGTTTTTTTTACGAGTAAAAGTATACTGTATAAATTCTGATTGTGAAAATATTTACAGAACTTCACATTGTCTTCCAAATAAATTTGGTACAAAAATCTGAAAATTTGTAAAATTCAAAATGGAAGAGAACGACAGAGCCTAACAGAGCTAGTGTACAAGAAAACCCGGGTGATTTCAGCTTACATGGGTGTATTATTTTCCATAACATTTAACCTGATTGGCCCAGAAGCAATAAGCCTTTGTCACCTGTATATAGCTTGGCAAGAAGCCAATGACTTTTCTTAATTTTCAAGTATGGCAAATCCATTGCAGTTGAGGGTAATGAATTGTATGAATTAGAGAATAGCTAAGGACGCCTCCGACCAATATAAGCTTATTGGGGACAATAATAAAACGCATTTTGCATCGGGTGGTTTATTTACTACATCTACTTGCCGAATTACCAAAACACAATGACGTGAAAGTCACATGGTATGGGCATACTGATGGTCTCGAAGCCTTAAATCAATTCTAGATATATATGTATTATAGCGCTTTATATTACTTAAGTATACATTTCTTTACTTCATTAAACACATTTTTTCTACTGAAAATGACTTTCAAATTTATATTACTCGATTTATAGGACTTACTTATTTTTTTCAATTTAAGTTATGTAACATCGTTATATCAGAGTGAATACATAGCTTTTTCTCGGTCAATGATTTCTGTGCCGCAGCTTTTATTTTGTATGTATTGACAGCAAATGTTGTTCTTATGTAGCTATTTGTATACAAGGCAAGAAACCGGGAGTTTATTAATCCAGGAAACTTTTTCTATAAGGTTTTACGACTCATTAACTCAGGACTATTACAAGACCTATAGAGTTTACAAATTCGTTTAATATTAAAACGGAAATGACAAACGCCGGTATTTTGTTAGCGGCACATATTGATCAACAGTCGATGGCACTGCAGAACGAGAAAACAGGTCATCTTTTTATGGCTTGAGAAGAAATACGCGCGTGTAATTGTCTCCCAAACAATTGGGCGGATTGATTCGTATTAGTTGGACAAGAGGAATTAATTATTTCTTCCCCTAGAAATATTTCTGCTGTCCGTACCAATAACTTATCCCGAGGAAACCTGTTATCTTTTATCCCTGTTTTTGATGTACAAGAGATAGGTCTCATTAAAATGATGCGGCACTCGGTGTGCAACAAACAAAGACTTTAAAAGGTCCATTATGCTTTAGAAATGCTATCAATTTTATTTCTCATTTATTTGTTGGTATCTCGTTACAGTTTCCAAAAGAAAAAAATGAATATAAATATATAAACATATAAAAAGAAATAGCTATTTATTCATGAAATATCTTCCGATACTTTTGCTTAGTTGCGGTTGGTATTGTTATTGTAAATAAGTAATTTGTATGTTCTGTTCTGTTCTGTTCTATGAAAGCCAAAATACTTCTGTTTGATTACATTTTGCTACCTTACGACACATTTCTGCAGCGCTACTTTCTCCAGTTGTTCAGCATCTTACATGATCTAAATCCAGTATTAAAACATACTTAACACATGTTTGATACTTCTAAAGAATTAAGAAATATACATTTCTGAGGCATAATGTGCTTTTAAAATAATTACAATCTCAGCAAAGTATTAGTATTTTGAAAACCCTGATCCTAGGTAACAACACGATTATCACGGTTGCATTTGAAGAATGCCATTTTTGAAGCCTACAAAGCCTTTAAAACATTACGTGATATGGTATTTTATTTTGATACTTGGATTAGAAATGAGTGCCTATCTTTTATACCATTGCTCAGTTGAATGATATTTTCAAGAAATATTGGAGGCTACAATGAAAATTCGATTTGATGGAAAAAGGGTAATTTTCAGTCAAGATTAAACCATGAGATGTCCTGATGGGTTGTCAAAATGCGTCTCACGTATTCAAAGTCAATTTAAATGAAAACAAGCGCTTTATGATACAGATGACAGGGTTTGAATTGTTAAAAAAATCAGCCTTTTCAAGGTTTTTTTTATTACTAGCTTTTGAATTGAAATAAAGTTTTTCTATTGCAGTTAGACAAAAATATCGTGTACATACAATTTACATATAGGCGATTCTTTCAGTTTTTTTTGTCTATAAATCTTAAAAGGAGTTTATTCATTGTTTTGTTATTTGTGGTGTTTTTTGTTTTGTTTTGTTTTTGTTTAGTTTTTTCTTCTTCTTTTCCTTCTTTTTTCTCTTCTTCTGTTTCTTCTTCTTTTTTCTTCTTCTTCATCTTCTTCTTCTTCTTCTTCTCAATATTCACGTTGAGGTTGTAAATAACATATAAATACTTACTTATTTTATTGTAGGATAGAAAAGTAGAAAAGTTAAAACATTTAATTGTTTTGATAAAATTGACCGCCTTTTTGTTTTTTTGCACATTTCCTTCTCATCGCGACTTTAGAAATCGTGTATATAATTATTAGTCGGTCACTTGCATTACAGAATAATAACTGCTGTCAGATAGACTGACCGCCGTGACATGGCCAAATATGTGTTAAAATCAGCTCCAAGACCAGACAAACAGACAAATTTTGTGTATTTGTTTTACATATATCGGCCTAATACTTACATTTAAAAACGAAAAAACTCATTATACCATCTTATCAATACAAAGTAAGTCAAGGGGAGATGAAGGGCATATCAACTTAATGCAAAATTCTGTGAATCATCCATATAGATATTTATAAAATGCAAAACTCATCTATACATCATGCGAATTAACTTGGCACAGCTGTAATTGAAGAGATATAGATGAAAGCATGTCTCCCATCTCCCTCTCTCTTTTTCTCTCTCGTCTTCTAGATTTTTTCTCATTTATACCTCCGAGGATATAGACCGCACAGTTAAGTATGCAGTCGTATTCATTTCCTAGATTCTATGGTATTCCTCATTCAAGATTCAAAGAGGGGTCATCACCTTTGCTTTAAGATAAATGGCACAGAATCGTCACATCTTTGCCATCAACCATCATCAATTTCAAAAGGGATTGTCACTTACAAAGCTGTCGGTATCATTAAAGAATATAATGCTTTGTCAAAGAAAAAAGGGAAACCCTTTCGTTCAACAATAGGCAAATGTCCTTTTTCTTTTCCTGGGCGTTTAACAATGTATTGATATTGAGGATTGGAATGACAACAAGCAAGACTGATTTTACATTCACTTTTGATAAGAATATTCCTATATTTGAAGTTTGATCCAATGTATGACGTCAGTTGCATTGCATTGCTCACAAGTACTAAGGTTTCAACAAATTTAAAAAAAACTTCTTGCGAGGAGATTTGCAGTCAAATTCTGAAAATTTGAGATTTTCATATTTAATTTACTGAAATAAGAAAAGCTAGTCAAAGACACAATGTACTTTAGAAGGTTACTCAGTAAAAAGTAAACACCTGACCTCAGTTATTGGTATTTTGATCACGATTTTTTAAATCTAAGTTAGATTTATTTTGACATTTTTTTATAATATTCCATTCCTTTCATATAGTCTGCGGTATTCAAAAGAATTAATATTCTAATTCTGTGTTTCTTCACAAAACAGTAATAATAAACTTGCGTTCCAATTTCTCTCCATATACAAGGATCAGAGTTTGTTACGGTATGAATAGGTCCAATATACTTAACATGCAGACACATATTACATTTTGTACGCTATCAGCCTATTTGTGACCCATTTGTTGTATCTGTTGATCTAGGGCTGTCTTGCAAGTTTTCAAGTGTTTCGAGTATGTGATTGTTGTAGGAAATTAGATGATTCTGACTGATTCACGACCTCTTTTATCGTGTTCTGGCAAGCTTAATCTAAAGTGTTCAATACAATATAAAAGCAAAATAAGCTGCCTAAATAAATCCACCTCATTTCTTTGCGAATGAAGCAATGGTTAATTTGTATCACACAACTCTAGACAGAAATGAGATCAGTTTTATTGCCTGACATCTTCAGCATTTATCATTTACTATTACAGAGAAATTGCCTTGCTCCGAAAATATAGATAGATTGTTTCATTTTTGTCTTTTTCACACTTCAAGTTTATTCTTTGACGCCTTGATTATCAACCAACAAAAAGGATATACGATAAGTCAGGTCAACTGATATGTCAAATGTACTGTTTAAATCTGAAAAGTAAAGAAAAATTCGCAAAGCTTTAATACAAACATATCAGAATAAGAAGATAGCATCGATGCAACTCTCGAATCCAAAGCCGATGTAGCAAGTCTCAACGTTAAAGCATCAACACTTAACGTAAATGGTTTCACACTTTATCGCTTTGTTTAACGACTGTGACTGGCAAAGTTGCGGCGTTAAATGCCTTTACTAGATATATATAAAGCAGTGACACAAGAAGAATTAATTTTTGTTTGAAGTGTACACATATTTAGCATTCTGAATTCTAAATATTATGGCACTTATCTTTTGTTGATAGGAAAGCATAAATCTGACAGTGACCACAGCTTGAGCTCGTCTGGAACAAAGTACATGTACATGCATATAAGTTTTACAAATTACATTGTAAAGATATGGTTATATCGACATTTATTATCTTCGGTTCGTCTCTCTTTCTTTAAGTAAGGCTAATTCTGTATTTCAACGCATATTTAAGATTAAGGCGAAAATGAAAAAGTTACAGCATTTTGTTTTTGCGTTTAACATTAATGAACTTTGATGGTAGCGAAAAGGAAACAAGAATTCAATTTATGGCGTGAGAAAGAAGAACGCGTCTGTAATTGTCTCCCAAACAATTGGGCGGATTTGCTCGTATTGCTTTGACAAGGGGAATTAATTATTTCCCCCTTAGAATCATTTCAGCTGTCCGCACCAATAACTTATCCCGAGGAAACCTGTTATCACAGTCTCCCTGTTTTGTAAAGTTAAGGTTGTAGTCAAACACTTCATCGTCAATGGGATTATTTTATCATATTATTAGTCTGTTATTATTCAAGCCATATAATCTATATGATTGAAAGGTCAGTGTGACTGTTTAGACAATGTCATCACCGTGTTAATCCAATTCAGTGTCAACAAGACATACTTTAACCTAGTCCTGCAGTTTAATTGGTCAACTTATCATGTCTATACGCACACAAATATGATTGTTTTCTTTGAATTCCTTATCAGTTTATAAATTATTTATCATTTTAGTGATGAGCCTGTCCGTGTTCTGCCTTGTGCCCTGTCCTGTTTTTGTTTAGGGTCCGCCTGGGCTCCTTGCCAGTGGTTCTCGTTGCTGGATCATGTCGGGGTTGCGTTCACTGAACGCCACCTTTCCTTGTCATACTTTGGGCAAATTATTTCGACATGCTTTGAGACTGGTTTACTCTGCATCTTGTATCATATAAAGCAGCGTCCAAATATATAGTTATATTTAATTTCTGTCTGTTTTGGAATTAGCTGTACATACAATGTTTCTTTCAAATGCATGGATTTGTGTTTCGAAAACATGAAACATGTGTATATCGCTTTAACAAATTCTACTGCTACGTCGATGTACCAATGTTTGTAATTGCGTTTACTGGATAGATATAACAAAAATTGTGATGGTAGAATAAGATGGCCTTAAGTTACAATCCAAGTTTCTTATCTGCATCTTACGATTGTAAGCTGCATTTAAGAGAGATAGGTCGCAACCTCTGCTGGGCGATTATTGCTATCGAATTGCCTTAACATCGAAGTGTCATCAATTCCAGATCCTTGTCTTCATTTCGAGAACTCGGACATTGATGTTGTTAATGCATTCAAAGGCTTTGTCAGATAAAAGGCCAACTCGAGTTCAAATATGACAAATATCCCATTATACATAGGCATTTATAAATTGAGATATGAAATCGTAGAGGAGCATTTCATGTTGTGATTCCACTGTGGTTATCAAATGTATGCCAGATTTAGATATTACACTTTGTAAGAACATCTTCACTTGCCGTACAGTGCAACTGTGAGAACACCTTCATATGCCGTACAGTGCAACCGCTACAGAGCGGTTCTCAGTTGAGCAATCTTTTTGTTTTACAACAACAGTATCAATTATTTAACATATGTTTTACAACAACCAAAATCTTTGAGAAAAGGGACGTTGTTCTGCAGTGGCTGTACCGTATTTCGTACCATATGTGTTTGTTTTTTTTTTCAAATATACTATTATCTAGTTAAAAACGCATGCTCGCTGATCAAAAGATGTATTTTAAAAGAATCCTACACGATATTGGTGACGTGTTCTAAAGTGTTTAATATAGAGCATATTGCAGGTAATGTTTTCTATTCAATAATATATATAGTTGTAAAAATAATTTACAACACTTTTTTGTAATCCTAAAATAGATTACATGAACTGTATATTGTTATTTTTGAAAGTTTGTATAAATACAATTAAATTCAACTAAATTTACATATTCTCTCGGTTTGTTAACTTTTAAAAGCCTCCGATCGAAGAAAGGATTTGATTTTCAAATAGTATATATATAAATATGATATATATATATATATATATACATGTATATGTTCATATGTAAGATGTGTTTTGCGGTGATATGCTCTCACTGCTCCCGCAAAGACCTCTTAATTTGACAAGTGTCACGTGACAACTAGGAGACAATTTACTAGCGTTCATCTTAGTCTGGAGGTGACGAACTTGTGTTGATATATGGTTATTTAGTGAGATATAAATGCGCCTCAGTAGAATGAGAGAAATGAATGGTGCAACAGCCTTCATCGTTTATTGTCTGCGCTCTGGATATTACAATTTGATGGAATCAGTTCGATAAAGCGCTTTTAGGAATTCCATCCATTAGAAGTAGTTGCCTTTTATCTTAATCTTTTGTAAGTAGGTTTAATACAGAATATTGATGAATAATTTGTTTCTTAGCAGGCTGAATAATCAAATAATATGCTGTGAAGAAATTTATATTGTTGGAGATTTGAACGAATGTCTAATTTCTATATCATTGGATAACCGTTAAAAAGGTCCATGGTCAAAGACGAATTGTCCGTAACTCAAAATCTTGCCTACCATCGCATTTCTTTCTTAGAGTATTTTCTTATGTTCTTGTAGGTTTGTAATATAAATTATATTGATACAAGAAAATAAAAGAATTTATGTCAACCATTACGTCCTCGCGTAAGATAACCTATGTTTATATATTGTACCCATAAAAATAAATTGTCTAGAATTAATTTAATGAAACAGAAAGACAAACTTTCTTTTACGATCGTCTGCACGTTGATCAACATTTAATAATAATGACATAAAATATCTAGGGAAGGTTAAAGGAAATGATAAAGTCTGACTGCCATTCATTGTAACATAATACAACGAAAACAAATAAAAATAAAGTTTAAATGACACAAAATTCAGCAATCTAAGCAAAGAATTATTTTTCTTCCTTTAAAGGTTTTTTTATATTTTTTCGGATTGAATCTAGAAAATAATTGAGTGTGCAATCGTTTCTGTTACTACTTGTATGCAGTTATTAATAATGTGACGATATGAGCTAATCTACGTCTAATTTTTAATTTTGTTTCGATTTAAAATATAGAATAGAACAATGTTACATTTATCAAGGTAATGCCAAAGAAGATGTGTTCCATGGTAAGTTGTTTTGAAAAATATGATCAACAAGATCAGCAGGGAAAGGCGGCGTTCAATGAACTTGAAGTTTTATTTTCACACCCTGTATTGAACCAGTAAATTACCAGTGATGAAACACTTCGGCCGGTTACAAGTATTAAACAATTGAAAGAACATTTATTTGAAATGATGATACTATGAAGTTATGTCTTCCAAGCGCGACCTATGACATTGATGATTATATGAATTAAAAAGCATTAATTTTATAATTACATGTACATTGTATATCTAATGTATCTCTTCTCAAATGTATTTATTCAGGTCATACTGCCAATCTCAATTAAAAAATTGTCGGGATAAAATATTTTTTATCTAAGATTATACTAACATTGTCATAACTGACACCACTAATCCTGCTAAAATCTGTCATGTGCTTTTAGTAACCAAATAGAATTTTGTTGCATAAAACATGTTCTGTTGTCACGTTCCATTATTCCATTTACTTCAGGGCAAAACTGGTTTCTACATAAGATTTCTGTTCAATTAAAACATGTATGACAGCAAGCCCCTGTGGGTTTATTTTAAGCCTTCATGATCCATTACTGTGTAGAAACCTGTACATTCATTAATATATCAATAATATAATATTAAGAATACCTAAACAGATGTTTTATCAGGTTTATGAAAATGGAATATTTGCAAAGGAATGGAAGAAACTTTCTTTATACACATAATTATTTCTTTACAGTATTTTTAACCAGTCAAAAATTAATGATATTGGTTGAAACTTGTAACATCTTTATAATAGAATATCCATTGATTTCAATTGTTAATGGTTGATGTCTTTTATGCAGTTGGAATGCCACTATGTGAAACGGGTTAACATTTGCAACCATCGCGAGATTTTTTTTTCATTCTCAACAACATAAAATAAAATGAATTTCATCTCGAACCTTCCACGATCTTTCAAATCTTTTATGTTTCACAGATATATTCTAGTCAATCCGAGAAAATTGATACCATTGTTTTAATTTCGTAAAATTGAGTACTCATATATCTGTGCTGAGGGATGTCAGTTGTGTCGCATTTATCAAAACAGTCCATGAACTTTCTTGATTAAATTGAGGCAGTGATTGCCATTTCTTTTTTGCATTATTGTCATTGATAGCTAGGATTTTTATATTTCCCCTACGTATCTGGTAAAATTCATTCAAGTGTTTTAATGAACAATGTTTTTAGCGGTCTATTCTGCATCAAGAACGTGCAGGCTTGTTCAGGCTAAATACGCTTCCTCGTTTTGTACCCATGTCTAACATGCTGCCTGCTTCACAATTACCGCTTACTAATATATTAAACGATTAACAATAACACATTTAACTTTGTAACAATGTCATTAAATCTTAAGTTGCCAATCAAGTGTCTAAAATAAATGTATTATTAATCACAAAACAGTGTCCCCAAAGGAGATTGTACTCAACAAGTCAAATTTCTGCACGCACTTCCATAAATATCAATATACGTACATGGAATTTCGGCGTGTGGGAAAATGTAATTTTCAAATTTAAAAAAATATTAAAACATAGACACATTTTAAAGCGATTGATCGCCAAAGTATATAATATTTTGCAAATAAAATTATTTTAAGTGTCAGTGCTAACTTTAAATCAGTACATTATAAAACAGATAAATACAGAATCCCTAAAGAAAGCCTATAAAAACTTACAAGCATCGTCATGAGAGAGAACAAATGGAGACTTTTAATAGTTCTCACGCCTCCTAGCACCAGTATAAATATATTTTATCCTTCAATACTAAACACACTAAAAGGTGTTGGAATCAATGGTCCCTTCGGAGCGGTAAAGTATATCAATACATTTACAAAATGTTAAGAAGTTCAAGTCTCATGAATTTGTTATTTTTTAAGGAGAACTGTTCGCATATGAACGAGTGTGATTAAAGCGTTCAGTAATTAATGGTCTGACAAAGATATCTTTCCTTTAGGACATATTAATCTTTTTTTATAACCATCATTTTTTATAAGTGAATCGTCAGCTATCAAGAAATCAGATCTTATTTAAAAATAAAAGATTTTTGTCTTTTCACATTCAACTTAAAAAGACATAATTATGATCCAAAATCAAAACAAATATAGAAACAATTTTGCATTTTTTTATGCATATGTTAAACAATTGTTGTAATGTACTTCACCAAATTTATTTGTCTTTTACTTTTCTCTTTCATAGAAGTTCAAAAGAAGATGATAATTTGTTTTGTTAAATGTTTCAGTTCTGTATAGTCTTAGATTTGTATCTAAGTGCATATCTACAGTTTACTTTATAGGATAGGCAAAATGTATACAGCTATAACGCAAACTGTCTTGTTATGAAAGAGTTTGTCTGTGTTTTAAAAAAGAAAAAACCTTTTTTGTATACAATTTATTTTCATAAACGTTAAGTTGAATTCAACAAAAGCGGTTATAATTGAAAGCGTGTATATTTAATAATGTTCATCTTTTGATACTTTTTTATCACTTGAATTTAGTGTTTGGTAAAGCCATATTAAGGCGCTTTATCTAAGTTTTTAAAGACTTTCAAATTTTTATAATTCGTTACATTTGTAAGATGAGATGATTATATAGAGATAATATAATTCACGATAATCGATGTACATGTTGTTATTTTTATTTACTAGGGATTATCTGTGCAATCCGGCAAGCGGGCTTTGTTTCGTGTTTATGCGTACTAAGCATATATAGTCCATATTTTAGAATGAGATTATTGACATGAAATTTAATTGTAATATAAAGACCTGATAGCCATACTTTATCAATTATGGGCTGACTTCCATTCTTGATTCTATACCGGGGTTGTTTTATTGTTCTTGTGGATTTTGTTGTGTGCTGAATTCACCGAAACCAATTCGCCTTGCATTCGTAAACCATTTATTTCTCCGTTCACTGAACGATGCAAAATGCATCGGATTTGTACTCTAGGGGTTGCTGGTTTGATCTTTTAACAAGGCAAACATTCTCTGTGACAGTGAATCTTGAACATCAATCTAATGGACATTTGTCTCTAACCGCTTATTACAAATCATGTGCGATTACAAGCTAGTCTTTTCTACAAACATTAGTTATTACTGGTAATATATTCAGGAAAACGGGTTAGGTGGCGCAACCGCAGAGATATGACCAAAATATGTTTAAATCAGATAAGTCAGCGTTAAATCCAAACAAACAAACATCTGCGAGGGAAAACAAACAGACAGAACTAATTACCGGTATATCAAATTGTTCTCACAAACTTAGAAAGAAATGATTTGTTGATATCAGATTATCTTAAACTAGTTGTTGATTAATGTATTTATGTCATCACTGGTGTTGTTGGAATTTGTTATCTGTTTTAATAACACACACGGAAATCCTTGTCATTTAGAAAACATGCCGTAGCTGCCATGTATCATGTACAAAAAAAACATGATAATGATTTCTTTTTCCATAAAAAAGATATCTTGAGCTATAAAACATATTCATCAAATAATGGGGATTCTGTGGCTTTTTTTACTGTATAAGAACATGGAAAATAATGCGACTGCTTGAGAAATAACCAGTTTTATCTGAGATTGATATAATCCCCAACAGTTGTATTGACATTTAAATTAAAACTACATCTTGTATTCTACAGAATTGTCTGTGTAATTTCCTAAATCTAATTCAGTTACGTGGTGTTCTTTTTTTTTCTTAATTATCACTTGAAACTTTTATAGCATTTTGATTATTTCTTTGTTTATTTCCATAATGTAAATTTAAATAACTTAATTGTTTTATGTATAAACTTTGAATCTCTTCTGCAAATGATTTTGTGAAAACAAAATTTTAATTCAATTTGTCTAACTCCGTTAGTGATTATATTAAAAACATAATTCGATTTTTGTTGTTACATAAGGTTGAACAGTTAATGTCTTTATTTAATTATTATACAGAAATCACTAAATGTACAAGAGCGTGCTATATGGATTATATGGCTAATTATTAACATAATATGTTGTTAAGATTTAAGTCGGTTTCAATAGGAATGTATGCCAATTTTTGACATCCGGTGTTGCTTTGAAATTTGTTACACCCAAGGTTAGCTAAAATCATTTTTCATGTTTCAGCACCGTTTGACCTATAGTGTCAAACGTAAAACCAAAGAAACCGACACACAAAAATCGTACGCAAGATCAAGGAAGCACAATATTGTTAAAATCGTATTATTTCGAAACACAGCGACATTCTCAAATCAACATTCTCATATATAGTGCCTGAAATTTTGTATCAGAAATCCAATGCCAAACACGACGTGTGAGACAACTGGAAATTTGATGAAATTTTCTACTCCCCGAGAGATTAGATTTTAGGCTAATTTGGAGCGTCCATTTTTTTATTGTAGCCTTTATAAATACGACTAAAGTCTACCGTGACATTTTCATTTTGTCTGGAACAAAAGTATACATAATTTAAATACGAATTTTTGGGATTAGTTTTTTTATCCCTGTAACAGAATAGAATAGTTATCGGTGCCCTCCTGGGTTCTTTGTCGGTGATCCTTTTATTTTATAAAAAAAGGAGCATTTTTGGTACTAATATATAACATAACTTCAACGTAATAAACAGCTATATTTTGTTGCTTTGAAATGTCACGAGGATACAAGGAAATCGTGAGAAAACACTTTTTATTTAAGAAGCAAACGGGGGGAAAAAATTGTGTAAAATGATTTCAATAGAGATTTCGAGAATCTCCCCGGGCTACAAATTATAGTGTTTTTAATCATTAGTAATCCGTGATTTTGCTCGGGAATCAGTTTTGTATTTAAACTAATGGAATATGACATCAACGTAATACGTTATTTGAAACTGGATTCGATTTGCTCGCAATGGAACATTGTGACATATTTTAGCAAGATTATTTTTGTCAGTAAGCTGTTTTTTCATAATTCAAACATGTTTTATTATTGAAAATTAAGATCTCTCGCAACATGAATCAGAAAGTTCACTGTCTTCTCCTTTTTTGAGAAATTGTTGCATATGTGAATTTGCCTTTTTATGAATAAAGCAAGATTGCTATGGATATCTACATGTACACTTACATACCGACTACATAATCTTGTTATTAGTAGCTCCGTACTTCACACGAAACAAAATGTGCTGCCAATCTATTCTCAAACTGTTTTATCAGCACGGAACATTTGTTCTTGCAATTATTTCGAGATTTATTTATCATAAATCTAATAAAAACGATTCATTCTCTGCTAATTCTTCCCTCAACAGGAAGATTGATGTCAGTCGTTCTCAGCACGTTACTTACGCTATTCGGGAGAGCGCGCTGACAATAAGTGTGATTGTCCCTGTATCGATTTTCTCGCACACCCTGTATAAAGCAAGGATAGTTTTTGTATCCTATTCGATATGTATATTTCATTCATTCCTTTTGTATCGGAATTTTCCAAAAACGCCATTTGAGTCATTAGGTATTGTTATATTGATTCGTGAAACAATGAATCCCCTTAATATGGTAAATGTTGTAAAGCCATGGTTCCGCTGAAGACAGCGTGTCTGTGGTTGTTTGATTGCAAGTTAAGAATTTTGACAAAAGGGTGAACAAGGTTATACATTGTCGTATATTCATGTCTAAATTTGAGTTAACTAACACAACAAAGATAATGTAGAAATCTTGTTTCCTACTTAAATTTTGAGACCAAATAATGGTTGAGTCATATTTGTTGTTGTTGTTTTTTGTTGTTGTTGTTATTTTTTTGTTTTTTGTTTCAGAACGGCATAATTTTTCATTTTAATGCCACAAACGAGAATTTGTTTTATAATCTTTGAATATAAATCTATAATGATAACTTAAGCATTGAATTATTAATGAATGCAATAATTTTTGTTCTGTTATTGAACATAATATTTTAACTTCTTACAAACCGAAAGTTGATAGTTTTACATTAGTTTAAACATATTTTATTTCTCAGAATATATTATATACATGTTACAATTTACAATATACACAAAGCATTTCAAATATTCTTGAAAAATATGATTATAATGAAAGACAAAGTGTCTAATGAAATTCTTCTCCTATAGTTTTACATTCAAAGGTTTGAAAGCAAAGGTAATCTAAAATACATTTGTAATACACAAGTCAAACTGAATTGTTCGAATTTGAGGACATTCGGTGGAATATTGGTTTAGTTTTTTCACAAATGAAGTTGAACTTTTACAGACAAGAACCTGATTTGAACTTATTAAGTTATCTATAAAAGCAAATAAGTCTCCCTCGCATTTAGGTACTTGGTACTTGGTATATAACAGTAGAGTGTATTTAATCAAATAGTACTTTTTCCAACCAGATTAATTTCCTCTTTAGCTGTGTCTGGACGTTTTTGGTCAGACATGAAATTGCTTCAATTTATGTTTATTTATTTATTTACCAAACATAGATTTTTTTTAGAAAAGTCCTACTTATATGGTTTAAATTATAAGTAGCTGCATTAAAATAAACTGCTAAAATGTTTACATGGTAAAAAGGGAGGTATTTTCAAACTAGCGATTACATATGAAATTACTGTAATATAACCTAACATGTTTGCAAACACCTATTTTAAACATATATGTAAAATACGTTTTGATATTAACATTTCATGAGATATTTATTGTACATGTAGCAATACCCTAAAGTTGTTTTAATTAATGCTTTATTTCAAATAATTATTTATAATTCATATTCTACTTGCAGGTCAATAGTTTTGTTGGAGCGTTCCACGATGCCGTCATCCTGTACGCCCACGCCCTGAACGAGACGCTGGAGGCTAACCGGTCAATAACAAATGGAACAGAAATTACAAAGCGGATGTGGAATCGAACTTTTAGAGGTACACTTTATATATACAGTTAAAAAAAACAAAACATTCAAAACTTTGTTACTATGTGAGAAAGAAAAACAACGATGTTATAAAATAAGAATAAAATAGAGTCGATAATACAGAAATAAATTTTAATTCCTACCGTGATAGAAAGGCCTTTGATATGAATGTCATATTTTGATTATAATAAAGTCTTTTTCTAAGGCGGCTACACAGTTGCAACAAAGGCAGTCTACCATGTGGGCTTCATATAATTTTACATTTAATAGTAATAGGAAAAAAAACACAAGTTAAACATTCAAATGTTGGAATGGAATTGCATTTTCTTATATTTCGTTTCTTTTGCGTCAATTTCGAAATCAAATAAGTATGGATATTTGATACTTACACGTTATTTCGTGCATCTGTCAGTCTGGCCAAGCTTTCTTAGACAATAATAAGTATATTACTAGCTAAAAGTGCAAACATTTACTTAGATAAGTCGTCTAGGAACCGAGGTCATCATCTGAAATAAAAATGAACATTGGTTTTACAAGTGCCCTTGCTTGATTGCAAATTAAATATACCAAGTAAAAATCAAAAACGGAAAAAAATACCGGAAATTATGACAATCAAAATTGCTATGGATAAAATAAATAATTCGTTTTCCAGAAGTATCATATATGAAATTTATGAATATAGAATATATTAAGATAATTGTTGTTGCAGACGTAATGCCTTCATGAAATAGCTTTGATATCAAAACGGCATGCAGCTGGATATACATTTGTATACTTAAGTATGATTGCAAAGCAATTTGTGTCTGATGTATCAAACTTGTCAATAAAACTGCAACAAAATTCTTATAAATGTGCAATTTTGAACAGGCTTCATTAAAACTGAAGTAATTCCCACTGTATAATGGTGTTTATTTATGCATTACAATGGGTAAACAAACAATAAAGTTTAAGTATCTATTGTTTTGAGAGTTGAATCAACTGTTCGCAATTGTTGCTTTCCACACTTTTCACTTTTTTTTCTGAGGAAATTTCTTGAAATTCGATTAAACACTTGATGTAATTATCAAACTCTAACTTTCAAGGTTATCAAAACATCTAAGTTTGCAAATTTTAATTTCAAAATAATAATGAAATTTACACGTTTAAAGTTCATCAAACTATATATATATGCTTGTTTTATTTTTCAAAATTATTGTTTGATTTTTGAAAAAAAATATAAATCTGAAATACCTGTATGACGAATATGCTCTTATATTTCCTACAGAGAGAAATGTACGTTCACAAATAATCTCTTAACGTTCAAACCCTACTTAAAGTAGCAGTCAAGAACATTTTATTTCGTACAATATTCTTGGGCGTGTTAAATAATAGTGGCGGTCTATGTTATTACTGTTCCGACAAGATTGTGGAAGCTACATGATTTTACTGTCTAAAAATTTTTAAAGATATTTCTTTAAATATAGATTTATACCTCTATCTTTTTTAAGCTTGGAAAGTGAAGACGGGTTTAAATAAACAAATACATGTATATATGGGGTTTCGTTTAATTAAGCAATCAAGCATTCTTGTAAGGACAGAAATAAAGGCAAACAAAATAATGTTTGGTACTCGTGTAACGACATCCAACAGCTTGTGGAATGGATGTATTAAATGATGTGTATAACAATCACACAACTTGTCAACAACCCCTGGTAATAATGATTATATTTTGCGAGAGAATCTGCTGTTTACCATTAATCAGGAATTACTCTCCCATGGCCGACCATTATTAGTGGCTAGAGTGTCTTTATTCAATACGTGTTAAGATGTCATTAACGTCCAAGATGTAAAATGACGATCTCTTGTGACAGAAACAGCGCACAATGGTAAAAGATGATGGACAAAATGTGGTATTAAAGGAAATGATCCGTTCTCATATTTTCAATGGTAGCCTAATTTGTAAAACTAGATAGAAATGACTTGATTATATGAAGTGTAGCTTCATTACTATTGAACTCTAGTATGCTCGCCACGCAGAATTCCAATACAATTTTATTCAACTCATTCAATAAATTAAATATAAAAGCTACACACATTCAATATCCTCTATTTCTTGATATGACAATATTAACAATATTTGATTTCTTTGATGCTGAGAAGTCTAATAGATTATACATGTATACAAGATTATGCAAGTTGTGTTAGCTTGAACTTTTCAAGGGATTCAAAGAAACGGTAAAAGAACGGTGCAACAGGGCACCGTCTTTAATAGTCAGTCTTCATTCTGTATTTCGCGTTTACTGTTATATGTAATATAAAATGATATATACTGTTGGATTTTGTTCATCGATCAAAACCTCCAGTAACATATAGTGTATGTTTTGCAGTATATTTGGACTTTTTGTAAATAAACACAACATTTGCGTTTATATTTGGAAGTGTTTCATGCATTAATTTTCATGCCTATATAAATAAATTCGCTTATTTGCAATGTATTGTATTGCATCTACATATATTCACAAAATTCTAACATTGTGAATGATATTGTGAATGAATTCTCGCCACAGTATGAAGTAAAAACTATTCATAACCCGCCAAAAAATGTTTTAACATGCAAAAGGCATAGATCAAGTCTGAAATGAAAGGTTACAAATATACTGTACCGTCTATAAGAACGTGCGCCTTATAGACGGGCAGTCTCCAGCTACATTCTATTATTATAAAGGATTTGCATTTATTCTTGTCACAATGCATTAATACTTTGGCATAGAGGTACTGCAAATATTCCTTTATCAGCAATTTCTGTCACAGAAGCATTACAAATGTTGATGGCCCTTCATCTTTCATTACTGCAATGGCGTAAAAGGTCATCTTTTGTTTCCATAAAGCTGAATGGTTTTATAATGAATGTGTTTCGTTTGAAAGAGTTTAAAATGTTTTGCGGCTGTGACATTAGCACACATTGGCATACATTTCTGCCATTTTCCTCATTATTTCTGTTTTGATGGAAGATGTTATAAGAAAATCATAGCAATTTTAGTCGTATTACTTTTAAACAACATTTTTATACATTTATATACATGCATATATCCGTCACGGTGTTGAACATCTTTAGCTGAAATATTCGAAGAATAGGGTGAGCTATTGTACTCACCCTGGCATCAGCATCACTGTCGACTGTAATGCTTTGCGTGCAAGTTGGTATCTTCAAAAATTACTGAAACGAAGGGGTGAAACATCACATACAGATTGGAGGGATTAATGAAAGGTCACTGTCCTAGGCCTATCACTTTAATATGAATTTTGACAGAATTCGTTTGAACTAAGAAAATTTTACATTATCCAGGATCTTGTTTTGCTGTCAAGCACTGAGAATAGTCGAGCAAGCTGTCCTACTGACAGTTCCTGTTAACTGTTATAATTATTTAAAATGCAAATACGTATTAAGACACATATGCATATTTCAAATATCCAACAAAATCTTTAAAAAAAAAGCAAAGCTTACGTATTATACTTAAGTATATATTTTCCGTCCGTATTCCACAAACAATGGTAGATTGATCTGTTTTGCCGTTGGTACTAAAATACAAAAAAAAAAACCCAAATCTTTTGACCTTGCTAACACAAAATATTGTGTATGCTTTTCTTTTCTTATAAGGAATTATTTTCAGACTAGACCATGAATCCCTGCCTATTACATTGGTGATATGGTGGTCAAGAATTACCAATTACTGGCCGTCTGATCTAATAAGTAATTTGCATAAAATTATTCCGCTTGACTCTCTGTCACTACATGAATGCGAACTATTTTTTTTGGAAAAAACAAATATTATTGATACGGAATAGCAAAAAGCCATTGAAGTGTGTTTTCTAACTTGTATATTTATATGGAACGAAAACATTTTGACTGTTTGAGTTTCTTTTTTCTGATGTCGCCCTGCATTCTCTAATAGAATTTGTACTTTATCATACTTCTTAGGGAATAGCTCGAAATAGCTCATGAAGGTTGGAAAAAAAATCATCTGAAAGTTGCCAAAGGAAAGCAAACAGAATCACTAAAATTGATATTCTTTCATCATTTGTTGCCCATATCTTCTCATTTTGCCAAGAACCAACAATGGAACCCATTCGGAATTGATAGCTATGCTTATCGTTGTAGACACATATTTTATTGGCCATTTAAATTTCCTGACAAATCTCTCAATTTAGATAAGACACTTTTCATCTTTTCATCTTTTTACTACTTGAGAACCTAACATGACAAAAAAATGCATTTCCAGATTACATTTCCTGGAAAGCAATTTTCTGCGCATTAGTAAAATAGTCCGGTTTTGGGATGAGACAAGATTATGTGGAATTATAGGCTTAGTTTATATTTAGTGTAAAGCAGTGCTATACAGGAGGAACAGATTGGTTTATATAAGTGTTTTTAATGTTACTGCGTGTTATGCTCAAGGTCAAGGTCAAGGTCTGAATCAAAATTGCGATTGTATTTAACTTAAACAAACATGTTTATCACTAACGAGCATTTTACGCGAACTTGGTTTTATAAATGATACATTATTTTTTCTGAGGCAAAATTATTTCTCGCTCAAAGACAATATCGACCAAGCCAAATACCACAAGGTTTTTTTGTTGTTGGTGGTGATGGTGTTTTTTTCTTTGTCAGATTATTTTGAATATAACAGTAACTGTTGTCGTGAAACATCTTTGAAACAATTCTAATAAAATCATATTTAAAGTAGATGATATATTCTTTATACTTGAATTAGATAAAATCATACTCATTCACTTTGAATTGAATGTGTACATTTATCAATATGGTCAAAAGGGAGGTTGGGTTGTTTGGTTTTGGATGTTGTTTCCTTTTTTAGATCCGGGTGTAATGTTTAAAAACGCTAATACAATTGTTATGTTAACAAGGAAAGAAACGTTAGTTGCTAAAATAAAAGCATACATTCCATTTTATACTGTATTTTGTTACATTGTCTTTTGGAAAGTTATATTTTCGTAGTAATATAACTTTTTATCGATTCCATTAAAGATATAATACTAGCCTTATATGTACATTTATATGTACATTATATGTACACTTATATGTACCTTTTATGTACATTTATTTGTATTTGTATCTGGAGTCATGACGTTCCATTAATCTGATTAATGTAACTTTATTAAATTGAAACATTTAACTATATAGCAATCATTTAATAAACCGGAAAAAATAGCACAAATCCGTATTGATCAAAGACTATTACCTACCTAAGTTACCTCAGAAATATATAGATAGGTTTACCAATCCCTTATGTCTACAGGAAATATTATTTCTCCAAAGACTGGATCAGCTCAAGCAATTAATATGTTAAATAGTTTGTTCTACTTTCCATCACAGAAATATGGTGGCCGATTTGAGCCTCGTTTAGTTTTCGTTGTAAGTCGCGAAAATAGGTGATGCAAAATATTGGTCGTGCATTTTTAATATGTCGAGGCGGCAACGCACCAAACGCAAAGCAAAAATATATTTTTTTGCAAGACATTCACATCTTTTACCAAATATGATTCAATTTATTAACACCAAAGTGCAATACTGTAACATTTAAAGGTACATTTAAAACCTACGGTGCAGCTAGTTTATTCCATGTTTAAAGTCACATTATTCCTCAAAAATCCATATTTTTTCATTCTTTAGAAATCTTAGACATGTGTTCAATAATGTTTTGATAATTGATTTAGAGAATGTTAGATGTTTTACAACTAAAGAAAGTAGCGCTCAACGTGACGTTACCAACGTGTCATAAAGGTCAAATATTATTTTGACTTTCATAACAAATACTTCATCACTAAAATCATACCACTTGCCAACAGAGCAAAAAAACATAGGATAGTTCATATATGCGATAAATGAGTATTTCTTTTGGAAACTGTAACACGATACCA
This sequence comes from Ruditapes philippinarum, assembly GCF_026571515.1. Classification (NCBI taxonomy): domain Eukaryota; kingdom Metazoa; phylum Mollusca; class Bivalvia; order Venerida; family Veneridae; genus Ruditapes; species Ruditapes philippinarum. The sequence continues at coordinate 406,007 of NW_026860204.1, forward strand.
AAAATGTTTTTTGAGAAATAAGAATGAAAGAATTTTTGAGGCATAGTGGGCCTTTAAATTTACTTCTCTATTGGGACATCTGTTATATAACATTTTACTTATATTGGTATAATTTTATATTGATGCAAAGCCTGCCTGGGGATTGATCGGATGATTGATGCGTGTAACTAGCATCTAACATTGCGTGGTTGTAGAGTTTTATTCTAATATAATGTCATTTTTCGATAGTTTTGACGAGTTTATAACATTAATTCACGATAAAAATCGACATTTGCTCTATGTGATTGAGTCAAGAAATGAATTTTGTCAGACAAACGGACGAAAGGGTTTCTCCTTCAAGTTTGGCACGAACCAATCAAAGAATTTAACTTTATAATTCAGTCTTTGACAATCAGACTGTAATGTCTTGTATTGTCTTATATAACTTTGAACTTTATATATGTAAACTAGGTTATTCATAAAATGCCTTTGTGCGTGTTTGTCGCGAGATGATCTTTGCGCATATGCAGGAACTACTCTTTTTTATGATGTTTCTGTGTAATTCTAGCGTGTTTTTTTTTAACTTGTTGTATAAATGCAAGTGGGTTGACAAGGTATGATCTTCCAAAATAGTTTGAAGCTCGAACCCATGGTCCCAGGGTTGACTAACAGGCAGGCACTTTAACCTTGACGCTTAGGTCTACGAGAAGAGAATATATAAAGAAAATACGTGTACAGAATGTGTTGTTAAAAAGCTTTTTTAATTAAAAAAACTCAAATATTATTCAGTTTCTATGACACCGTATTAATGAATACACTATAAAAGTTATCCAAATGAAATAGACAATTATTATACCATTTACATAGTAATAAACAGGAATTTTACAGAAACTTGTGAAATCGTATTTTGATGAAATCTTAAGCAATTACATTTAAATATACTTCCATTTATTTTAATTACAAAAGAAAGAAAGTCTGATTATGTAGAATTTCTTTTTTGTTTTCGATTAATGGAAACAAAGAAAAAGGTGAGTAATTTGAAGAAAAGTGGTTTTTAATTGAATTTTGATACGTTCTGGTATATGAGAAAACATGAAATAACAGTTAATGTCCCTTAAAGGCACATTATACCTCAGAAATGAATAAATTTCGACTTCTTAAGAAATGACAAACATGCATTTAATTATATTTAAATACGGGTTTTAGGGCATGTAAGATGCTTGTTGCCTGAAGGAAGTAGACTAAATGTGAAATAATATGTCATGAAAGTAGCAAAATGTAAATAAAATAGTATTGTGACTCCTATAAAAATTTTAGATCATTATAAATGTACTTATTGCCAAATAGCAACAGAAGAAAAAGAACGATGAGGTAATTGACCGATGAGTTACATTTAAGAAACTATAAAAGTACACCAAAAACTGAAAAGTTTTTGAGAAATAAAAATAAATCATTTCAGGAGCATAATGTGCCTTATTTAAGGATGTTTTTTCCAAAGAAACGTTTTGCTGATTTTATGTTCACGTAATTAGAAAAATCCGGAAAATGTGTAAGAGCAAAACAAAGACACAATATGAACATCTTGACCTACTACGGTTACACTGTAGAAGCATGTACCATTCCTTTAAGTTATAAACCACACGGGAACGAGGTAATTATTACGTGGGAACAATGAAATTATGTCGTGGGAACGTAGTTATATAAAAAAAATGCAATTTTGATGCCTTAATTCTTGAGAGACAACCCCTCAGCCACAAGGGGGAAAAAGCAGTGACAGAGTCTGAAACTGAGACGGTGTTTAACAATTATAACAACTGGTCAACAGAAAAGCTCGAATATGAATAAAAATTTTAACACAACATATTTTTGATATAAAGCCATATTACCTATAAAATATTAATATGTGTACAGTTTTTAAACCAGTTTGTCATAGAAGTTGTGATTTCACCCATTAAAGATAAAAATAGCCTTTTATGCGTTAGTCACGCAGTACAAATATGCTTATAAATACTACAAAATCCGTCATTTATAGCACATAACCTAAGAATATTACTTGAACCCTTTAACTTTCCTTTAAATCTTTGTACATCAAGTTTGATTTTCTTAAAATATTTTGTCATGAAGCTTTAATATGAAAAAAATCATTTTCTCCTAATTTGAAGTTTATGGTCGCCTTATTAGAAAAATCTGATCCAGCTAAATAATAAACAATGTCTAATGAAAGAATTCGCCTTATGACCGAGGGTAAAATAGTTCTTTTTCTAATGAAAGTCATCATTTTACAGAATTCAAATTAATAGTTTTTATTGCAAATGTTATTTTCAGTGTCATTTTTTTATTATAATGATAATTAATATTGTATGAAATTACATATGACTTAATTAATTGTATTTACTTAAAAGTAATAATGTTTTGTCTCGTATAAATGCTATTAAACATAAACAGAATTTAATCGCTATATTGTTGAAGGGTTTTTATTAGCTCACCTGAGGACAATGTCCTCAATGTAAGCTTTTGTGATGGCTCATTGTTCGTCGTCCATCGTCCGTGCGTGCGTGCATGCGTCAACAATTTTTCTTTCAACAACTTACAAAAATCTTAATAAATCTTCTTTTTAAAAAAAGACAGAGCTACAGCTTAGATATTTGGCATGAAACATCCTCTAGTGCATGTCTACCAAATTTGTTCAAATAAAAGCCCTAGGGTCAAAATTTGCCCCGCTACAGGGGCCGTTGATTTTCCTAATATGTATATACTAGTAAAAACTTTAAAAAATCATCTTGTGAAAATCAAAAAGAGGTAGAGCTTAGATATTAAGCATGAAACATCTTCTAGTGAGTGTCTGCCAAGTTTTTTCATATAGATGCCCTGTGGTCAATATTGGCTCCGCTCCAGGGGGTCATTGATTTTCCTTATATGTATATTGTATAAACAAAATAAACATTTTTTGTGAATATCCAAAAGATCTAGAGTTTAGATATTTGGCATGAAACATCTTTAGTGGATGTCTACCTAACAGCCCTAGGGTCAAAATTGGCCCCGCCCAAGGGGGTCATTGATTTTTGTAAATAGTAGAAACTTAAAAAATCCTCTTGTAAAAATCCAAAAGAGTAATAGCTTAGATATTTGGCATTGAACATGTTCTAGTATATAACTACCATGTTTGTTGAAATAAAATTCCTAGGGTCAAAATTGGCTCGCCCCGAGGGTCATTGATTTTTCTTATATGTACCTTTTCGCGATGTTTTAATTCTTGCATTTTCTTCTGGGGTGAAAAAGGACTCCACTTTAACATATTTCTTAGGAGAGCGATCCAGGGCCCTCTGGGCTCTCTTGTTTTATTTATTGTTTGCTCGTCTGTTTCAAAAACAAGTCAACTTATTATGATGGCTGCGTCGTCGTGCACAAAAAAACAAACATTTTATTATCAGGTGGTATTATATTTCAATTTTGATTGGCTTAGGGTAGGCGGTGAACGGTTAGAAATTGTCAAGGAACAGCGACAATAGAAAACGTCAGAGGTTAAAACATTAACATGAAACTTAAAAAAACATGAAGTATATGTCTTGCTCACGAAAGTACCATCTTATCAAAGATTGATTTTTTTATGGCATGTATTTAACGACCTATTTTATGTACGAATTAGTACCTTTAAAATGTGGTAAAAACTTGCACACAGCTAATCCAATCAGAATAGATTTTATATTTGGCTAATTTGATAACTGTCGCTAATTTAGATGATGTTTTTGCTAAAGCAAAGACAAGTGTATCCTCTAGAGATGCGATGTCGTAAAAGAAGTGGAAAACGTGCAAAGGTTGTTCTAGTACTAACCCGGAAGGAGCTATACATAGGAATTTGATTTTTTAAATGTTCATTTCTGTTGCACATCGGGGACTGATAATTGTATTTTTTGCACATCGGGGACCGGTTATTGTCTGTAAGTTTCGCGCTTTTATTGTTTTTTTATAAAATTATGTATCCTCAATTACTAAAAGCATCCAAAATGACGTAAACAAGTTTGGTAGAAAAATAACAGGGTTATGGGAAATAGCAATTCACGTGCAAACAAGTTATCGTGCATAACACAAGCTGGCCACCATACACCACAGGCTGATTATCTTAAATGATAAACAGCACGAAGTTGTAAAGATATCATTTTAAAGTCGAGAACTCGTTTTTGTCGCGTAAGAATATCTTAAAGAAAATTGTTAACAGCCTTAATAGAGACTATCTTTAGAATTGTGATATCAACATTAGATTTCAAGACGTCTTTCGGAAATGTATGCATATTATCTTTAGCAATTATCAACTGGAATAATTACGAACATAACTTTATTGCGATAAACGTTCTGATAAGTTAGTTCATGGACTAATGATATGATCTCTTTTTTATATCAACAAGAAAACCGTGATTAAAGAGATTTTTTTTTCCTATCAATGTCTTCAAACTCATAGATCATATGGGATTAGTAGTCGTTCACTTGCGAATAAATTGGTAATAACAGATTAGTTATGCGGAAAAAAGCCGGTTTGTTGAATCAACCGCCGAAATATGACCAAAAAAAACTTGTTAAAATCGGTGTTTATCATCAGTTTATTAATTATAAGAAAATAAAAAACCTGTCTAATATTTTACATTATACAGTGAAACCTCCAAAGATGGACCCTTACTAAATCAACCACCTCTTTATAACAATCATAGTTTTTTTCAACAGTAAGACCTCTTACTATATAGATATTTAATCCTTTTAGAGAAACACCTGTTTGCAACAACCTTGATATTTGTCTCCCAAAGGGTATTGCTTTGCAGAAGTCGGTCTGTACCTTTGTAAAGACGCCTTTTTTTCTAACATCAGATACAAAAGATACGAAACCATTTTCAATGCAAGTGGAAATAAATTCATTTCAAATCAAGATTAAGTTATTTACAAACAACGAGCCACTAACAATTATATGACACTATTAATTGTAAGAAAAGATGGTATTTTCGACAATTTTCTTGAGTTGTTGCGGCAAGATTAGCATTTAAATGACCCTTGTGACGCAATAACGCTCAATAAATAAGTTTAGTTAGTTTGTGTCTGAGATATAAAACACTTTTATGGCAAAAGAAATCAGTAACTGGAGAACAATGTATAAAAGTACATACAAAAGTACATAAATGTTATGTCTTTTTATGTATTTTATTTTAAGCGGGTTATATATAAATGTACAAATGCAAGATTTAAGCATGTTGTATCCACTTTTTTTACCTTCGACAATTTTGCTGGTCCTAGAACAGCCTAATCTCAAAATTACCTTATGTTTAAGGTCGCCATGTCCCTTTTTGTAAATAAAAGATTGTCTTCTTTAAACATAGTGAAAGTTTCTTAACGATTATGTGTACTCACCGTACATATAATATGCTTAACTTTTGAATTAATATGAAAAAGATGTTTTATTATTGTAAAAAATATATGATTCCACAAGAAAACATCCACGTTTGCTTGGATTTTAGATAAAACATAAAGTGTTGTAGTTAACTAGATAGTAAAAAATGAATACGAATCATTTCACAATAGTGATTATAATCCAAAAATAATTGTGAATGTTCACATTGATTTGAAAAAAAATGATTTCGAAAAATAACCTGATGATGCTCTGCTTTACAAAATCCGAATGATTTCATGGCTTGGACTAAATTGCATTTTCGTAAAAGTGCGCAGAGTCTGCTGTGTGTTTTTGCCCCGGAGGCTGTTGTCAATTACCCTCATGTCAATTACAGATTTAGATTAAGATTATTTGTCTCTGTATAGAACGAAAACAGAACAAGGATCTGTTTTCTACAGTGAGTACTTCACAAATTAAAGTTAGATTGCATTGTATGTTTAAGGAGCACGAAAAATGAATCGGTAAATACCGACTAGTTTCGGATAATATCGTATAGAGCCGAAGCCGCTCTCGCCTTTTTTGACTGGTCTCATAACTTCTATTTTTAATACATTTGTGGCACGTGAAGGGGTGTTTTGCCATGATGACGTCATTGTTTTGTATAAAAAAATACCAATATGGCAGTCGGACAATATACTCCTCATGACCTTTAATCCTTTACTTCGGGCTTGTACTTCAATTTAGTCAAAAGTTAAGTAATAAATATTCATTCTGTTATATTAATATCAACAGTAACACTTCTTTCGCTCAACGGTGTATATCTGAATAAGATTTAATTGAATCAGATTGAGAAATGCGTCAGTTATAAGACGCATCTGTTAATTAAAAAACACGATAATAATGTTGCGCCAATCTTGATAATGGGACTTGTAATAGAGAAATCCAAATAAATAATCTTTGTGGTTTCAACATCCGCATTAAACGTGTCCATAGCTGACAGTTGTTGTTGTATTTTTATTCTTATCCGCTCACCAATCAGCGTGTCGATTATATATAAACTATAATTGTCACACATATTTTTCTTTATTTGTAACAATAGGTCATTTTTGCTTTAAATCTTGTATTTATTGCAGTCGGAAATACAATAGAGATGTACTATATTTTTTAATCACAAACAAGGTGCGGAGTGAGAAGGAAGGTGATTAAAATACAGCTACAATAAAAATAGAACAACGTCCTGATTGGTTGTATTAAATATAGCAAGTATGGAGCCATATAAAACAAAATAATATAAAAAAAGACAATATCTCTTTCAAGATGACAAAAAGTGTCAACGCAAAATAGCAATGATATCTAAAGAATTTGAATAAACATCAACAAAAACCTGACATATTTCTGAGAAGACATAAAGAGGAAATCTTTCTCTCAGTGTTGCCCCATTTAAACAACTTCATAAAGATACTGAGAATTTCCCCCATTAACTTTTTGTTTTGCTGTTTACATTATCAAATTCAACACAAAACAAAATTATAAAAGACTTCAAAAGTTTTTAAAGTATCTTGAATTTAGGAAGAGAAAAACGAATATGCCATAATAACCGACGCAATAAATGTTTTGAATGAATTAAAAAATAAAACTAAGTTGTTTGAAAATTTCTAAAGTGAACTTGCTTCAACGAAAGTGCCTTTCGAGACATATTATGGTGAACTAGTTTCAATAAACGTGCATTTCGAGACATAGAATAGTGAACCAGTTTCAATAAAAGTCTCTTTCGAGACATATAATAGTGAACTCGTTTCAATAAAAGCGATTTCGAGACATAAAATGGTGAACCTGATTCGATAAAAATGTCTTTTGAGACATAGAATAGTGAACATGTTCCAATAAAAGTGTCTTTCAATACATAGAATAGTGAACCAGTTTCAATGAAAGTGTCTTTTGAGACATAGAATAGTGAACATGTTCCAATAAAAGTGTCTTTCAATACATAGAATAGTGAACCAGTTTCACTGAAAGTGTATTTCGAGAGATAGAATAGTGAACCAGTTTCAATGAAAGTGTCTTTCAATACATAGAATAGTGAACCAGTTTCAATGAAAGTGTATTTTGAGAGATAGAATAGTGAACATGTTCCAATAAAAGTGTCTTTCAATACATAGAATAGTGAACCAGTTTCAATGAAAGTGTATTTTGAGACATAGAATAGTGAACATGTTCCAATAAAAGTGTCTTTCAATACATAGAATAGTGAACCAGTTTCAATGAAAGTGTATTTTGAGACATAGAATAGTGAACATGTTCCAATAAAAATGTCTTTCAATACATAGAATAGTGAACCAGTTTCAATGAAAGTGTATTTCGAGACATAGAATAGTGAACCAGTTTCACTGAAAGTGTATTTCGAGAGATAGAATAGTGAACATGTTCCAATAAAAGTGTCTTTCAATACATAGAATAGTGAACCAGTTTCAATGAAAGTGTATTTTGAGACATAGAATAGTGAACATGTTCCAATAAAAGTGTCTTTCAATACATAGAATAGTGAACCAGTTTCAATGAAAGTGTATTTTGAGACATAGAATAGTGAACATGTTCCAATAAAAATGTCTTTTAATACATAGAATAGTGAACCAGTTTCAATGAAAGTGTATTTCGAGACATAGAATAGTGAACCAGTTTCAATGAAAGTGTCTTTCGAGACATAAAGTAGTAGACCAGTTTCAATAAAAGTGTATTTCAAGACATAGAAAAGTGAACCTGTTTCAATAAAAGTGTCTTTCGAGACCAGTTTCAATTAAAGTGTATTTCAATACATAGAATGGTAAAAATGTTTCAATAAAAGTGTCCTTCGCTACATAGAACAGTGAACTTGTTTCATGGAAAGTCACAGCATTTTTTTTATGAATTACATAATTATATAAATGTTGCATATAATATATAGGTATATTTTGTTTATTTTAGGTATCACAGGGAACGTGTCGATAGATGCAAATGGTGATAGAAATGCCGATTATTCATTGCTGGACATGGATCCGGAGACCGGTGAATTTGAGGTAAAATCTTGATGAAACCAACCTACATTATATCATGATTTCTTTTTAAATACACGCTTTTCTGTAAAACTAATAATAGGGCCTATATTAATTCTACTTGCCCCTCACCGCTGTGGGTTCGAATCCCGTCTTTGGATTATTTCATGTGTGGAATCTATCCAGCTAGCTCACGGAACGTTGATGGTTCTACTCAGGTGCCCGTTCGTGCCTGAAATAATTCACGAAATGGCATCGGTGGTCTTCCTCCACCAGTTAAACTTAAACGTCGCCATATGATCTATACTGTGTCGTTGTTACGTAAAACCCATATGAATTTTATGAAAACTTTAACGTTTGTTAAGACATTGACTTAATCTATAACTACAGAATCTGATAATATATTACTGATTTCTCTCTCTCTTTATTCATAAGGTGGTCGCAAATTATTTTGGAAACACCAAACAGTATGAACCGGTTCCAGGAAAGCATATTCGATGGGCGGGGAACTATGACCACGCCCCGCCAGACACACCCAAATGCGGCTTTGATAATTCCAAGTGTCCTCCGGACGGTAAGTTGTATTTAATTCATAAAATCAATTATCAGTATTACTATTTAATTTAGAAATTGTAACAGTCTGCTCAATACAAAAACGCATTGCAGTGTCATAATACAGGAAGATTTGTATTAAGGAAAGCCCTGATTTAAGTAACCTCCGAAATACAGGTTTTCCAGTAGCTGTTTTCTTATTTATAGGTCTGAAACATGTCCCTTGTTAAAATAATAAATGAAAACATTTTGTAATGTATGAAGCCATATTTGATGTGTACGTTTTACATTACATTACATTAATGATATCCATCGATCACAATTACATTTTCGCCAAAGATAATTTCTTTCTAAAATGTCATTACATCATAAGGTTTCCATCCATCAGTTTTTTGTGTTAATTTTTTTCCTTCTTTTTTCTATGAATGGATGAATGGTCGACTTGAAAGACCCATTAAGCCCTGAAAATGTTGTTATTTTCAATACATTTCTTGAGTGCTGTCATTATTTTTGAACCGGTGCAAATGATTACCAACAGCTTAATGATTGATGTAACTATTTTTGTTGTTTTGGTGTATTTTTTCGCGCGTAGACTTATTAATCGGGTTGTAAAACGGCGTTTCTCAGAAACGTATGAATTTCCTGCACTATTTTATCCTTTTGGAAACAATCGTTTTGACAAGAAAAACAGCTTTATGTTTATTTCCTATTTTTAGCGTTTTGCTTTAACAGCATATAGCGACCGTATAATGCATAATTGATTTTTAAGGGAAGGAACTTCATTAAATATGTAATATTTTCATTCTTTCAGACTAAACTGTCAAAATCACATCAGTTTTGTCACTCACGAATTTTCCATGCTGTAATTTATACGTAAAGCGTCTGTGAGAATTGTTAATTCGTATATTTATTACATTTTTGTGAGGTTACAAGCCACTAAATTATCATCCATCATGTATTTTATATCCGCTAGCCAGTCACGTCTGGTTTGAATGCCGCCAGTTTGGAACCAGCGGAAATAAATTCTCTTCCACCAACAACAAATGCTTAGCGCGTTTTCGCTCTATACAAACATATAAAATTCTGATTTGCATCTTTAGAATAATTTGTTACCAAATTCAATTTACAAGTTATTACTTTCTGCCAAAAATTGAACGGTTTTTTTTTCACTTAAACATAAAACAAGTTTTTAATGATGAAACAATAACGTACAGGAAAATTGTTTGTGGTTTAGAAATTGTTTTCAAAAGGTCCCCTTTTTCTTCCCCCCCCCCCCCCCTCCCATTTTTATACTTGTAAACATTGAACTTTGATGTCTTTCTGGATTATGTAATTGCCATCATATATTTCAATAAATGAATGTTTGATAGAAAAAGGTGTTATGCTGCATTTTAAGGTCTTTTAAAGGAGCACGCCTCCAGATTCCTGGTACTTGTCAAGAACATTTTGAAAATGTATTAATATATTAGAAATATTGTGAAGTCAACATTGAATTTATTTTCACTTTCCAAGCGGCACTTACAACCCATGTTAATAACTAAAAAGATATCAAAATATGCCAAAAAAATGCCCAAACGCATTAGTAATATATATGGTTGGAAAATACTGCAAAAATGGTCATCAGTCGCACATAACATGAACATTATTACCTGTGTCTTGAATCTTTTTACTTACTACATGTATCTAGACCTTGACTTAATACATGTATCTAGATAACATCTAAGTAAATTTTTGTTTGATTTTTGTTTAAAAATTTGATTACATAAAATAGTTTGTCTCATGGTGACGCATGCTGCTCTAAGTTTGAGTAAAATCGTATTGATTAAAGCGAGATTCTCTCATTACATGTCCACCCGCTCATCCTTTTATCAATAATATTTCACTTGCAATATGTTCTTTACTAAGCTATTTGCTATATAAAGCGCGCACGTGATTAACGATGACGTTATGGTCAAGTCATTCCAGCAAAAATATCATATTTAGCGTCATAACGATATACAATTCCATAGTTTTAAAATGACGTAAATCGCACTCAATCTGTTAAACCAAATAGTCTACCAGTATTATATATGAAACGACAGGTATCGTGTTTAAGCCTTTGTGTTTCATCACCTTTAACATTTGAATTCATTAAATATCAAACGCTTATCTAACTTGATTTTTTTTCAGAACCATTTCCGGAGTATGGCATAGTGATTATTGTCCTAGGATCTTTGCTGTTGTTAGTGGTAGTTGCAGCATTCTTCATATATCGGTGAGTTGGACTTCCATTTTTTTCAGGGCATGGCTTTGTGTAGTCCATTTTCTAGGTGGAGTTAATGGTGTCATTATACATAAAAACACGATCCGTATATTCTAATATCAGTGTTGAAATGTAGCTACTTCGAGTGTCTTATTGTTGCATAAAAACTGTGCACACAAGTATACAAAAAAGGAAGAGGAAACGCACCGTTGGTTGCACGATTTTTATTATGCTTGTTTCGGGGCGCAATGTCTTTTACGTGACTTGCAATGACGGCCCGGCTTTTTCATAATCAAAACAATAAACGCTCTGGCACATTAAAAGCATGATGTAAGCGGATTTAAATTAATTCGTCCTATAAATGTTAATACACGACATAGATGCACGACATCATATTTTGAAAATGTAATAACGTTAAATTGCGAAAATGCGAAAAAAAAATCAATTCTTCTCCGAGGAATAGAACAGATAAATGCCGGTGCATCTAGTTCACGCTATGTGAAATATTTTGTGATATTATTCTACTATAATAACATAACCCATTTTTTCATACTTTTTCTGAGAATTTAATGTTAAAGCAATATTATTTTTTAATCATTGTAAAATTTATTTTGGGACATACTCGAGCTGTTTATATGATGACAAAAGTTTACTGAGAGACACCATGTCGAAATTTTTCTGTCCTCTAAGAAGTTCTGAACAGCCTTATTATCTGTTGTATTCGTGACGACAATTATATCCATGGCGATTATAATGCGCATGCGTCAAAATGGTAGCACTTTTTTGAAAACGGTTAAAAATTTGTGAAAAAAAAGGATTTAAAGTAGTTTTTCTAGTGATTTTGGATTTGATTTATAGCTGAAAATGGATATAAATAAGTAAAGTTTATATAGTATGGGAAATAAAAAACGGAAGAATAGAAATAGCAGTGGAACTGACGTTGAAGAAATCAACAATAGAAAGGTATCTAAACAAAGAGGCCCGTCTGGTGATTTAGATATTAATATTTCTGTGAGCGACATACTTAACCAGACTCATTCCGTTTTATATGATGATAACTCTGATAATAGTGTATTTGACATAAATTCAAAAGTAAAAGTTTTCGAGAAAATGGCGTCCAATGAAAAACAACCAACAAACAAGGATATTATGAAATGTTTAAATGGAATAAGTGACAGATTAGGTGCAGTAGAGAAAAAACTTAGTGCTTTTGACCAGATTGAGAAACAAATTTCTAGTTTTGAAAAAGAGCTTAAATCAATATGGGTGGCTATTGATGATAGGGCAAAGAAGGTCGAAGAGCGAGTGACTAAAATGGAGGATAAGATTGACAGCACAGACATAAGTTCAGCCATATTAGCGGGAAAAGTAGATGAACTTGAAAAGGCTCGTGACAGTATTAAGAGGAGGTGTCTTATCTCAAATCTCAGTCAATGAGGAACAATCTTATCTTCACCAATGTACCTGAAGACAACTCTAGCGGCAATGAGCAAACGGAAGTGACCGAACGTAAATTACGGAAACACCTCATGGAAGCCTTGAAGGTTGCCAAGGAGACAGCTGACAATATCCGCCTCGAACGTGTTCACAGATCACCAGGTCAGCCCATACCTGGGAAAACCCGGACTATTGTTGCCAAATTTACATTTTTTAAAGACCGCGAGCTAATTAGAAGACAGTGGAAACATTTGAATGACACACCTTATAAAATGTACGAGCAATTTCCACAGGAAGTGATTGAAAAGCGTAGGAGACTAGTGCCAAGAATGAAAGGCCGCCAGAGAGAATGGGAAAAGGTCATGGATTTGCATATGATACGCTGTTCATCGACGGTAAGCCTGTCCGGGAGTAGGGATGCGCCGGAGGTGAGCTAGCTATCTTGTCATGGAACGTGCATGGATTAACATCTGACAAAAAGACTCATAAAGACTTTGTAAATATCATTTCAAGTCACGATATATGTTTTTTGTATGAATCTTGGACAAATTCTAGTAGTAATATTTCTTTAAATGGGTTATTTCATTCAATTGTTTTATAAAAATTTCAAAATAGGGGTGCGCGAAGATGCAGTGGTGGGGTTATTTTGTATTTTAAAGAGCATTTAAAAGATGGTATACAAGTAATAAAAATCACCATGATACAATCATTTGGCTTAAACTTGATCGTAATTTTTTCAATACTAAAGAAGATATTTATGTGTGTGGTGTATATATATGGGGTGCAGACTCACCTGCGTACAATACTTTAAATGTTGATTTGTTTGATTTATTAGAAAATGATATATTTTTATACGACAATTTAGGGGCTGTGTACATTCTAGGAGATTTCAATAGTAGAGTAGGAAATAAACATGATTTTATTATACATGATACTTTGAATAATGTTTTTGATGATATAGATTATGACCCCGATAATAGTTCATGCAGGGCCTCAATAGACTGTAAACATAAACAGCCATGGTATAAGATTATTAGATCTTTGTAAATCATCTTGTTCACGAATAGTTAACGGTCGTATCGGGGACACTAATCATCATACTTTTATTTCGCATAACGGGGCATCTGTTATAGACTATTTATTATGTAACGAACGCAATTTTTCACTGATCAATAATTTTAGTATATTGTCATTCAATGAATGGAGCGATCATGCCCCCTTACAATTGAAAAATATCATGCAACAATACACCTGATAAAGATATTATATTTACAGAAATTAAATACAAATGGAATGATTTATATAAACAACAGTTTAGATCAGGAGTCATTGCTAATTTACCTCTATTTAATAATATTGTTAATGATTTAGAAAATAACAGTCGACAATCTGTCAATAATGCACTTAATAGTTTTACAGATGTATTACGAAATGTTAGTGATCCATTATTTTCAAAAACATGTCAGTTTAAAAATGTTCATTGTTTTGAAGAAGAAAGTTGTATTAAACACGCTGATTGGTTTGATATAGAATGTAGGAATGCACGTAATAAGTATTTAGAATCTTTAAGGATGTTTAATATCTCAAAGACAGATAATTGTAGAATAAGGTTGTGTTGAAAATAAGTCATTTTATAAAAGTATTGTTAGAAAAAAGAAAAGCTTACATTACAGAAAGAAAATGTCTGAGATAGAAAATTTAAAGAAAGGTAAACCTAGAGATTTTTGGAAATATTTTTAAAAAGAAATCGAACAATTTTGAAAAAAATATAACGATAGAACAATTTAAAGAATATTTTTCTAAATAAGTAACGACTTATTTGCTTGTTGCAATGAAGGAAGGCTAATCAGTTTTGTAATAATAATGATTTTATGAAGTCAAATGAAATTTTTCCAGAATTAGATCAGCCAATTACAGTTTGTGAAATTTTAACTGCTGTAAAATCACTAAAGCGTAAAAAAGCGTATGGTAGCGACTGCTTATTAAACGAGTATTTTTATTGAAAGTATAGATATTTTATCAGCTCATATCTGTGATTTATTTAATGGTATTTTAGATTCGGGTTATTTCCCCGATAAATGGACAGAGGGTATTATAATCCCTTTACACAAAAAGGTTTGTCACGATGACGTAAATAATTACAGAGGTATTACTCTTGTTAGTTGTATGTCAAAATTGTTTACTACTGTTATTAATAATCGAATTGAGAAATTTTGTAACGAACATAACACTATTTCGGATGCTCAATTCGATTCCGTAAAGGAAGGTCTACTGTAGATGCTATATTTGTACTTATGTCATTAGTTGAAAAATATTTGAATGAAAATAAAAGATTATATGTTATATTTGTTGATATGATGAAGTGTTTTGATTCTATTGATAGAAATGGTTTATGGTTAAAAATGTATAATTTTGGAATACAGGGTAAATTATTAAGAATTGTTCGTGATATGTACCAGAAAATTAAGTCTTGTGTCAAACTTTGTTCAACTTATTCTGAATATTTCCAATATGCTGTTGGTCTCCGTCAAGGGGAGGTAATGTCACCTCTACTATTTTCAATTTTTGTAGAAGACATTGAATTGTATCTTCAAAACAATCCCGACTCAGGTTTTAATATTAGATGATATTGTTTTAATACTTTTACTTTTTGCAGATGATATGGCAATTATAGGCAAAAGCCCTGAGGAAATACAGGAACTTTTAGATCTTTTGTATTTATATTGTAACAACTGTGGCCTTAAAGTAAATACAACAAAAACTAAAATAATGGTATTTAGAAAAAGAGGTCGTATTTTACCAACTGAGCAATGGAACTATAATGGCCAAAATATTGAAGTAGTTAATGATTTTAATTATCTTGGGACAGTTTTTAATTATACGGGCAATTTTACATTAAATCAGGAATATTTGAGTGGTAAAGCTTTAAAGGCAATGAATGTTCTTCTTTGTAAATTGAAAAAATTTGACCTTTCTCCCAGAACATTTATGTCAGTTATTTGATTCATTTGTTTCATCGATATTAAATTATTCATGTGAAATCTGGGGATATACTAAGTCTAAAGAGCTAGAAAGAATACATTTAAAATTTTGTAAAAGGTTATTAAGAGTTCAACCTAACACTTGTAATGCTAGTGTATATGGCGAACTGGGAAGATACCCCTTATATATTCATAGGTTTGTAAGGATAATAAAAATACTGGTTAAAATTGTAGAACTGATAACATAATCCTTAAGACAGTATATAATCAAGCTCTAGATGATAGCAACAATGGTCATAAAAATTGGGTTTCGAATGTAAAAGAAGCTTTTGAATGATTATGGATTTTCATATGTATTTGATAATGTTAATATTATTGGACAAAAAATATTTTTATTTGAATTTAGAAGTCGTGTTATTGATTCTTTTAAACAGGAATGGTATGCTACTTTAGATAATAGTTCTGTATTGTATATGTACAAAAATGTTAAATGTAGTTTTGAGTATGAACTTTATTTGGATATCTTGCCAAGATGTTTAAGATGTTATTTCTGTAGATTAAGAATGAGTACTTTGTCTCTGAGAATACAAACTGGCAGATATTCTAGAAATAGAATCGTTTAGAGAAGAAAGATATTGTTTATGCTGTAATACCTCAGACATTGAAGATGAATTTCATTTTGTTTGTATATGTCGTTGTTAATTCAGAGTTAAGAAAAAAATATTTGAAATTAAATATAGCCAGAAACCCATCAGTTTATAAATTTTTAAACAATTAATGAACTCAAATAATAAATATGATTAATTCAAGTTATCAAATTTGTTAAAGAAGCACTTGCTTTGAGAAACACACTGTTAAATGTTGAGCGTTAAACATCATGATAGCTCATTCTCCTTTTCGTATATCTTTGCTTTTTTAGTTCGTAGTATATACATATTTATCATTTAATTTTCTTGTTACTAGATAAATTAAGCATAAAGAATTTTGAAAATGTCATGATTGCAATTACCATTATATTGACGTTATGTTTGTAAAAATATTGTATTATAGATGATGTACTATGTACAAATCTTAATAAAGTATCTGTTCTGTTCTGTTCTGTTCTGCTAACTCTTCACGACGCTTAACGGCTTTGAGGCGATTATCGTCTTGGTGACGATAACCGTCTAAGTGACAATAACCGTCTTTATGACGATTACCGTCTTCGAGGCGACTACTGTCTTCGAAGCGTTTATTTGTTTCTTAAGATTATCGTCTTAATGGCGAAAACTAATCCATATTGTTGTGATATCGGCTCGGAGAATTGTAACAATATTTGTAAATATATTTTAATAACACAGGTTTCTTGTCATATTTTTTATAGTTTATAAACTATTTTCACTGCACTTCTTTCCGCCTTTGAAAGATGATTGAGTATATCAAATTTGTGTGTACAACTGGCTTCCTTTTTCTAATGAGGATTATTAAAGCCAATTTTTGTTGTATTTTAACTGGTTGAATGGCGACCGGAAGTAACAAGCGCTGCGTAACAAAACAAGGCGCTATGCGGGAAAATAATATAACATGAATGGCTTGTTGAATTTTGCTTATGTCGGTGCTAGGGGGCGTGGACGGTAACTTGCACTTTCCAGTTCCGCCCATGAACAACCTCAGACAAACCGAGCCTGCAACATTTTTAATTTTTCCAGTTTTTTTTTTTTACTTTGTTAAGGTTTTTAATTCTCTCTATTTTGTTGGATATCGAAAAGACAACAAGATGCAATGGATATAACTCGGCCACCGTAGATACACGTATTGAACTTTGCATTCTTACAAAAAAACTCAAAGCAACCAATCACCGCCCGCCACGTGTTTGGATTCATTTTAGCTTATGTCATTGTATTAGATTGCTTTCAAATAAAGAAATACTTATTAGTCGTATAAACCACATATTGCATTGTATCGTATAATGTAGCATTATTAATTCTTTATTAACTTTCATTATGTACTTTTATATATAAACTGTATAATATATATACAGTTCAATATTATTTTAATAAGCTTTTTATCATTTTCTTTCAATTTAAAAGGACAATTGTGTTCTAACATATTGTATTCAGCGTTAATGAAAACTTGAACAATCTCCTTTGATCATTTATGAAAACATCTTTCTATAAATTATTGTTGATTGTTGTTGTTGTTGTTATTTTGTTGTTCAAGAGCTTGCTTTGTGCAACATTGCTATAAACTTATCATTTATTTGTGTATAGTTTTATAATATGTTTTATCATTTAAGTTAGCGTGAAATGTTTCAGCATTTTACAGATTCAATGAAATTTCTTTATTTCAGTATTTTCTTTTTATTGGTACTTATTATCATTCAAGCATATTGTGGCAGATTTTAAGTCGTCCTGGGCGTCTTTTAAAGAAGTAGTTATTCGAGAAATAGTAGGAATTACATTTAAAACAAATATAACTAGATGGACAAAATAATTTAAGGGGTTTTCTTTTCTTTAAAAAAAGGCAAAATATATTGCACGATTATACCCCAGTTAATTGTAATACCGTTCCTTTCGCAACATACCCCATCCCTCTCCCCTCTACCGTTTCTTCTAAAGTGACGCAGTTGGTATCAGGAAATACTACAAATGTTGAATACTAGTACTTTCAAAATGCCTTCTTAACTATTGGGTTAATGCAATTGTTTTAAGTTTTGCACCAAAAATAGCTTGGGATATAGTTTAATACCGTTTTACATGTACTATTAATCGTTCCCGGCAGAAGGGAGTCTTTACCGGATGGACGAGGTTTGATTGTCCTCAAGCCAAAAGATCTCGTTTTTCTGTGGGGTTGAAATGCGTGGTTGCTTGTCATCAAGCCAATAAGCTCCCTTTTCTGCGGGACTTTGGGGGGTGTGATTGCATATTCACAGTGCACAAAAAAAAACAACCTATATGTGCAATACATTTCTGTTTATGTAATATAAAACCATCTGAATTTGGCTGTCAAATAAAGAAAAACAATTCGAGACTGCACAGGCACAAGTTTAATATTGTTTGAAGATAATCTTAGAATATTAGAAAGCCCGTCTAGGTGTCAATACATATTAAAGAAGATGAACGAACGTTGGCCAGTTTTATATGGGATATCCCTTCATAAAAATTAAAATGGGGGTTTTAATTTATTGTCTTGGTTTAAAATAAATAAAATTTATGTCAACAATAATAAAATTTTTAAAAGGACAAATTGTGCGTTTGTCTGCAAAACTTTAACCTGTAGATTGCCCGTAAATGCGGAAACGGGAAAAGTAAACGAGAAAAAATATATGTCAGTAAGACGTAAAGCAATTATAGATTCTTAAGGAAAATTTTGTATCTCTATATTTAGATATATTTCTCGGCATTTTGATGGCTTATTACTGATAAGTACGGACGTCTTTTATATTTTGTTTTAAAAATAAATTCTGGTCAACGCATTAGTTTCGGCAGTGGTCGGTTATCTCCGTGTGTACTCGTCATAAAAGTTCTGCGGTTCTACCGTACATGCTTTTTGTTTTGTTTGTTTTATGATAATGATGATGATGATGATGATGATTAATTTTATTATTATCATTATTTATATTATTATTATCATTATTATTATTATCATTATTATTATTATTACTTTACGATTTTGGCTATTTTAATTAAATTTGTTTCCCTTCACCCGTATGACTTCTTTAACGTTTTTACTGTAATCTAGATCGGTGACACCAACTATATCTTTTCATGCATTTGTTTTTCAAAATCAATGTAATCTATATTTTTCTGGCCAATAGCTATGAAAGTAGAAAATGACAAGTTTGGGCATATACATGTATATTTACAACTTCTACTACATACTAATTTCTGTCCTTTTATAAAGTCATTGTCTTTCGCGGTAATTGGAGTTCTTCACAAAGGAGGTATTAATTCGTCTGCTTTTCGTCACGAGCGAGAATTAAGTCGATAACTGTCGTCATAACAACATTACAGTTCCCCGGATGCAACTTTGGCACAGTCAAATTTAATGCCCGTCACGAAGAAGCGTTATCATCCTCGCGCGGAGAGCGCTTACATTGTATCAAATACTCATTGAATTACTATTATCAAAATTTGGTCCCTTATATTGTCATTTGGGTGTTTTTTGGAAGATAAATTTTGATTTTAACCCATTTTGGATTCCTCGGGAGGAATTATTTAGATGGAAAAGTCTTGTAAAAAAGTACTTCCCCTTGAAAACCTTTTAATTTTAAAAAACCCAAATTTTATCCCGTTTTTAAAAGGGGTTTTTGCTATTTGGAAGAGTTTAAAAATGCGTTAAAAAGGGAACCCCCCCCGAGGTCCAAAAAGAAATAAAATAAAAATTGAATTTCTTACGTAAATAAGCTTCGGCACAGACAATAAGCAAAAAATGATTATGAAATATACTCAGAAATAAAATGAAAATAATCGTAATAATTTGCTATTTTTAGTCCGATTTCTTTTCAATATTTGGTAAAATAGCGGATGATCTGTAATATTGCACTCAAGTAATTGGTCTAAACCTACATCAAATGAAACATTAATCTCATAAACTTATTTCCAGGCCCGTCATGTCAAAAAGATCAGGGAAGTCCCTTTAAGAAATGCTTGACTATAACCTATATTGTTTCAGGCATATCAAGCTGGAGGCGGAGCTAGCTGAAATGAACTGGCGCGTGAAATGGGAAGATATAATGTTAGGAACGATAGAGGGAGAACGAAAAATGAAGAAACAAGCGGCCAGTAACCTTAGCCTTGCACGAGTATGTTTTTATTCATTTCATAAAATGAGCTTTCAGTTGTATGGAAGGAACTTGCTAATAAGTTGCAATTTCTTGCAAAAGATTTTTTTAAAAGTTTTAAAAATTAAAAAATGGGGTGCAAAGTGAGATTTAAGGCATTCTTAAAATTTTTAAACAAAGTTTACGGTTAAAATGTGTAAATTTTTGTATTCTGGGGTAAAAAAGAGAAGAAAAAGCAAATTTTTTTTCGGAACATTAGGCACATAAAAATTGTTGTTTTCTTTCATTTCATATATTAAAGTAAAAATAATTTTGGCAAGGGCCCGAATTCCCCTATGCAACTGAAAAACAAGTTTTCCCTTTACGTAAAAAGTATATTTACATTAAAATTAAAAAAATTTGTTTTTTTTTTTCTATTTTTAACAAAATAAATTCAATATTTTTTTTTTAAAAATGCTATATTGAAAAATCTAATTAGAATGTTATATGATACTATAATAAAACTGATCAATCTGAATTTAGATTCTGAGAGAGTTCAGGTTTTTTAGTTTTCTGTGTTAATAAGGCCTATTGTGATTTTGGATACTCGAACTATAACGAACATTTAATATTGCCTTTTTACGCTGTTATTATACAAATGGTCTGATATCGAATGCTTTAACAATGGTTACATTGTTAAACATTTTTGAATAACTGCAACACATTTTAAGAGTTGCTGGCCGTGAGTGAAATTGTCAAAGACCAAAAAGCAAAAATTGTTTTGAAACAATGGCGTCGTTTTTTGCGTACTTGCTTTGTAATTTTTGCGTCCACTTGCACTAAATACGATTGGAGAAACCATGTTTGCAGACGGAAGATTCCAGTTTTGAGGGAAACCTGTTAATCGAACGAACTCGACCGTCAATGAACAGCACCTGTTGCACATGGTGTAAATGTGGTCAATGTGACGTAGCGGAACGTGAGCGACCGTGTTTGCTGTCGTCATATAGAAAAGTTAGAGGAACGCCTTGAAGATCGTCTGCAAGCGGAACGCTGTATTACGTCAACAAAAGATTTTCAAGACGTTGTTCTTAACCCCCAAGTGTTACTTACTGTGTATATACACGTAATGCTAGCTAAAAAGCAACGAGGGAGCGCGCCATATCAACTGACGCCATAGTAAGTGCACAATTTATATACATTTATATAATTTTGTAAATTTTTTGAATATATATCAAATTACAATTATTGAATATGTCCGGATAAGACAAAAATGATTCCTTTTTTATGCAGTAAAGATAAGACAGTGTTTGGCAGTCGCAAATAGATATATACAACATAATTTACCATTGCAATATGACGTAATTCATAGAAACCTTTTGTCATAGCAAGGTTTCCATACTTATAACTATAAAAACTGTAATTTGATTTATAACATTATTGACTTCTTGTGAAAATTATTTCGTAGAAAATGCGTATTTTTCTTTCATTACTTTGAAAATAACTTTTTTTACTGTTTTTGAATGTCATAAAGGACCATTAAAGTTAAGATTTTTCATTACAAAAAGGTTAATTTTTGTTTTATTATCAATAAAATGACCTTAGTGTAAGGTATTTTAATGTCAGTTTATGAAAAATTTAAGATATTTGATGCTTATGAAACAAATAAATTTGGTATACTATATATTAATTGCGTTTTTATAAAAAAAAGTCTCAAAGTTTCATTGATATACAGGGACCTTGAATGTCAAATAATTCATCAGGCGTATTGTCCGATTTGGAATTTTCCATTACTTCACAATCAATATCTATTATATACATGTAATGCCATAACCCAGCATAAGACGTTACTGGTAATTGGGTCATTTCCAAAAGCGTCGGACAACTTTTGTTATGTATAATTCGCAATGGATTGTGAGATATGATTCGTAAAGAAGTGTCATGTATAATTCATAGTGTCAGTGAGTGTGACGTCATTTCATTGAAAATGGGATTGTTTCATTGTAGTGATATTCGCCTTCAATCATCGTCATACAAAAATGACAATTACAAATCATTTTCAATAAAATCAAGTTTTTTTATGAATAGTATACATTATGAGAGTCTTTCATATTAATTTATGTTTTCACTGTAGTAAAATGTTGCCTGTAGCGTCAAATAAAATTGTTTATTAAATATATTAACTTATTTATTACAAAGAAATGGTAGCAATAAAATCCGTGCTCCTTTTAATTTTATAACTCTAATGGCGCAGATATTTTTGTACTAAAATATTGCAAAAATATAATTATTTGCATTAACTTAAGTGTAACGCCTATAACATAAGACGGACACAGTTTTGGATAGTTTGATTGAATTCATTAAATTTCTTGAGTTAAGAGTGGCGGTATGGCCAAGTGATTAACGCGTCGGACTAGTTATCAAAGAGATTGCTTAAAACTTCATCAGGGAAGCCGTTGATTCCTAAATTAGCAAGAAACTTTACACTCATTGCTGAGTACTGGTTGGTTCCAGGAACGGATTTGAGAGTGTTTTTTGATAAGCTTATAGTTTTCAACACAATCGAACTAAAATAAATTCTTTAAAAAACTAAATTTCCTTAATTTTATGTTTGGGTTTTATTAATTTCTTTAATTTGAAGTAAATCGTTTCATAGCTAATCAAAACTATATCCAATTGAGCAAGTAGCTCATTTACAAGTATACTATTTCATATCATTTATTAAAATTGATTCAAATAATGACACTATATTGAAACTATATTTGAAAGTAAAAACCCAGTTCCGGACAACCATCTTGTTTAAACTATAATTATTAGAAATGCATTAATAATTACTCCAATTTATATAACTAGCTATCTATATTAAACTTTATTTGAAAGTAAAAACACAGTTTCGGACCTCAATCTTGTTAAAACTATTTTAGAAAGTAAGAACACAGTTTGGGATTATGGTACACACTGTACCGCCTTGTTTGTTCCACCTTGCCATAACAGTACAGGAATTTAGAAAAAGAAAAATATGTTAAAACTTTTATGACATCATCTGTGATCAAATCACACGTAATATTTTGAAACTGACTATATTCTGAAACTTACTCAATGTACTTTTTGTAATTTTAATTCCTTTCTAATCAACCAGAGTTTTGCAGATCTTAATTTGCTACCTTGCAATTTGTAGCTGATGACGTAAATACTGACGTCATAACGAGGAAATAGTGACGTTAAAGTGAATTCCTTGTTACGGAGAGTGTGGATCGAGCATGGATGTGTACATTTTGTACTGTATTTTTCCTGTTGCTAATAGCCCACAGCTAGTTGGGTTCCTTTGTTTAATTTCAGCAAGTGTCGACTTATGGCGACCCGACAGTTTCTTTGCTGGCTTCACAGCGGCGAGGTGCTTCAGAGGCAGACGAAGTGGGCCATTCCAGCGTGTGTAATACGAGCAATCAAACTTATGTTTCCGGAAGTAGGAGCGGAAATGACGTCAGGGGATGACGCATGCTCATTGACATTAGAAGACATACTTCCTTTAGAAAACCATTCAGCTGTCTAGTATTGGCTTAAACATTTAAGATCGCAACACAACAACATGTTTTAATTATAGCAATAGTTCTAAGTTCGAAATGTCAGCATTATATAACAAGTTTTTTACGATGTGTTTAATTTTCAGTTTATTGGCGTGTAGGGGTAAGCGGCCTACACATACATGTCTATGCTTATATATTTCTATAATTAGAAGAAAAGACAAACAACAAATGGGTATGGATCAATAGCTAATATAAGATATAGATCTATATTGATATATTTCTTAAATGTAAAAAAGCAATTAGCAAACAAATTCATTCATCTAGAATGGTTTCATAGTCACGAATCAAAGAAAAATCGATACAACATTTTCTCATATCCTTTTAAAATGATTTTAGAATGTTTTGATCTATAAAAAACACCTCCCACAAGTGCAATATGGATGGATAAACATATTTTGATATTTAATCTTCAAAACATGACAAATGAAATTTAAAACATAGATACCCCACCCATTTTTTGTTTGTTTTGAAAGCCAATGTGTATTCAGTTTTCAAAAGTAGCATTAAATTATAAAACAGCTTTGGAATTAAGGATTAAACGGGCATATATATTTTTAACCTTATTGTTTCATATGCTTTAAAAAATTTAAAACAAAAACAAATTTGCTAATATATAATGTCGCAACATATTTACTGCATTTTGTAAACTATTGTATAGGTTATTTATTTTTCAGAAGCTAAAGTAAAACATATTTTATTTACTGAAAAGGAACTAAGTTAAATTCTATTTCTATATTTAATTTTGATGAGATATGCACGTACTAGCGTCTTTTTTGTCAAATATGATCGTATGTCAATTTATTCACTTACGCTCGATATAGTATATATGTGGTAAGAGAACATTCATTTGAGAGTTATTTAAAATACAGTTAAGTTCCGCTAAACTAACCACTAGGAATATTTCAAACGTAGAAATAATTTATAATCTTGACACACATGTAATTATCGTGCAAGGTCTTATATTGTATATCACGTGTCTTTGCCTCTTGTAATTAACATATCTGCTTCATTATCCAGAATTTGGTTCTATATCCATGTGATGTTACATTTTTACGCCTATGTAGGTCTAAAATTAGACTGAAATTTTAAATGAGTTCACATTGATTGTCGTCTATAAATAGACTAGTCTGAATTGATTAGACGCTTATTAAAATTTGTTGGTAAGTATACCACTTCTGACAATTCAAAATGGACTGATTATATAAATAACCGTTCAACAAGCGTTATTGGTTTTCTTTGCTACTGATGACAAGTATAGTAAAATGCATATCAGATCGTTCTAATATTTATATAAAAGTACTATTTGTTGGTCTTCTTAGCGGGACTTTACTGTATTATCTATACATAGGAGTCTAAATTATTGTTTTACAGAACATATCACTGAAGGCATTCCTATTAAATTTAGTATATTTATCTGCATATTCTATTTTTATTTTTGTTTATTTATATATTTGTGTTAATTTCTATACAATATAAACTTATTTTAATTTTTTAATAATATGTATTTTACAGAAATATTGATCATATCATATTACGTAAAACAGTGTTAATGGTGTTCGGCAGTTTCCGTGTATCTACGTACTACATAGATAATTTTCAGTAGAGCATAATATTTGACCATTTTTGAGACGAAATTCTGCATACCAATTTGGAACACGGGGACTAATTTATTTCACTTTTTTTCTCTCATTGTCTAACCATATCATATTTATTTTTATATTTTGATTATTTACAAGTTATTACTTTTTCTAGTTTGCGTTGGGGTGTAATTTGCAATTTTTGAAAAGAAGACGCTTTTGAAAGTAAAGAGTATTTCATTGTTAAAACTTCTTCATCCTAACGGACCATAATGAGCATATGCGTATGCCGCCATTTTGATATTTTCTGAAATAATGACGTCATAGTGGAAACACCCTGTCACGTGACAAAGACTAACTCTGCAAGTCTGGCGATATTACCCGGAATTAGCCGATCTTAATCGATCATTCGTAAGGGTTAAGTCGATGGACATTCCAAAAGAGAATAAATGATATTATATAATTAATAAATGATATTACGAAATATTTATTTCTATAGATTTATTTATATTATTTCGGATACATCGTGAAGTATATAGCTAATTGTGATACGCTGTATTTATCAGATTTCATATATTTATCAAATATTATTGATTTATTTATTCGTATATTTTCGTATATTACTCAAGTAAAGCATTTATTTTGAAACTATATATATATATATAAACGTCTATTTTTGGTTGCGGGCTTGAGATGTTTATATTGTATATGTATTATATTAATCATGCGAAGTCAATTGGTATAAGGGAAGTAATTTCTTTTTTGTTCCATACTTCATTGAACAAAGTTATCTCCCTTTTAAAAGTTATAAGCCCGAAAGAGTTTGCCGTAAATTGTTTTCGAAAAGTTTTCAAAGAATTTCTCTATATATCATGAATTTATTACAACTGTGTCACGACATAGTATTTTATTTATAAGTGTTTTATTAATTATTTCTACTTTTGTCTTATTCAAACATTTTTGTTAATTACGATTTTTGGAATGTTTTTGTAACTTATTGTTTGTTATTTTATTTTAATTTACCCTTGTTATTATTCAATTTTATGGCATTTTATTTTTATTTTTAGTATATTAATCCAATAGTGTTCTTATCATTAAGTTTTATAGTTTATTAGTATTTCTTTTAATTTTTTTTACCTATTAATGATATCATAATAAAAACCTGATACTGTTCTTAAAGATACATTCATATTTTGTTGTAGTTTTTGTTATGTTTAGTTTTGTTTTATTTTTGTTAAGCCACTAGTTTTCTTTTTCATGTTATGTCTATGTTTTAGGTTACTCAACCTTATAGTGTTCAATTATCTAGCATTGTTAACCTTTTATAGATGTTATTTTTTTAATTTTTGATTTTTACACTATGGTCTTCAGATGTCAAATTTATTACTTTCAAGATTTTTAACTGTTCTTATTATGTACAAGGATTTTGACTATTTTTGCAACTTTTATGACTATTTCTAAGCATTGTTCTTTTCAATTACATGACAAATCAACTTAATTTACTTACGTCACTGAACTACTTAAGTCTCTGAATAGCAGAGAAAATGCTCATCCACCCAATTCTCGCAAGCAATTAACAAAGTATATCCAAAATTTATATTTCGACATATCATAGTAAATGACGCCATTGACGTCACCAATTTATCCACTGTATTCTTGCAAGCTATAAACAGAATATATCCAAAATTCATATTTACACATATCAAATGAAATGACGCCATTCATTGACGTCTTCAGTTAATCCACCTTATTTTTGCGAGCAATAAACAGAATATATATTTAAATTCGAATTTACACACGTCAAAGAAAATGACGTCATTGTCGCCATAAATTGATCTTTATAATTCTTCCCAGCAATTTAAAAGCTTCTACCAATTTCATATTTGCACATATCAAATTAAATGACGCCGTTGACGTCTTCAGTTATGACGTCCATAATATTCAAACGTATTTTAGCCATAATTTTTATATATGTAGCTATTCATAAAAAGATAGAAAGTTACAATATTACTGGAGAGAGCCAATTACTGTCATGTTAAAATATTGTAGATTTATGTTTATTTGCTGATATGAATTTCCAAGAATGCTTCAGACTTTCTTTATAAGAGTTATTACAATAGTTACTTACTAGCAACCATGACCACGCAGGAAAATTCCCTTTGTATACAAACATAGCATCGTTACAATCATTCTACTCATCTATGCAAATATATCTATAGCTTGACTTCGAACTCACTGTTTAGTTTAGTCATAATATGCCTGTTGAATCAACAACAACAACAGTAATAACAACATCAACAACAATGATACTTAAGTGCACATTTTTATGTTGCTTACATTTTGTTTTGTCGTTATCTCTACATATTGTGTTATCTCTACATATTGTGTCGGAAATTGAACGCCTGACGCGCACATCATCTGTATTGATATATACTTGGATATTTTTAGCGGGGAAAAAGTTAACTTTTTTTTAACTAAAGTCAATGAGCCGAAATTTTTCATGTTTAATTTCTTAATTGCCAAAACAGATTTCTAAATCTTATAAATTGCCATGCTTGCTCTATAACTGGTCGTTTACATTTCCTCATTGCCATATTTACTTCTATATATTACCATATTTGATCTCTAAAAGTTCGATATTGCCATATTTTACTCTTAATTGCCACTTCTTTTATTTCGTTCTTTATTTGTAACCAGAATTCGCGCCAAGTTGCCATAATATTGCCATACAATGTTTATTAATGGAAAAATATAAACGCTTTCAGTTCAAACTAACACGACATGGTGGTTAATATAAAATGATAACGGTGCTGAGCATGTCTTTTTGGTCTTCCACTGAGATTTGATATTATTACAAACTGTTTATATTTTACAATAAAAAGAAAGAAAAATAATATTATCTAAATGTATTATTACCTCATTCTTTCTAAACGCGCGCACATACATTCAAATCCATTACTAAGATTTTTTTAGAATTAAACTTGAGTGCCATCTTCTTATATTGCCATATAATATAAAAAAAATATTAGTGCTCAGATAATTGGCATAATTTATGGCATTCGTGATTACATTTAAATTTACTGCGCATCTGTAATAGAACCGCATCTGTAATAGAACCGTGCAATATTTTTTTCAATACTGTACCCTAACTTCTAAATATCTGTATAAGAACAGGATTTAAAACTCAACTATTGTTACAAGAACGTTACTTGTATACATACATATTATGCAAAATCTAATATGATAAAATAATATATGATAATTAATGAAAGCACAAGGACGTTTTATTTGATAGAAAAAATGATATTTTTGATTAAATGATATTTTGTTAAATGCATATTTAAGTTGAAACACTCACTTAAACAGGGTACATAGATTTTGTTGTTTTTGTTGTGGTTTATTCTAGTGTTTGACTCATTAATTGAGCCGTGTCACGACAAAAACCAAAAAATAATGGGTTTTTCGACCAGGGAAAGAATTTCCAAAACCCAAACCTTTCGCATAGCGCGTCTGATCAGGATCCATGGCCCTTTTGCTTACAAAAATCCCAAAACAAGTAGAGGAACTGATAGCGAACAGCATGGATCCTGATCAGACTGCGCGGATGCGCAGACTGGTCTGGATCCATGCTGGTCGCAAACATATTATGTTGGTTTTGTCGTGACGCGGCTCAATTGTGTTCGTGTAAGTAATATTTTTATCAATCTAGCACATCTATGAATGCATGGAAATAAGACAATTCTTTTTTACATGTCCTGTTTATGAATGTCACTTTAACAGAAAAAAACACACTATTTACATATTAACACCTTCAAATATAAATTCAATAAACAAAGATTTCAAATCAAATGCAACACCTTAATGTTAATACGGCACTTTTACTTAACTTCAATTCAAGGTCATAGAAATTCTAAATTAAACATATGCTCACATAAAATCATTTATAATTTCACATTGTCTATGAGTTGATTTAATACAATGTACATCACAAATATAAACAAAAAGCACAAATACAGTGAAACCATTTGAGCCGCGTCACGACAAAACCAACATAATGGGTTTGCGACCAGCATGGATCCAGACCAGCCTGCGCATCCGCGCAGTCTGATCAGGATCTATGCTGTTTGCTTACAAACCCTATTACAAGTAGAGTAACAAACAGCGAACAGCATGGATACTAATCAGACTGCGCAGATGCGCAGGCTGGTCTCGATCCATGCTAGTCGCAAACGTATTATGTTGGTTTTGTCGTGACGCGGCTCATTTGTTGACTAGTTGACTTATATTTATAAAGTCCTTACCAAAGTTGTCTATATTTAGAAGTATTTAGTTCATATTTATGTCTACACACGTGCGTTCTTAAGAGAAAAAAAAACAACAACTAATGTATATTTGATAGATTTTTTCTTTGTTGATTTATGACGTTTTTGTTAAAAAGAGATTTAATTGATATTGTTAATGATTTATTAAAAATTTAATTGATATTGTTATTTTTTCTAAAAGAAATGTTTTTGTTGTACAAGTATAAACATGTATAAGCATAATTTTATGCCTATATTTTAAGTAATATTTCTTATCAAATTTTTTCTTTCTTTTTTGCTCTATTCATTGGTTTTTGTTGTAACTTTGTCAACATAATGAAAATTTAAATTTATTTGTAACCTAACCCTTTGTGTGCTGGAAAAATGTCGTTTGGTACAAATATCTTCTGCTTGCTTCCGGTCTGGTACCATGCTGTTTGTGGTCTGGTACCTGTTCACGGTCTGGTATCGACCTGTTTAGGGGTCTGGTACCAAGCTGTTTCAGTCTGGTACCAAACTGTTGCGGTCTGATACCAAACTGCGTGCGGTCTGGTTCAAACCTGTTTGTGGTCTGGTACCAATCTGTTTCGAGTCAGGTACCAAACTGTTCGCGGTCTTGTACCAAGCCTTTTTGCAAAGGCTTTTGGGATGGCTCTCAGCACGTTAAGGGTTAAAGGTCGTAAATTTGTTGTAAGTTACTCTTTTCTAATGTTCAAAAAATCTATTGAACAGCGTCGCGGTGTTTTTATGTATTTAAACCTTAAATCAATTTTTATGCTTTTTTTCAAATGAATGTTTTATATACATTGTAACTATTCTAACAAACGTATTATCACATCGGAATAAACAAACAACAGTTAGCCAAGATTTATTTCTGTATAATACATGTATACATAAAAATGTCAACAAACAATTGCCGATTTCCAATTGTTTGGTCAAAAGTTATACACAAACTTATTTGAAATATACATGTTTATTATTCTTTTTTACAGAACATTAGAATGTAGAATAGACAAAAATAAGGTTTTGTAGTGAAAACTCGCCTATAACTTATAAATATATAAGACAATAGATAAGGTTCAGGGTAATTTTTGAAAACAGAATCTCATATTTTTCGTATCTTAATGCACTGGTCAGTAAATATTTATAGTGTATAATTTACTTATTTTTGAAAAAATGCTGCACTTTTATTTTTGTTATCGCAATTTGAATTTTTTCGAATATCCAAATAATGCATATTTTCCTGTAAAATATTGTATCACAAAATTACGTGTAATAAAATTATATGTCTTTATAGATTTGTATTGTTTATGAATTATGATGTTTACAATTTTATGTCTTTTTTAAGAGTTAAATGGACGCAACTTTCAAAACGTCGGGCTTGACTCTGCGGTGACATTTTAAAGCATTTCCGATACCTATTTGTTTGTGAAAAAAAATCATCCGCTTTTCGTATTAACAAAACATGTGTAAAATCATTTCATTCCAATTCTATTACAAAACAATTTCTTTAATGACACCTGAGTTTGGTATAAGGCATTTGGGTGGTATATAGAAAACAAAAACTGGACTTCGCGTAAAACATCGGACGATGTTTAAGGAGCCAGGAAATGAATAAGCTTTCGGGGATTGGAAACGCGCGATAAATAAGTGTCGGTGATAAGAAAGCAGAATTTCAAAATCAGACACTGGGGAGGTAAAAAGCAATATGAAAATTAATAAAGCATCTGGCGGTTACGTAAGACATCGGAATTTTCAGTAAGGTCGCGTGGCAGTCTAAAAAAAAAACAAAGTGGTATAAAAGTTGTCGGGCAGTATATTAGACTTCGGGGGGTATATAATACATCGGGATGGTATGGAAGGCATTTGTGTGGTATACAAGGTTACAGTAAGGCATCGAGGTGATATAAAAGGCATCGGATAACGTTAATGTAAGAAAACGGGGTGGAATACAAGGCATCGAGCGGTTAAAAAAGTTACTGTAAGACAACATGGTGGTATGGAAGGGTTTGGGTGGTATATAACGTTATTGTAAGACAACGGGTTGATATAGAAGGGGTTATTGTTACACAACGGAATGGTATATAAGTCGTCAGGTGGTATATAACGTTAATGTAAGTCAACGGGCTGGTATATTATTAGTTATAAAGATTGTTGACATGTTATATGGCCCTATATAAACGGCTGTTTGTAAATATAACCCGAGCCGCTAGGCGAGGGTTATATTGCAAACAGCCGTTTATATACGGCCATATAACCTATCAACAATCTTTATAACGAATTTATAATACAGCAAACATCATTTTTAGAGAAAAAAGTAACATTTCTTCATTAATCGACAGCAGCCGTGTATATAAAGCTATATAAACGTCACGATTATCCAATGAAAAGCGACGTTACAAACGTGCAGTATTATAAAAGGCATCGTTTAGTAAATAACGTTACTGTAAGGCAAAGGGGTGAAGACAAAGGGGTGGTATATAAAGCATCGGGCGGTATATAACGTTACTGTAAGACAACGGGGTATGAAAAGGGCATTGAAACGACAAACAGCCATCATCGTTTAATAAGATAAAGTAGGAGAGCAAATTAAATTATCCAGTTCAAAATACGTAAAGAAAAAAAACTTTTACATTCAAAGTTCATATGTTAAGCATTTGTTTCATGAACCTTGTTATTTTAGCGTTATTCGGTGACAAGCTCGTGTTCCGGGGACACCATTGCTGTACACCTCAGCGACGTCGGACAGCGCCAACTCTTCACCAAGACCGGGTACTATAAGGTTCGTACATATTTTTTGGTATGACACCATAATAATTAAATTAAGTGTTATATATATGTGTAAGCGTTTTTATCTAGTCTAGTCTTTTAATAGAAACTGTTTAGAGTGATTACAATGCTATTTAAATCCGCTTTTACTATAACTGTTTTGGTTGGTTATTATACTATTTAAATCTACTTTTATTTACGACAGTTGTTTTGATTGATAACAATTGTTTTTAGATTAACTTTTACTACAACTGATTTGATTGGTTACAATTCTATTTAAATCTGCTTTATAACAACTATTTTGATTGGTTACAATGCAATATTAAATCCACTTTGACCACAATGTTTTATTGGTTATAATTGTATTTTGTTAGTATTATTATTGTCGGATTTGTTACACTTGTATTTTAACTAACTTTTACTGATATTTTTTACTCATGTACATTGATGATCCGTGCTCCAGTCATTCTTATGTCGCATAAGTGTTTTATAAAGTATATAATATATGTCTACAAAGTATATTATAATTGTGTAAATTTTTCATTTTATTTTTATTTTTTACAGGGGGCTATTGTTGCTATAAAAACCATACACAAGTCTAACATAACAGTGACGAAACCTTTACTTATGGAAATAAAACGGGTAAGCTTTGATGTACTTTTTTTCTGATAAGCTAGAGGAAAAAAATCATAAAGAATACAAAAACATGATAATATATGTAGTTTATTCTAGGTTTAGACATTGCTACATTTCTAGTTTTCCTATTATTGTTGTAAGTGCGTCAAGACCAGTTTATTTATGTGGCGGCCGTAATGGTGAAACTTGGAAAACACGACATACAACCTTTATCGCCCTACCACCAGAAAGCAATGGCACACGCAAGCGTCTAGACATAACTTTATAATACTATTATTATTATTGTGATGATGATGATTATTATTATTATTATCATCATCATTATTATTGTTATTATTACTACTATGATGCGTTTTAAGTACGTGTGTATTTTAGCATTAGTCATTCTGGACATCATTTCCGGTTTTCCTAATTACATTAGATTATATAGCACCCTGTTTAAAGCTGCATGCCTCCAGATTCATGCTAATTTTACATGAAAATTTTGTAAAATGTATTTAAAAGTAAAACATTGTA
Source organism: Ruditapes philippinarum (assembly GCF_026571515.1). NCBI lineage: Eukaryota > Metazoa > Mollusca > Bivalvia > Venerida > Veneridae > Ruditapes > Ruditapes philippinarum. The sequence goes on from NW_026860204.1 coordinate 439,725, forward strand.
TAGTAAATAAAGAAAGTAATTTACACATTGCAAACGGCAATCACAATGTAATATTAATTATCAAAAAAAGAGGTCAAAATACGCAAAAATAGTCCTTCCTGCGTTAGTCACGCAGTAGAAATGTGGTGATACATACTGCAATTACTACTACTTTGCTCAAGGTTGATTTTCTTGAAATGATTATCTGGCGGCATGCAGCTTTAAATAACGGGACTGTTGTCTGTGCATCATACCAAAATCGGCATTTAAACCTGAATCATTATCGTTTCATACTGAATTATATTTTATGATTCTAAAACAATGGTCTTTTTTTGCAGATAAAAGACCTTGCCAATGACCATATAGTGAGATTTATCGGAGCTTGTATTGACGTTCCACACATGTGTATCCTCACAGAATATTGCCAGAAAGGCAGTCTACAGGTAATAGAGTTACTTCTCCTTGACATCAGTTGCTTCCCCTTGATAGTGGTTACTTCCCTTGATAGTGGTTACTTCCCCTTGATAGTGGTTACTCCCCCTTGATAGTGGTTACGTCCCCTTGATAGTGGTTACTTCCCCTGTTTTGGAATAACTTCCCCTGTTTCCCAACATGTATTTTTCATGTAAACGTGCACATACGTCTATAATTGTAATTGACAAGGAAAAGCGGGACAAATCCGAATTAACTGAAAAAATGTTTTCACTCATTTTTCTCCCTTCTATTATTGTTAATCTTTTAATATACGTATTTTCTTTGTGCCCGTACAATTTAAAAAAATATTAAATCTTGATGATTGAATATTGTAATTCATATAATTGATTACCGAGTAATTTTGACAGTGCACGTGTTTCTCGTGTAATTGCAGGACGTGTTAGAGAATGAGCAAATCAAGCTTGACTGGATGTTTAGATACTCATTAATGCGGGTTTTAGTTAGAGGGAAGTATAAAAGTAACACAGTAAGTAAAAAATTTTTCAGGGTAAGGTTTCGTGTATCACGGTATAATGGAGGCTAAATCTCCTGCGTTTCCCCCCTATCGCTCAAAATCCCCTCACTTTTTTACTCTTAAAATAAGTGAGTGTATTCAGTGAGCTGCGAAGGGAGCATATCGGGGGGGAAAGTTACAGGGAAATTGGGAAAATTTTAAAAAACAGACGGGTTTAAAGTAATTCATTGTACAAAAAAGACACAGACTTTGAAGTAAAAAAAGATTTAAAAATGTAAAAATATGAAAATTTTTTATATCAATAATAAAAATTTGATTGGGCATTTAGTGATTGATTAAAAAGTGATAGGATTGAATTGAAATTGGGTGTGTTTTTTGTAAAATGATTTTAAATTTGGGTTTTTGTGATTTTATTTATTTATTTTACTGGTTGATTTTTGTGATTGATTGTATGTGATTGATTAATTGATCGATCCATCGATTAATTGATTGATTGATTGATTGATTCGATCGATCGATCATAACCATAAACTGCAATGTCCGTTTATCGTTCTTTGAATTTGGTTCGTAAACTCATTTAATTTTCTAAAAAAAGTAAGATTTTGCTATAGAGGAATGAAACTTATTATTTAGTTTTACTATAACTTTACTTACGTGGATTATTGCTCTGCAGAGGGTTGTTCTTCAGAGGTTGCACTGTAATTTTATCTTTAATCCACAAAATTATTTTTTCAGGCCATGGCATATCTATGTTCTAGTGATATTAAAAGCCACGGGGCTTTAAAGTCTACAAATTGTGTCGTAGATTCAAGATTTGTATTGAAAATTACCGACTTTGGGCTTCACGACTTGAGGGGCCAAGACGAAGAAGTTCCAGAGGGCTCGTATGCTCATTACAGAAGTGAGTGTTTTAGATTTATGCTCATTACATACATGTGTTTTATGTTGTATGCTCATTACAGAAGTGAGTTTGTTTTATGTTTTATGCTCATTACAGAAGTGAGTTTGTTTTAATTATGCCCATTACAAAAGTGAGTTTGTTTTTATTATGCCCATTACAAAAGTGAGTTTGTTTTATTGTGCTCATTACAAAAGTGAGTTTGTTTTAATTATGCTCATTACAGAAATGAGATTTTTTTTATTTATGCTCATTACAGAAGTGGTTTTTTTATTTATGCTCATAACAGAAGTGAGTTTGTTTTAATTATGCTGATTACAGAAGTGAGTTTGTTTTTATTTATACTCATTATAGAAGTGAGTGTTTTGTTGTATGCTCATTACAGAGACAAGTGTTTGTATTCATGCTTATCACAACAGTGAGTTTTTAGATTTATGCTCATTACAGAAAAGAGTATCGGTATTTGCTCATTACAGAAATCAGTAGTTATTGTTATGTTATATGCCCTTTACACAGATAAGTGTTTTGATTTATGCTCGTTAGCAGAAGTCGGTATTTTGTTAGTTTATACTGATTTTTTTAGTTCGATTGTGTTTAAAAATAGATGATTATTGAAAGACTCTCGAATCTATTCCTGAAACCAACCAGTACTAAGTAATGCCAACCAGTGCTTAGATATGAGTATAAAGTTTCTTTGCTCACGAAAACAACGGCTTGACACTGACGGGGTTTAAACCAACGTGGCTAAGAATACTAGTCTGACGCATTAACCACTTGGCCACACCGCCACTCACAGAATAAGAATTAAATAGAATACTATTATTTTGTTATTTGCTCATTACATAAATGTGTGTTTTGATTTATGCTCATTACAAAACTATATTTGTTATATGCTCATTAAAGTTGTGTTGTGTTAACAATTTTTACAGAAATGAGCATTTAATCATATGGTACTTACATGTATAAGTTTTTGTTGACACTCATTACAGAAATGAGTGTTCTTACACGTGTATGCGAATTACCACATTACAGAAATGAGTGTTTTACACGTGTATGCGAATGAACTCATTACAGAAATGAGTGTTCTTACACGTGTATGTGAATTAACTCATTACAGAAATGAGTGTCTTACACGTGTATGCGAATTAACTACATTACAGAAATGAGTGTTTTACACGTGTATGCGAATTAACTCATTACAGAAATGAGTGTTTTACACGTGTATGTGAATTAACTCATTACAGAAATGAGTGTCTTACACGTGTATGCGAATTAACACATTACAGAAATGAGTGTTTTACACGTGTATTCGAATTAACTCATTACAGAAATGAGTGTTTTTGTATGCTAATTATTACAAGTAAAAGAGTTTCGTTTATTTGCCCATGTATGCCATCGTAGATCTATATAAAGAACAGTTTTGGAATAAGAAAAGTATCATCTTGATATACATATTGAATATAAATGTCCGACCCTAACAATATATATAAAACAATAGCTTATTATGACGTTAACACGTGGCAAGACAGTCCACAACGATCAAGTTGTTGTGAACATTATGTTCTCTCCTTTTTTCTTTGTGTCTTATGTGTTTGTAGACTAATTAATTTTGATAAATATATAAGCACAGACTTTGTTAACCTGCCAGTAATAAAGTTTGAGCGCGAATCTATAAAATTTCGTCACGTCGTCTCATCTATAAATAGATGACGGAATTTAAAAATAACGTATGTTTCACATAATGACAGATCTGTATGCGGCGTGTCAGTATTGATTACAAACAAAACAAACATGGCTATTTCATTACATACGTGTATGTCCATTTCCAGCAGACGAAACATGTTTATTAGAAAACAAACCATGAATAAAAAGTTATGAATCTTGTAGCCGTGTGTATGTAAGCTGACCCTGTATAAGCAATTCTTTGAAAACATTTGTTTTAAGTTTGTTATGAACTTAAATATAACAGTTTTTTTGTTTTGGTTTGTTTATGGTTTGTTATGAACTGAAATATAACAGGATTTTTTTTGTTTTGTTATGAACACATATTTAACCGTAGTTTTGTTTTGTAATGGACTCATCTGATGTACATTTTGTTTGATAATGTGAGTTGCGGACACATATATTACATGTATCATATAATTGTACAGATTTGTTATGGACTGCCATAAAACAATATATATGTTCTTAGGGCTGATTTTTGTTTAGATCTGTTATGAACACACTAATTATTGTTAAGGTCCGTTGTGGACTCATATGTAACCGTATTTTGTTAAGGTTTTATATTGGCCCGCATGTAATAACTGCCTGTGTTTAAGTTTGTTATGGACTCGCATACCATATCGTATCTTTGTTCAGGTTTGTTATGGACTCGCATACCATATTGTATCTTTGTTAAGGTTTGTTATGGACTCTCATACCATATCGTATCTATGTTAAGGTTTGTTATGGACTCGCATACCATATCGTATCTTTGTTCAGGTTTGTTATGGACTCGCATACCATATTGTATCTTTGTTAAGTTTTGTTATGGACTCGCATACCATATTGTATCTTTGTTAAGATTTGTTATGGACTCGCATACCATATCGTATCTTTGTTCAGGTTTGTTATGGACTCGCATACCATATTGTATCTTTGTTAAGGTTTGTTATGGACTCGCATAACATATTGTTTCTTTGTTTATGGTTTGTTATGGACTCGCATAACATATCGTTTCTTTGTTTATGGTTTGTTATGGACTCCTTAAAATAATCATATCGTTTATTTGTTGTTTTGTTTAGGTTTGTTTTTTTCTCATATACACTACCTTACTTTTTTACTTCTGTTATGGAGTCACATATAATATGAAAACATCTACCTTTTATTATGCTCCCCGAAAAATTTCGGGGGAGCATATAGTCGTCGGGTTGTCCGTCCGTCCGTCAGTCCGTCAGTCCGTACGTACGTCCCGAATTCGTGTCCGGCCCATAACTTTGTTATTTGAAGTCGGATTTTAAAACTATTTCACAGAAATGATCACCATATTGAGACGACGTGTCGCGCGCAACATTTGGGTCGCTACCTTGAAGGTCAAGGTCACAGCATGACCTTGCAGCAAAATCGTGTCCGGCCCATAACTTCGTTATTTGAAGTCGGATTTTAAAACTATTTCACAGAAATGATCACCATATTGAGACGACGTGTCGCGCGCAACATTTGGGTCGCTACCTTGAAGGTCAAGGTCACAGCATGACCTTGCAGCAAAATCGTGTCCGGCCCATAACTTCGTTATTTGAAGTCGGATTTTAAAACTATTTCACAGAAATGATCACCATATTGAGACGACGTGTCGCGTGCAACATTTGGGTCGCTACCTTGAAGGTCAAGGTCACAGCATGACCTTGCAGCAAAATCGTGTCCGGTCTATAACTTTGTTATTTGAAGTTGGATTTTAAAAATATTTCACAGAAATGATCACCATATTGAGACGACATGTCGCGCGCAACATTTGGGTCACTACCTTGAAGGTCAAGGTCACAGCATGACCTTGCAGCAAAATCGTGTCCGGTCCATAACTTTGTTATTTGAAGTCGGATTTAAAAAATATTCCACAGAAATGATCACCATATTGAGACAATGTGTCGCGTGCAACATGTGGGTCGCTTCCTTGAAGGTCAAGGTCACAGCATGACCTTGCAGCAAAATCGTGTCCGGCCCATAACTTCCTTATTTGAACTCAGATTTTTAAACTATTTCACAGAAATGATGACCATATTAAAATGGCGTGTCATGCGCAACATTTGGCTCGCTACCTTGAAGGTCAAGGTCACAGCATGACCTTGAAGCAAAATTGTGTCCGGCACATAACTTCATTATTTGAAGTCAGATTTTACAACTATTTCACAGAAATGATCACCACAATGAGACATTGTGTCGCGCGCAACATTTGGGTCGCTACCTTGAAGGTCAAGGTCACGGTATGACCTTGCAGCAAAATCGTGTCCGGCCCATAACTTTGTTACTGGAAGTCGAATTTAACAACTATTTCACAGAGATGATCACCATATTGAATCGACGTGTCGCATGCAACATTTAGGTCACTACGTTGAAGGTCAAGGTCACAGCATGACCTTGCAGCAAAATAATGTCAGGCGCATAACTTTGTTATTTGAAATCGGATTTTACAACTATTTCACAAAAATGATCACCATATTTAGACAATGTGTCGTGCACAATATTTGGGTTGGTTTTACACTTTGAACTTTGTCTGTGACATAACTCTGACACAACAAGAGGTATACCTTCCTGTGTCCAAAACCTATTCGGGGAGCATCACCCGGTTCAACCGGCTCTTGTTTAGGTTTGTTATGAACTCACATACATCCATAATACCGTATCTTTGTTTGGGTTTGTTATGGACTTGCATGTAAAGTTCATATTATAGAGTAGCTTTGTTATGAATTATAGTAGCTTTGTTATGAATTTTTGTATATCCAGACATATGTAATGTTCTTGAGTATTAACATATGTACATTTGTTATGAATAAACGTATAACCTGTCTATGTTAAAGACTTATTATGGACTCAACATTATCATATATATTTGTTTAGGTCTGTTATGGACTGCACCAGAGCTTCTTAGAATGTACAATCGATCTCCAAACGGCACTCAGAAGGGGGATGTATATAGTTTTGCAATCATATGTCAAGAAATTGTTTATAGGAATGGAGTATTCTACTTGGCAAATCTTGACCTACAACCAAAAGGTAAGACATTTGTAAAGCATGTAAAATGTTTTTAGACATTATTTGATTATTTTTTGAAAGCTGATAATGAAAGATTATTTATTGTGTATACAAGAAATTGACAATGTTCTAAAACATGTTTTGTGGATTTGTTTTTCTTATTAACTGTACGTATTTGATTGATTGTATGTAGCAATATGTTACAAATAACGTGACTGTCAAAATAATATTCGATCGAAACAAAAAAGCTATCTTGACACTAATTAATTACCTAATTTCCAATTTACATCAACGTGCAGATCTTAGTTTTAGCCTAATCAAATTATCTGCTGTACGCGGATTAATACTCTTGAAGTACTTTGGTCATTGACATACATTATATGATCGATCTATTTTCTCTGTCGGAGGCACATTCATTAAGATTAGACTGTCAAAAAGAAGTGAAAATGTAATGGATAAACCATACTGTGGAGACTTCCACAATTAGTTATCTGTCAATTTTTCTTGGAATCTAAAGAAGAAAAAAAAGATATATAATGCGATGGGGTTTAAGAAAACTGGATTTTAAGCACGTGGTAAATATTTGAAATTTAGTGTGTTAAATAAGCAATGGCGAAGTATTGCTCAGCCACGTGCTCGTTTTAATCGGATTTAATCTCGATTTATATAAAATTTTAAGAATAAGGTTTCCCCACCATCAATATATAGTTCACGAAACATCGGAACCTTTCGTCAGTTTCCGTGAAAACAGTTTTTTCTTAGAAATAAAACGAGTAAATGTGTGTTCTTACAAATTTGAAGCGGTCATAGAAATTGTATGTAAATTGCCGTTTATGGGTGTGATACCTTAATAGGTTGGGTGATATTTATAACCAAAGAGCGTCTTGTTAAACCAGATTTATTTGTTTGGAATCACGCAGACTAAGATGGTTATAAAATAAATCTTTGTCTGGATCACCATTCATATATAAAATTTTCACTGTGGATCTAGTTATAAAATATTTGAAGGATTTAAGAAAATAAACGTAAATATATACCAACAACATAACGTATTGTTGTACTTCTGCTGTTGCTTTTGTTGTTGTTGTTGTTGTTGTTTTACATAGATTTTATTTATGCGTGCAGCGTCATTAAATTTGTGAAAAATATAGTTCAAAGGTTTTGTTAATAATCAAGATTTGTTAATATTAATAAGAGCTAGAAAACATTGTAAACTTATTTTAAAAGGAAATTGTGCGCAAGTCTTTTGCAATTGAGTAGTAATATTTGCAGATTATAAAAAAGGTAAAATTCATATTATACCCGATGTTTAGAAGAAAGCAGATGAGTAGAAAAGGTGTCCAATAAATGATACATCTTTTTTGTGATTATGACTTAACTATAAGTTATCTCGTAGAATATAAGATAACATTGTTAAAGAACGGTGTCATTGGGTATAACATTTTGCAGAGGTGGTAGAAAGAGTTCGCGACTGGCAGAAGCCCCTGTTTCGCCCAACCCTGGAGGAGTTTGACTGCCCGTGTGACGAGCTCGCCGTCGTTATCAGACGCTGTTGGGCGGAAGATCCCATGGAGAGACCGGATTTTACGTCATTAAAGTCTATAATTAGAAAGTTAAACAAGTAAGAATGATGTTTTCTAAGGCGTTATTTAGATTAATGACGCCACATATGTAGCCATATTTATTTCAAAGTCTATAATTAGAAAGTTAAGCAAGTAAGAATGATGTTATCTAAGGCGTCATTAAGTTTAATGACGTCACATCTGTCGCCATATTTATTTTGAAGTCTATAATTAGAAAGTTAAACAAGTAAGAATGATGTTTTCTAACCGTTTGATGCATTAACGTCTGTGCGTTATTAACTTAAATGTGCGTCATTAAGTTAAATGACGTGATATCTGACGTCATATGATGTGTTACTATCCATTTCCTTATTCTGTGCATTACACGATCGCGCAAATACCGTTTTTACAGAGTCGAAAAAGCGGCACTGAGTTGTGATTAAAGCTGAAACGATATCTGTTAAATATATAAGTTAAAAAGTTTCTTTATGATTTATCCAATAGGTCTTAGATCAATGTGGCGAAAACATATATGAAAATACATATATGGCGACAAGCTACAATCATCACAAATACGCGTATTGAATTTATACATAATTTGGTTATTTCAAGTAAATAAACTAGGGTACAAAAGCCCGCATTGGTCTCATTTAGTTCGAAAAGGAAAGGAACAAAATGTGACAAATATTCTTATTATTTGATACTTTAAACGTTTTATTTTAATTTTTAGGGACGGGGACAAGGGTAATATATTGGACAATCTGCTATCTCGTATGGAGCAATATGCGAACAATTTGGAATCACTTGTCGAGGAGCGTACGGCCGACTTCCTGGAACAAAAGAAGAAGGCGGAGGACCTTCTGTATATGATGTTACCGAAGTAAGTTAAATTTGTCATATACTTATAAATTAAAAATTGATGAAATAAAATGCGTATTTTCATTGTTTTTTCATTTTCTGTATTTTCACTGTAGAAAAAATATTTTTCACTGCACTGAAGCATATTTTCCGTATTTTCAGTGGTGCCTTGCGTCTCTTTTGATTCCGTGTCATAGTATATTGTTATATTGACCTTTAAAGGGTATAAAGCTATATATATGTGTCAAAAATTGTTGTTTGAATTTTAAAAGTAAATACTTCCAAATTATTTATACAAAAGAAAAATGAAAGTATATTGCCTTTAAAGATCCTGTAACACAATTTGATATGGTTTTATATCGTAAATATGATGCTCAAACTAAGATTTATCAATTTTCAAAGTTCCAAAAAGCATTATTTATAAAGACATTATTGAATTTAACATTTCATGTAAATAAAGGGAGGTAATAAAAAGTTATGTTCTATAAAGTTTAAGTCAAATTTTTCAATAAGAAATGAATGCATATATTTTAATGATTACATATAATATATACGAATATTTGCAGTAACATTTTACATATTCTTCGATGTTTGAAAATTGTTTTATAAGCATAATTATATACACATATATAATTTCACTTAAGCGTGGTATACAACCTTAATTACAACATACAGAATCTTTAAAGCGAATGACGCACGAATGGCGCTCGCATGGAACGCACACATTGAACGGTTAAACGCTACTTTAAATAGCAGCATAATATTTTATTGCGAATTAAATTATTCTGTTTCCGTACAACATTCATATATAAATAACAGTTACATTTTATGTTACAATCGACCTTAAGATTATGGAGACAATACCGTACAGTTATACTGTTGTCAAGTTTTATCAAAAATGTTTATAAGATATAGCTTTATACCCTTTAACGTTGTGTTGTTGTTTGTATTTTTCGTCATTGACAACACTCGGTACTTGCTTATTGATATAATGAATTATAATAAATTTAGCATTGTCCATTGTCAAAATTAAGATATTTCATTGTTAAATTCTTGAACAAAAATCTGCCGCAGGAAAGAGTGTCCTTATACTCGGTGTAGAAAAATAAACTTGTTTGATTAGAATACACAATGAGTAGACAATGAGGCTCATGTTCAAAGTAAAATACGAAAATTTATAGTGTTCGGTTAACATCCGGGCAACATTCTTTCATTAAAATGATAATACTATTTGTTTTATATAACCGCCTTTGTTTGTATTTCGTGTGTTTTACTGAAGACAAATAATTATCATCATGCACTGGGTGCAACATCAATTATGACAACATATTGCATGTCAACATCCGAATGGCGTGTTCTAGATATTTTATCGAATTTGAGCCCAACACTAATTTACGGACAAAAGTTCAAACGCTTCAGTACATTGTTAATTTAATGTCCTAAATTTTTGCAGACCTAAGTTGAAATTGGTGTTTTATTTTCGTTATAGGAATTCATATAAAAAGTGTCTGTTAAGTAATTGATACAAAGTTATAAAATGTAAACATTTGATCATTTATACTACTAGTTACTTTACTAACAATAAGTATATTTATTACTATATCATAAGTGACAAGTATATATAAAAGTAGCATTTATTTTTTTAATAATTATATTTATAAGCAATAAGTATATTTTATAAGTATACATTTTATTTCTCCCTTCGACAAGTAGTTATTATACTTATATGCAATAAGTATATCTATAAGTAATATGTATATGTGTATACGTATTAGAAATTAGTACATTTATAAGTATATCTATAAGCAATAAGTACATCTATAGGTGTATATGTATAAGATATATTTATAAGTATATCTATATGCAGTAAGTATATTTATAAGTATACCTAAAAGCAATAATTATATTAATAAGTACAATTAACATGTATCTATAAGTAAACTTGCATGCAAGAAGTATATTTATAAGTATGTCTATAAATAATAAGAATATAATTACAATTATAATAATAAGTATATCTATAAGCAATAAGTATAATAACAAATATTTTTTTCCTTAGACAAGTTGCTGGTCAACTGATTCGTGGAGAGACTGTTATGCCGGAGACGTTTGATTCCGTAACCATTTACTTCAGTGATATATGTGGCTTTACGGCCTTGTCATCAGAAAGTACGCCAATGCAGGTACGTGTACTCCATATGTGAATTATACATTTTATGCCCCGCACTACTTTGGGGCATTTAAATTTGATATTTCCCTTCCCGTCGTTATGCTTTTCGTCCGTAGATTGGCAATATAGTGAAATGTGGAGCATCTGTGTCCTATGGCACGCTTACTCTTTATGTTTAATGCCGCGCACTACTTGATAATACACAGATTATTATTTTTTTGGTCTATAACTCGTGGTCAGACTTGATCATTGCATTTTTAAGTCTGTCGCAACATCAAAATTAAGCCGAGTGTAGTTAGAAATTACTGCACTTAGTCATGAAGAAATTTTACACAGTACAGCTTTCACCTGTTTTTCTTGTGCCTTATTCAGACATGCACTACATAGTATGTGCTATTATTGTAGCGGTAGGATATTGCAGCCAATGAAAAATTCCTTCCATTAAAGAGTTTGATTTACTTAATATGTTCTTAAAAACTATAACTTACTATGTATTCTTGTTTTCATTCACAGGTTATAGATTTATTGAACGATCTCTACACAACTTTTGATTCCATTATTGAAAACTTTGATGTATATAAGGTAAGTTCATTCATTAAAAAAATCCCATGGATATCAAAAAAAATATTTTGAATAGTTAAAGGAATATAAATTAATGTTTGACATGAAATTACAATGTTTCAGTCAAATAATTTTAGTAGCCATATTTACGATTTTTTTTTCTCTGAAAACATTTGAATGATACAATTCCACATTTATCTTAATATATCAATAATGTCTAATGGCCGTAAAAAAACCAATTTTAGTTTTTGGTGTGAAACAGTTGTAACTCTTTCTTTATGTCATATCATTTACATGTACGACCTTTTGTTTTTATTTGCCAACGTTATACAGTTTTAAATTTTAAATGTGTAGTTACTCAAGGAAGCATACTTTCTGTTACACTTTTTGGCCTTAAAATAAACAATATTGCTAGCGCTCTTACACCAGGCATAGATTGTTCTCTATGGAACGCCGTGACTGTCTTATGTAATCAATGTTTTTGTTATCTTGTGAAACGATGATATTGTTTTGTCGTTTGAGCATGTTAACATGTGCAATTTACATCATGTCTTGTCAAATGAACATGCTGACTTGTGCAAACAGCATGTTAACTTGTCAAACTATTATGATGACATGTGCAGACAACATGCGATCTTGTCAAAGTATCGTTATGACTTGTGCAAACAACATGTTAACTTGTCAAAGTATAACAATGACTTGTGCAAATGACATTGTAACTTGTCAAAATGTAATGATGACTTGTGCAAACGTCATGTGAACTTGTCAAATTATTGTGATGACATGTGCAAACAGCATGTTAACATGTCAATATGTCATGATGACTTGTGCAAACGCTATGTTAACTTGTCAAAGTATAATGATGACTTGTGAATAGGACATGTTAACTTGTCGAAATATCGTGATGACATGTGCAAACAGCATGTTAACTTGTCAAAGTATAATGATGACTTGTGCAAACAGCATGTTAACATGTCAAATAACCATAATGACTTGTGAAGACAACATGTGAACTTGTCAAAGAATCGTGATGACTTGTGCAAATGACATGTCATCTTGTATCATGCTGACATGTCAAAACGCACTGTTAACTTGTCAAAGTATCATGCTGACTTGTGCAAATACCATGCTAACATGTCAAAATTCAATGATGACATGTGTGTAAACAGCATGTTAACTTGTCGAATTATCGTTATGACATGTGCATACAGCATGTTAACTTGTCAAAGTATCATGATGACTTGTGCAAACGACATGTTAACTTTGTCCAAGTATAATGATGACTTGTGCAAATGCCATGCTAACTTGTCAAAATTTCATGATGACATGTGCAAACAGTATGTTAACATGTCAGATCATCGTGATAACATTTGCAAACAACATGCTAACTTGTCCAAGTATCATGATGACTTGTGAAAGCAACATGTTAACTTGTCAAAATTTCACGATGACATGTGCGAACAGCATGTTAACTTGTCAAGGTATCGTGATGACTTGTGCAAACTACATTCTAACTTGTCAATGTATCATGATGACTTGTGCAAATGCCATGTTAATTTGTCAATGTATCATGATGACTTGTGCAGACAACATGGTAATTTGTCAAAGAATCGTGATGACTTGTGCAAAACACATGTTAACTTGTTAAGGTATTATGAGCATGTCATCACGATAATTCGACAAGTTAACATGCTGTTTGCACATGTCATCATGAAATCTTGACAAGTTAACATGTCGTTTGTACAAGTCATTATGATATTTTGACAAGTTAACATGTCGTTTGCACAAGTCATCATGATACTTTGACAAGTTAACATGTCGTTTGCACAAGTCATCATGATACTTTGAAAAGTTAACATGTTGTCTGCACATGTCATAATGATTATTTGACAAGTTAACATGCTGTTTGAACAAGTCAGCATTGTCTTTAGACAAGATATGATGTAAATTACACATGTTTATATGCTTAAATGACAAAATAATATCATCATTTCACAAGATAGCAAAAACATTGATAGCATAAGACAGTCACAGCGTTCCATAGTTCTCTATATGTAGACGATTTTCTTATCTGCTATCGATCGAAAAGTATGAGAACAATTGAACGGCAACTTCAACAAAATTTAGATATAATTCAGAAGTGGGCAATAGAAAATGGGTTTAAATTTTCAAAGTCAAAAACTCAATGTGTTCATTTCTGCCGATTGCGAAAGCAACATAATGACCCTGAACTTTACATATCTGGTTCTAAAATTCCAGTAGTTGATAAAGCTAAGTTTCTAGGAATTATATTTGATAAAAAACTTTCTTTTATACCACATATTAAACATTTGAAAACTAAATGCCTAAAAGCTTTAAATTTACTTAAGGTTTTATCAAGTACAAATTGGGGATCAAATTCTTCCATATTACTGAAATTATACAGAAGTCTTATCCGATCAAAATTAGATTATGGTTCTGTAGTATATGGGTCCGCAAGAAAATCATATCTTCAAATGCTAGATACCATACATCACCAGGGTTTTACGTTTAGCTTTAGGTGCTTTTCGCACTTCACCTGTAGAAAGTCTATATGCGGAAGCTGGGGAAACCATCGCTTTATCTTCGTCGTAAAAAAACTATCACTTCAATATGCAACTAGAATTTCATCTAATAGGAAAAATCCAGCTAAAAATATTATTTTCAAACCAAGTTATACTGAAAAATTTGTTAGCAAAACCAAAGGAAATTAAACCATTAGGCCTTCGTTTAAAAGATGATTTAGATAAACTTAAAATTAATCCAGACAGTATCCTTCAAAATGACGATGAGGATGTTCCACCTTGGACTTATAATTCCCCGGAAATAAATATTAACCTTTCAAATATAAAAAAGGCATCAAATTCACCTGAATATTTCAAAGAGAAGTTTCTAGCAATTAAGGAAGAACATGAAGATTTTATACATATTTATACGGACGGTTCAAAAGAAGGTTGCAAAGTAGGTGCGGCTGTGTTTGAAAATAATTTTACATCTAGTATGAGGTTACCAGATAATGCATCAATTTTTACTGCTGAAGCAAAAGCTATCGATTTAGCATTGTCATACATAGCACAGCATACCCACGATAAATTTGTGATATTTTCTGACTCGCTTTCTGTTTTAATATCCATTAAAAATAAAAAAATCTGACAATATCATGGTAAAGAAACTTCTTTTGCGATTTCATGATATACTAAAACAAAATATGTTAAATTATATTGGATTCCAAGCCATGTAGGAATACGAGGAAATGAAAAAGTAGATGCTTTAGCTAAACAATCATTAAATTTTCAAAAAACTGACTTATTGTTACCTGCTTGTGATTTTAGACCGGCTATAAATAAACTCGTATCATCTGAATGGAAAGCAAATTGGGACAATGCCGTTTTTAATAAACTTCACGATATAAACCCGTCTCTTGATATGTCACCATCTCTATCTCTGTCAAACCGCCGTGATCAAACAGTTCTTCTTCGATGCCGAATTGGACACACTAAAATTACCCACTCTTATCTCCTCACAAATGACAATGCCCCTTTCTGTGTAGGTTGTAATGAAAATTTTACTGTCAAGCATTTTCTTCTTGAATGTCATGATTTTTCACAGGCCCGTAATAGATTTTATTCTGTATATTCACTCAAAGAACTTTTTAATACAATTCCATCAAAAAACATAATTGATTATTTAAAAGAGATAAACTTGTATTCTAGGATCTAATTGGCTCATTTCTATTGTCATTTACAATGTTTTACATAATATTTTAAGCCTATTATAGCATTCGGCACTGTCGGACCGTATTTGGTACAAAAACGAATATGGTACAAATTTGTACCATATTCGGCCGAATATGGTACAACTGTCTAATTGTACCATATACGTATCTGCAGTTTTGGGGTAAAATGCCTGACCAAATATGGTACAAACTTGTACCATATTCGGATGAAAAATGTACCACATTCGTTCCGAATATGGTACACACTCATCATCGTCATCATCATCATCATCGTTATCTCATCATCATCACCATCATCATCATCATCATCATCATCATCATCATCATCACCATCATCATCATCATCATCATCATCATCATCATAACTACAATTTGCATCAACGTCATCAATACCATCATGAAAATAATCATCATCGTCATCTCATCATCATCATCATCATCATCATCATCATCACCATCATCATCGTCATCGTCATCATCATCATCATCATCATCATCATCATCATCATCATAACTACAATTTGCATCAACGTCATCAATACCATCATGAAAATAATCATCATCGTCATCATCATCATCATCATCATCATCATCAGCAGCATCATCATCATCATCATAATCATCATCATCGGCGGCCGGTAATCATTGGCGTCAACATAATAAAAAACTTTTTTCATCATCATCATTATAATCATTATCATCGGCCGATAAACATCGCAGTTATCATCATCACAATCATCAAACCCCAATCATCATAACCACTGTCATCATCATCACCACCACCATCATCATCACAATTTTTTTACCATCATCATCATCACAAATGTTTTGTCATCATCATCATCACATATTCATTTTACATTTTGTATTTTATAATTTGTTTCATTCAAGAGATTCAACAAACTTGTACTTTTTTCATTTATTGGTATACTGACAGGATTTTTCAAAGTAATATTGAAGAACATAGAAACAGCATTTAAATTTTAATCCAACTGTAGCATTTTGACCAGACATAAATATACATATATACATTCATTTAGTAGCAGCCAAAATATCCCCAAATGTGCTTCGTAAAAAGTTACCATTAAATGAGCAAATGACAACAAATTTCCGGTAGAAGAACATAATCATCAATCACAAAAAATAACATAACAGGTTTCCAAACACCGATATACATGTATATTTCACCTGTAATGTCTGTACATGACAACTATGATATCATACCAACCGATTCCACTAAACACGCAAACGCAGCCATGCGTTTGCCCATTTTGGCCCCCTTGATGATTTCTTTTATTGCCGAAATAAGACCGCTGTTTCTGCCCGCTCTTGTTAATAGGAAACGAACGCTGACAGGATTTCTGTTACTAGTATCTAGTCCAATATCCGGCCGAATGTAAATTCTAGGTGTTTGCAAACTCATTGACCTTATTAAATCTCTAAAGGGTTTGCCGACCTTCGCCAACACAAACTGGATTGACGGGTTTGATTGTGTGCAGAACTTAAAAATTTCAACTTGAATGTGAAGTGGTAACATCAGAAATGGAAAAGTCGTTCGCCTCTGTGCCCTCCTATTGTTTATCATATCTTGAAGCTCTTTCAGGGCTGAACACACAGAGACGTCACCGTTGTCGCCAGAGTCACCGTTGTCGCCGAGTCACCGTTGTCGCCAGAGTCACCGTTGTCGCCGGAGTCACCGTTGCCGCCGGAGTCACCGTTGTCGCCGGAGTCACCGTTGTCGCCAGAGTCACCGTTGTCGCCGGAGTCACCGTTGTCGCCGGAGTCACCGTTGTCGCCGGAGTGACCGTTGTCGCCAGAGTCACCGTTGTCGCCGGAGTCACCGTTGTCGCAAGAGTCACCGTTGTCGCCAGACGCAGCGTTGTCGCCAGAGTCATCGTTGTCGCCAGATGCAGTGTTGTCGCCAGACGCAGCGGTGTCGCCGGAGTCACCGTTGTCGCCAGAGTCACCGTTGTCGCCAGACGCAGCGTTGTCGCCAGACGCAGCGTTGTCGCCAGACGCAGCGCTGTCGCCAGAGTCACCGTTGTCATACGACTGTTCTAAGCGTGATATTATGTCCTTGTACACGCGTTGATTGATACGGATACTAACGTAATGCATGCCAAATCCTTCTGGGAAATACCCCAATGCAATTGTTCCAACATCACCATCGAACTTTCCATCTGCTGACACAATTGATGAGTGTTCTAGTCCTCGGGTAGAAACTACCAGGCACTGCAAATTATATTCTCTCATAAGTGCAATGAGCGTGAGGTTGTCGCCGTATGTCCCATTCTTAGACATATTCTTAACGTATTCATCAAATGTTTCATCATAGACAAAAGTTTCATAGAAATATCTGTTTAATTGACAACTGCCCTACTTGAAACAGCGGTAGGGGAAGAATGGCCGTAGAAATCATTTCGTGACCAATCTCCACGAAAGTATCTGGCCCGCCCGGGAATCGAACCCAGGCCGCCTGCGTGCCAATCTGACGCGCAACCGACTGAGCTAGCCGGCGAAACAGTTACACAACCAGCAAAATCCATGTAAAGTGTGGTTAGGTTAGCTGTTTCTGTTACTGCTAGTTACGATGACGACGACGACGACGACGACGACGACGTGATGATGATGATGATGATGATGATACTTTTGTCACTTCCAATATTAGGTTAATACAATGTATTTGAGTTTGAAAAAAAGTTTACACATCGGCAGACTATTTCATTTATTAAGAAATACATAATTTATGTACCATATACGTAGGCCATTTTCATTTTATGAGTTTTTTTGGTATGTACCAAATACGTTTTGGCGAGCATAGAAAAACTTATTCCAACCGAATATGGTACAATGTTTGTACCATATTCGGTCGAAAATTGTACCATATTCGGTCCGAATATGGTACATTTGTACCATATTCGACCGAATATGGTACATTTGTACCATATTCGTTTTTGTACCAAATACGGTCCGACACGGCACGATATGGCCAGTTATGTGTTGACGTGCCGTAAAAATCCAAACAAACAAACAAAAATTTTTAAAACAAGATTCAATTCATATAAAAACACAGTCTAAATACCGCCTTTTCAAAAATTAATTATTCTCCTAGTGGAGTCTTCATTTTCAAGTTTGTAAGTCAAGGAATTGTCATATTTAATTATTCATGCCCCGTATTTCAGGTTGAGACTATAGGCGATGCGTACATGGTGGTCTCCGGCTTACCAATTAGAAACGGGTCCATGCATGCACGTGAAATAGCTAGAATGTCCATAGCGTTATTGAACGCTGTTCTGTCTTTCAAAATACGTCACAAGCCTTCTATCCAATTAAAATTAAGAATAGGAATTCACACTGGTAAGTTATTTAGAGATATTTGACTGTCTTCCTAATTTAAATTCAGGCCAGACATTCATACTGGTCAGTTATTTATAGATTCCTCACAACATGTCCGATTAAAACAAAGACGGTAAGTTATTCATGGATATGTCACAATTTGTCTGTCCAATTAAAATAAAGACGGTAAGTTATTTATAGATACAGTATGAATATTTTATCCAATTAAAACCAACAGTATAATGTAACTTATTTCTATATATGTCACTAGCTTCCTATCGAATGCTGGTTTATAAAACATTGCTTATAAATACAATGTATTTATTTAATAATACTTTTGTATAAAATATAAATACTAAATGTTAATTACAAATTATTATATTGTTGTAGCCATTCATAGTATGTAAATGTCTGTACTATCTGGTCTTATGGGAAAAAATCTTACAAAGTCATATGTAAGTATTCCGAAAAATGGGGAATTTTATGAATGTTTTATCGTTCACAGGTTCGGTATGTGCCGGTGTGGTCGGGTTGAAAATGCCGAGATATTGCTTGTTTGGTGATACTGTAAACACGGCATCGAGAATGGAATCAAATGGTTTACGTAAGTCTCTTTCTTTTGATTTTTTTCATTGATTTAGAATAAGATAGAGAAAACAATTCTTTACAATAATAAGACAAGTTATTTGAATGTGAGAAGCTTAATTACTTGTATTATTAAAGCTGAAAATAGGAGCTCAACACACCTGTAGTCAAAACCAATCAGAACATTATTGTAACAAGTAAAATCAGGCTGATAAAAGTTTTGCCTCATTGCGCATTGCTTAAATTTTGCACGAAGGTTTACCTCCACCGCTAGAGCTGGCGACGGTAGAGCTGGAATGTCGCCATGTGACTTTTACAGTGTGGGTATGGCTGTAAGCCAAACAAAACAAGGTAAGGCCGTGAACCAAACAAAACAAACAAAACGTTTCATACCAAATGTTTTATGTTTACAGCCCTTAAGATTCACGTTAGTCCTTACACTAAAGACATTCTAGATCAATTTGGATCCTTTGATCTAGAGCTGAGAGGTGCCGTCGAAATGAAGGTTTGTGTGCTTCTATGTTCTTCCTGTCTACATAATTATTTTGTCTGTAAATTGAAACTAAACATAACACTCGTTTGTGTCTTCTTCTTTTTGAAAAAAGTGCCGTACTTTGTTTATTAGATGTTGAAACATGAAATCGTTCGAGTTTTCAAATTCTTTGATAAATTAATTCGTTTAATCAGCACTACCTCATAATTTAATACTTCATACAATATGATGTCATTCATAGAATTATTCATTATAATTTTTTTTTTAGGAAAATAGACTCTAATTAACGGCCATTTTGGTATTTTTCTCAAATAATGACGTCGCAGCGGAAAACACTCTCTCACGTGATATATATACTAAAAATAGATTTTTACGAAAACTGTTGCGGTTTATAACAATATTAGCTGAAATTAGTCGATAATTACCAATTTTCATGTCAGTACTCTTTAACCCACAGTTAATTAATTATTTTTTTTGTGCAGGGTAAAGGGTCCGTAACAACATACTGGTTAAATGGCGAGCGAACTGGGATCGGAGATACGAAGATTGCGCCATTCTGCTGAAGCGGCTATTGCACGGGAAACCCGTGCATGATATCAACGTCTTGTCTAGAGTGATGTGTGAACTAGGGCGTGACGTGACAGTATTTGACAATATGTTTTTGTTATAACATATAAAGATTCAGCAACTGGGTTATGTTTTGTGACTTTTGTACAATCACATTCTGATACTTTTTATCACACCATTTCTTACTAAGGATATGTTTAAATTAGTTTTAAAGACGTTTATTTAGTGACACAGTCTGTGGTCAGTTACATAGTTAGTGCAAATTTTATTTTCTCTAGAAGTTACAAACGTAAGTACATATTTATTAGAAATGCTAGCTAGATCAGTTTTCATCCGCCTTGGAAAATAGTCCGGCAATGTACTAGTTATTTTGTTTAAATAGTGACAAAGACTTCGTAATATATCAAATCGTTTAATGACAAAAACAAAATTATTACTTCGGGACGTAATTTTTTGGATGGGTGTAAGTTATATTTTACATATCATTTACATTCCGTTATTTTATTTTGCTAACATTGTTTTGCATAATTATATGTTGCAAGTATTTCCGAACCAGAATTGCAAAAAAGAAACCTTTCACTCTTAAACCAGGATAAATTGAGAAAATCTATTGACGTGTATGACGTAATTATGACGTAAATGACGTAATTATGATGTCAAATGACGTAATCATGACGTAAATATAGTTATTCCGAACATGTGTTGTATGACATATCATGTTAAAGCTATTGTTTCTATAGGAACAGATTTTGTTACTACAAAAAACTGTATATATGTACACAATGAATTATAGAATGAATACTTGATCATTCATTAAGTTTGTAACCAGTTATAAAACACGTGTGATAACCAATTTCATTAAAGCACGTGACTTGGGTACGCATTTTGTAAAAATGTCTTTGGAAACGAGTCCACTAAAACGACACACAATTTTTCAAAGGATGTTTCCATCTGGATAAAACGGTGATAGATTGACGTTTAAATGTATGGGTGTTGTTTTTCCCTAAATATCGCTTACATACCGTTCTGTTTTTGATTTTTGTTTCGTTTTTTTCGTTTTCGCTATTTTTTTAAATCAATTATAAACAAGTTATAATTTCAAGCCCTTCTCATGGTAGCGCAATAATTTTATAATTATGATTATTGTTATACATGTAGTTTACTAATGCATATTTAGCTAAGCAATTTGTTGTATTAAAGGGACATAAATCACTCTTAGAAAGACAAGTAGACGCTCGCATATATTATATTTGTTCTGCTTCCGTGTGAGAAAATATCAAAGTCCTCGCTGCGGTTACCTCCCTTGAAAGGTTCAGTGACGTAACCGGCGCGAGGATTTTGTGAATAAATGGCAGACGATAAAATGAAACGTTGTTTTTAATATGTATATTATTGACGTCAAATGATAAGTCTAGAAGTTTTGGATTTAGATAACAAAAGAACGAACTATTTAGCCAGTCGTTTCAGGTTTGTGTCACGTATATGTAAGAATAAAAGTGACTGGAAAGTTTAAAATGGTTATGGTGATATAATTAGATCTATATGGAAGAAATAAATGTTTAAATATGTACATGTTACGTCTGAAATAGTTTTACGAATGTATTTATTATTATATATATATATGTATTTTTATTGTGTTTGTTTAGATGATATTTCAATTTAGCTTTTTAAAATTTCATTTTTTATTGTTCATTTCTTTTGAACGTTTGACTGAGTTAATGCAAAGGCTGTTTGAGTAGCGGCTAAATGAGGGAAACTGTTTTTATTGTCCCTTGATAGAAACCGACCAACTTTTGAAATCCGCACCTTCTTTTACGTACGTTTTACGTACGCTTTTTACGCTTTGACCATGTCATGTTCTTCAGGAATATGAGATTTGGAAATCCACTGATTATATTTACATGTAAACATTACCTACCTTTTACTGTACATACCAGTGCTACGAAATATTTGTCGACGAAGTTAATGCATCTAAGCATTCTGAAAATTCAAGCGTTTGTGTGAAGTCGATTTTTGTCGTCTGCTAACATTGTGACTGCGCGTATTTTTATTTCATAGTGAAAGAGAACATCATGCTTGCATCACGTTTTTAATTCACGAAAAATGCTGATATTTAAAAAGAAAAGCACGATAATTATATCTGAATAAATTAATGACGTATTTATTCCACTGATGTATCTATTTATAGAAATCGTTTTTTTAAGTAACTATTACCCATATTGGATTCGGTAAGATCAAACGCCTAGATAGTGTAAACCGATATAACTGCTTTAGGTAGTGATAGGCCATTTTAATAAAGACATCGTGGAAACAGCTTCCACTACAAAGCCGTAATGTCTTCCCAAAATTGTTTTTTGTTTATTATTTTCCTCGTGGGACTGCTCTATTTTTTCACACTTAAACCGGGTTTTCCCATGTGCGTGTGTGTGATTTTTTTTGCTGATGCTTTAACGTCTATATTTCTTTAGAAATATCTTTTGTTTGTATGACAAAAATTTGGTCAACGCTTACTGAAATTTCATCTAGCCTAGTGAACGTAATATGGATAATGAAAATGTTTTAATTATTTCGGTGCCAAAGACCTGCCAATTTATAAAATACTGTCAAATGTTTCCAAAAACAGGCTTATTTTGTTAGATAAAATACGATCCGATATCGAATAAAGCAATAAAACAAAAGTAATATAAAGATTCCGCTAAATGGGTATAATTATAAATTTCTATAAAATGTATTAATTTACTGAACTGCTACATCCTCTCTATGCCAACGGCAAATAATTCTGTCCATGCGACCAGTGCAGACCAAAATTATCAGGATTACTGTTTGGACCGGCTGATCATGGTCTGCAAAGTTCGCTATTTAGTCAACTTTAGTACATATTTTGGGGGAAAAAATCCCTATAAATTATAAATGGTTTTGTCCAGATTGAAAACTGGACAAGTTCATTAAATAGTTTTAGGTGGTAAGAGCTAGATAACAAATGACGGTATGTTCGGACAGCTTCTTTACTTTGCATCAAATGGAGAATATGTTTTCAGAAAAAAAATGTTCAAATATTTAAGTCGAACTAATTTGAAATTTTTAGTATGCCTGTTATAATAATTGGGAACAAAGGTTTAAGTTTCAACATTAGAAAAGTATATGTGACCAGTTTGACTTGTAATCAAACGAAACAATCATGTAGAGATTATTTGGTCAAGCGTATGTATACACCAATAATTTTCACATTCATTTCTTTTATTTCATTTCACTTCTTTCTTTGTTTCTGCTAGTATTTTCTGTAAAAACATTTGTTGTACATTAAAAATCTTAAAAGAAATTCCACTTTCCGTGATATTTAGATGCACATATTTTAGATAATTGTTGTGTTTTAATGTGTTTAGCCTAAGTTTTTAATAAAATGTTGTTACAGACATTTACAAATGTTGTTACGTTTTACAGACATTTACTAATCTTGTTACCGAGATTTGGGTTTTTTTTAATGTTTCTACAGACATTACCAAATGTTGTTACGGACATTTACAAATGTTTTACAAACATTTACGGACGCTATGACAGACTTTAACAAATGTTTAACATACATTTACTAATGTAATACATACACATACAAATGTATTACAGACATTACGAACGTTCTTACAAACATTTACAATTGTTGTTACAGACATTTACAAATGTTTTACAAACATTAACGAACGTTGTTACAAACATTTACGGACGTTGTGACAGACATTTACGAATGTTTTACGGACATTTACGAATGTTGTTACGGACATTTACGAACGTTGTTACGGACATTTGCGAATGTTATTACGGACATTTACGAATGTTTTACAGACATTTTTATACAGGAGTCTTATATTAAGAATTAAAATGAATACATAGAGTAAACAAATATTGTTTTTAGTGAGTAGAAATAATTTTGCATAATCAAGAAGTTAACTGTCCGAATTTTAGATTAATTTACACGATAGTTGGTATGTATAGCATTGAACTTTAAAACAATCAGTCGCATTTCGATATTTTTTCGTAGTGAGTAGAATTTTACATAAACAAGAAATATTTTGTCCGAAATTAAATCTTCTATAAATATATTAGACAGGTGGAGGGTTGTTAAACTTAGTTACTTAAGAATCTAGATTTAGGTGTTATTGACCAGAAGTGGTGATATTAAGCTAAAGAAGAGATATTAAACCAATTAAGGTGATATTAAAAAAAGGAGCCATATCAAACCAAAAAGGATGATATTAAACTAAGGGATGGTATTTAGAACACAAAGGGACGATATTATTCCAAAGGCACGATATTTATGGGAAAATAGGAGCTAAGTTTTATTTCTTAGAATAGATTATATTCCAAAATTCATTGTCTTAATAGAATTAATTATTTTTTAAGTTTTTATGGACTTGTACAGTGTCTGTAACAATATTTAAAACATCTATTTGTTTGAATCTTATTATATATAATATCGGATTATTTTGCTTAGGTTTTATAGTTAAATTTACTAATATTATATCAATAAAATCATGAGAAATTGATATTTTGTTGTTGTTGTTGTTGGTGGTGGTGGTGGTGTTGTTTTTTACAAATGTTGAAATTGGAACAGCTTTGAATACATAGTTACGTTTAAATAGTAGATATATCATATAAGCCGAAACTGTCCAATATATTAAATATTAAATTTCATTGGGCGCGGAGTACTGGAGCGAATATAGTGCCAGAGACTTTTATTGGGATTTGGAAGCTCTAAAAATAGAACATTTTCACATCCTCACTCACAATCCCGAGATTTACTGGCCCTTGAAATTGATCATTTTCCACCATCTTGTTTTACATAACCGAATTTGTTTACAGTTTCATCCATTACTCCATTACTGGGAATAACTTAGATCTCCTTAATCTTTACTGCTTTTTAACATTTTGCAACTTCTTTTTTTGTTATTTCTTTTGATTTTAGATAACAGGGCGGAATACAATATCGTGAAACATAGTCTCGGAAAATATCGCAAAAGTGTGAACTCGCTAGATAATAAATTATGACATAATAGCTTCATCTCCGTGTAAATATAACTCTGTGATATTGGATAGTTTGAGACTAATATTTTACTTAAATCACTGTTTTCAAAATTTAGGGGTTTATGTATTGAAGAAATTGAAATGTATTTTGCTAAACAACGCCAATTTGTAATTTATACGGCAATTTAAAGTAAAGTTTTCTGACAAATACCCATTTGTAGCCTCTTCAATAATAAGATATCCAGAGCATGGATTTTTCGTGTTTTGAAAAAAGACAACAAGTTTTACCACGGTAAATACACAGTGATGTACACAAAGTGATTAACAGTAAAACTTGAATACTCTTGAAAATAGTGAATTGACTTGCATAAAAATTAATTAATAACGGTGGTTTAACTTGGAGAAACCTTATCCAAATATGCAGTGAAAAACATTCAAATTTTCTTTCTGGATTATGGAGACTATTTACGTTTAGGAATCACGATCATGGTGGATTCAAGACGGTTTATATTAATCAAGGTAATCAAATAATAATTCTTATGGATCCCTCTGTTCTGTCAATTTGATTAAAGTGTTTCATATACAAATGATATCTTATGGATTTATACGATATTTTAATTTACAAGATCGGAAATTTATTCGATATTCTTTTTTATTTTATTGACTAGATTATATCATGTGATTATCAGATTATGTCACTGATGTGAAATACCTTGATCAGATTGGCCAAGCAGGGGCATGACGTCATGGCAGTATTTTACGTGTTTATTTTAGCTTGACTATAAATTTTACACCACAATCGTGTCCGCTTTCTAGGAGCTGGCCCGTTACATGGTTCAAACCCACGATCCCTGCGTTAACACATATATGCCTTATATGACGCCATACTCTTTAACATTGTATATTTCTAGCGTTCGAACGCATTTCTTGTAGAGGGGCGTATCATCTTAATAAGACTGCCTGATAATTACGTAATCAAACATTCTGTCCCTTCTATATATAGTTAAGGTTTAAAGTAGATTGGTCTGCAATGGACATATTTTCCATAAAGTATTTCAAGGTTCTATAAACTGATAAAAAAACAATAGAAATTTGGACAATCTTGTAAAATATTGCGATAAAAGATCTAAGTTATTCATTATGAACATTTATATGATAAATAGTAATATTTTGTTCAAGAATATTTTATTATTTGCTGTATTAATATATAAAATTAAATGTAATATCGGATCATGTATCTAACTATTTCCAACAACATTCATATATAATTCTTTTGCGGTTTCTTGTTATGTATGATACTAAAAATTATCAACGTAACTATTAATTGCATTACAGACCTTCCATTATAGACCAATTCACTTTAAATATTGCGGTCAACTAATAAAAAATAATAACACCAACAAGTTAGCTTTAACAAAATATTTATTCAACAATTTGAAAATTAAGGTAAAACAAATAGACAATAAATCATAAGATTGACAATAACAAAAAATCACGTGACCAAGATAACATACATCTTAATTAGGTCATGGATCATACAAACGTATACATGCGGTTTATACAATGATAAAGCAATTTAATTGACACACATCAAGTGTTCACAACATGTATAGACATCAAAAAAGACCAAAAAGAAGTATTTCAACATAAAGGACCAAAATGGAGTAATCCAACAAAATTGAATTATCTGTCATAAAGGATCAAAAACGATTTATGGAACAATAATTACCAAAAAAGGAGAAGTGCTACATAAAATACCTAAAAGGAGTATTCCCACAAAAACTACTAAAAATGTGTAATTATAAAAAATGAGTAATTCTACAAAAACTACCAAAAAGTAGTAACTCCACACACACACAAAAACTTTAATGGAATAACTATAGGTGTAATAAAAAGTCGGCTTACTTTTTTGGTATGGTAATATTTTTAAAACTTGTAAATGTTATCTAAATAACAGTCTGTCGAATACATTTCTTAGAAGATAACACAGATGTTTAGTCGAATTTAGTTGAAATATGCCAATAAGACTCATAATAGACCCTAAAATAAGTGAAATAAAATCACTATATTAATCTATATAAAAATATTTTAAAAAATCACTACTTAGTAGTGACGTCATTCTAAAAAAAAAATGAAGAAAAACGTATTCTACCATTTTATATAAAAAACGGAACAATTTATGGGTAATTAAACATGGCGGGTGTGTTTACATGAGCACATTTAGATCTTTCATCACTGTTCCCATGTTAATTACCAGTACAATATTTAAAACTATTTTCTGTCATGTTGTTCTGTATATGAGCCTGACATGAATAAACGTTTTTGTTGTTGTTGTTGTTGGAACGTTACGTCATTTGCTATAGTCTGGTTCCCTACCTACATTTACTCACCTCCTCCACAGTAGTTAACTCCCTTGGAAAGTACTGATAAGGGGAGATCACTACGTAGGAGATTGACATTAACTACGGAAAGTAGCGTATGGGGAAATTTATAAACGACAATTTTTTCTGAACACTTAAAGCCGAAAAGTAAGGAAAGAGTTAAGCATCCCAACGAATTTGCATTAAGAACATAATTTTTATACAGCAGTTTTTTTATTCTTAAATGCAAAAATGGACCATCAATAATATTAATATCACAATTAACAAAGGATGATAAATATGACTGGAAGATAAACAATGAAAAAATAACATAACCACAATGACAAAATAAAAACATCAATTAATCATTCTTAGGAATAGCCTTCTTGTGACGTGACGACAAACTTAATAATTATAGCAAAAGCGGGCAATTCTTGCAGTTAATAAACAATTTTAATGAATGTACTGATCAAATTGTGAAAATCATAATCTTCCCAATATGAATTTCGCAACATTCCATGATTATTGAATATTATAATAATAGTAACTGATTTGTGCCATTTCGCATTTTGAGCCGTTTCGGGAAATTTGCATAATGGCATTTGTCAGCCGCGCCATAGTTGTTTGATTTTCATAATTAATTTGCACCAACATGTGCTGCAAAAGATAACTAGCGTAAGCGGATTTTCACTACCACCTTTTGTTCGACTTTCCATGATTGATGTTGAGGAGAAATTATGCTTATTTGGATATTAAAAAAAAGAATCATTAATAAATTAGTCCGCCTGAAATTGACAGTATTACTAAGCCAGTGAGATATATTGACAAGTTTATCACATTAAACGATTGATCGGAGACGAATATATTCACTCGGTGTTAATGTTGCGCGCGCATACTAAATAAAACGTCGCGAAACTATTCATGTATACACATATTATAATTATCACATTGTTAAAAATTTTTGAAAATGTATATTTCATTTGTATTGTCCTTAAATGTAAGTAAAATGTAATATACAATGTAAATATCTTTCAAAATGACAACTCGACAAATGACGAAGACTTTTTGGAAGAAAAAGAGATAGAGTTATAAATAAAACAAACAATATATTTCATTTCATTCAAAGAAAATAATGATGAATTTCGGGGAAAATTATAAACTTTTCTTGGAAGAGTGTGAGTACAAAAACGCCAAAAAAAACTGGAAAACACTATCTTAAATCAAAAATGAAAGAAGCAGCTTAAAACTAGATTGAAATTTTAAAATGAAAAGATAACATACGAAACATATTCAGTTTGATGAATTATATTTAAATATTTTGCTATCTAAAGTTGATCAGGCCTTAGTTTAATTCAATACATCATATTAATTTGTTCATTACTTTTTAAAAAGGTGTGACAAGCAATTAGTTATCTCACGCATAATTTCATCAGTCATACAAATGTACATGTATAATTATTATAGATAAAAACGTCCGTTAAATATGACGTGTATACATTTGCGAAGAAATTGTTGCGCCATAATTCAGTGTCAAAAGAAATTGGAAAAAGTTTTAAACGTGAAAACTTTCCACAAAGAATAAAACTTATTTTGTCCTACATTTAACAAAACAATTTTATTTTCCTATGATAATATTGAAATTAATTACACCTATTCAGGTAATAAGTTACTACTGCAAAATTCAAGAGATATAGTTAAAGATCTCAACAAATCGAAATCATAATAATTCGAAATGCCTGTTCTATATACTAACTAAACAAATACATGTCCTACATTTATACCTATTTTGTTTTTTTCTTTTTTCACTTAGTTTTGAAAATTCCCCTCCATATTCTATGACCCTGTCAACAAGATGGCCAGATCCACCCTTTGTGTAATGTTTCAGCATTCACAAGCCGGGCGAGCACAAGCTAGCATTGCTCAGGCTCCTTTATACAAGCACGAAAAGAAAGCGAAAGCATCTAAATGATGATCTGGGACTAACGAAAACTGTCCAAAACTATCCAAAACTGTCTAGACATATTAGTCAACGCTTTAGACTTAAAACTGTCAGGAAATATGAACGTCCTCCGAAAGCAATATTTCACTTATGAATAATGTGTAAACAATGCAGCTTTCCAAACGTTTGGTAAATATCCACTTATTGGTCCTGTTTAAACATGCAAGTTTTCGACCATTCTTGCAGTGATATAAAACATGCCGCCGTCTTTCGTTTAATACTGTTTTATAAATCTTTTAAGGCATTGTCCATCGCCTTAAACAAACGTATACATTTAAAGTGTGAAGATGGGGCAGCATTTCTTGCACTGCTGTATCACCACACTAAATTGCAAGATAACGTGTTAACATTTTAACCTGAATAGTTTCAAGGTATTCGCTGACCCTGTGGTACAAATGTTAACGAAGGCGGAGACACCCCGAGTAGATTATATTGAGGCATAACGTCAGAATTTAGATTCTTAGCTGGACTTCCATTGGCTGATTTTTGAAATATATTCAAAGATTGTATACGTCTATCAGATAGTATTGCAGGCCTGTAAGTAGTTGAAGCGAATTTCTTGGACTTAAGTGATAAATCCGACTGTATTGGAATTGTTTTAGTCTGTTGGTTTGACATATACTTTTGAGTGTTAGCTATAAATTGATTTAACAAACCAGCATTTCCTACATTCATATCAGAGACTTTTGGAGGGCGAGGAATATTCGGAGGTTTGAACAATTTCATTAAGCCATCTGCCTTTACACTGGCATTTGCTGTTTCATTCTTCACAGAGGTATTAACAGACGCAGAGGCTGTATCTGCTACAGCTGTTTCTTTTATCTGAATTGTTTTCTCTATTTTAGTTGTGCCGGGTTCAGGTGAATTTGCGGGAACATTGATTGACACTGGGCTAGCCGCAGAATCTTTGTTCATAATAGGATCTGTATAAAATGGAGCATTTGTTGTCCAAATGGCATCTGTAAATCCAGATATTCCAATATTAGATTGAGTTGGTGACTCGGTTGTTGTAATATCTTCGGGTTCAATTTCACCGTCTAATAAAGGGTTTGCTGTGGTTTGCTTTGTTTGTACTGGGTTAATTAAAAATTGAATTCGACCGTTTGGTTTAACTATGCGTTCAATTCTGACCGGTCCAGAGGCTCGTAAAACAACTGGTTCACCGTATCCATCTGATAACGTTATGATCGAATCACCATTTGGTTGACGTCTTACAGTAATTGAGCCTGCGTCTGGGTTAGTACTTGGGTATCTTTTCTTTCCACTTGCTCCAGCCGAAGCTTTAGCACGGTTTGTCATTGGCTTTCCTTTCGCGACAGCATTTGCAATATTTGCTCCTGCTTGATTTGCGGCAGCCGCATTTACGTCAGCCTTTGGACTGCTCTTTACGACGGTTGTCACCTTGATGGTTTTTGTTTTGACAGATTTTGTGCTTGTTTGATTCGATGTGCTGTTGGCTTCAGCAGAAGACGCTGACACTTTTGCTGTGGCATTCAAGCTGACAGCCGCTGCAGCAGCTGGAACTGTTGTGTTCTTTGGCTGAGGATTAAATTGTTGGGTTGTATTAACCGGAGGAGGTCTAGGAATTGCTTGGAAATCATTGATTCTGGATGGTGCTGGAATCGGAACATCAAAGTTTCTCGGTGGAAATTGGCCTGGATATTGGGGTAAATTTTGTTCCACATTGTTTGAAACGCTATTACTTCCTTGTGAATCAAATGTTGAGCTCTGTCCGGGTGACACATTATTGTTTTGTGCCGAAGTTAATGAAGTCTGTGGCGTCCAGGGGTCTGCCATTAAAGTCTGAATATCCAAATTTGGTTGATCAGCGTTAGTTTGTACAGCAGTTTTATCTAATGTTTTGTCTTGAAATGTTCTGAGATTTGAACCTGTTCGACCTGCGGAAGATGGCATTTGAAGCAGGTCGTTGTTTTTCACAAACGGTCCATTTCCATTCTGAGTCTGTCTAACTCCGTTCGAATTCCTATTCAATTGATTTTTCTCCCGTGGAGATACACCATTTCTACCTAATGTACTCGAGGACAATAACGTTCCAATGTCCCATCTTGGAGTATTTCGAATTAGATCTGCTCCCAGAGTTGCCACTAGTTGTTGCCTCGTTCCGATTGTTTCGTTCATTGAGTGACAGCCTGGAGAGATCAATAACACCGCCACTGAATGGAGAACGATCAGGCGTGCTAGGTGCACTAGGTGATGGGGTCATTCTAAAATCGTGTCTTGGAAGAACGTTATTGTCCCGCACATTTCCTTGAAGTCTTGCCCGCTCTTGGAGGCGTCTAAGAGCGGCTTCTATCACACTTGGTATATTTAGTTCACCAAATCTGAGGAGAAGAAAACACCAGGTTATATGTATTAACTTATGCAAAATAGAATACGGTACATTTACCTCATATTCAATTCATATTTGTTATAATGGCAATGGTTCAACTATGGTGTTACTTAAATGTCGATGTTGTTTTATCATTATTTTTATCATTTATTTATTGTTTTCATTATTTTTCATATAAAAATAGGTAAGTACACTTATAAAAGAGTACCCTTTTTAAAAGTAAAGTTCTTTACCTTTTTGTCGGCGGAAGTGCTGGAGGCATTGCTCGTGGTATAGTATCAGACACGCGAGCAATATTTGATGACGTAGCAGGACCTGATCTGCGCATGCCCTGTAGAAGGTTTCTAAGACTTCTTGTTCCGCTAGAACTGCTTGAAGAAGAACTACTGCTGCTACCGGACGAACTGGACTGCTGACGAAACGCTGATTGGGGATGACCACCTGTATTAAATGAATACGTGTAGTTCATTTTAAGTGAATAAACCGTTTCATAACTTTTACAATAAGCGTACTCTCATTATAAATTTTTTTGCTGACAAACTTGTAGTTTATACAAATTTATTTTAGTTTGATTGCGATAGAAGCTGTAAGCTTATTGAAACACACTCGAATCCCCTCCTGAAACCAGCCAGTACTAAGCAATGATTGTAAAATTTTCTTGCTCAAGGAATCAACGCGTATGCATGTTTGTTTGTTGTTGTGGGGTTTTTTTATTTACACCAATATTAACAAATGTTTTCGTCATATCTCAGCGGTTCCTCCATCTTAAACATTTTGCTGGATAACTAACCAGTAATTTCCCATTTCTCCGCAAGTGATCGACT
The DNA here is from genome assembly GCF_026571515.1 of Ruditapes philippinarum. NCBI lineage: Eukaryota > Metazoa > Mollusca > Bivalvia > Venerida > Veneridae > Ruditapes > Ruditapes philippinarum. The sequence goes on from NW_026860204.1 coordinate 472,714, forward strand.
TTTAATTCCAAATGATTTCTGAATCAGCTGTAAGAAACTTTTACGATTGACCATTAGACCCAATGTCAGAGATCGTTGTCACGAAGACCCCAGGAGTTCTCCCTATTGGAATAAGCATATTTATGTCAAAAACAAAAATACAAAGATCAGATTTTGAATTATAATCAATTTACCGAAAGCTCTGTTCAGATTGGCTTGTGCAACTGCCGCAGTTTCTTGGAGGACGGATAAAGCGGTTGAGATAGAAGGCGAGGCATTCGTTGGCTGAGGCGGCGGTCTTTGGTTGGCAAGGAGAACAATTCTGTTGGGCTGTCCGCTTCCTTCGGGTGGTCTTATAACTAGAAGGCGTGGCCGAGATTGTGCGCTGTTTCGTTGACTTGCCTGAAAATGTATAAAACATTAAACTGTTTACTCGTGCCAAATACTAGTAAATGAGATAAAAATGTGTTGTTGTTTTTTCTCAGCTAACGTTTCTTGACGACCTTGTATCTTGAAGTTGAAAACTGTTTCTGAACTTCCAAGTTATCTGAAATCGAACGTTCATGATCGAATCAATATACATGTATTATTATTAAATGAATTTGTTAAACTCTCAATGCACCAAGTTAAGAAGAGAAGAAAAGCAAATTCATAATTCACACATACATAAAATAGCTAAACTTTACATGTCTTATTTTCTAAAATCGAATCTTATTTCTTCATTATTCAATCAATGTAACTGCATTTTTTAAACAGTTTATGCAACAAGTTATGGAATGGGGAAACAAACAAATTCATAAATTTCACCATATACAATGTACATTTGTATATAAAATAGCTAAACTTCACACGTCTCATTTGAAATTGCGGATTTAGTCTCAGGAGTGTCATACTATGTGATAAAAGCGATTGATGCCCGTCATAAACACAGGGAAGAGGTTAATAATTTTTATACATTTTAACAACGAACAAAGCATAAAAATGCCGATTATATATTCACGGTTATGAAATGACAGGGAAAAGTTATATATGGAGGTTATTGCGTTATGACACCTGTTAAAAGTATTAATTTTTAAAGTTATAGATTTAGCATAGTTACGCTGTCTGCTTTGCATAACACAGACTCTGCAGAGCAAAAGCCTTTCAGAGGCAAAGATTACGGTCGCTGCTAAGAGGGGTCGCTCACGAGAGGTTAAATGTATTGTAATGTTTTACACTGGGAAAAATTGAATGTGGCGGAGATATTGCTTTACAGAAGGCCGCACTACGAAGGTTGCACTGAATAAGGTGAATAAGGTTACAGGCTGCGTTCCGTGAAAGTAGTTCGTCTTTGTTGATCTTTGTATTCATACATATGTATGCTTCACAGTCAGTCATGAACAAAATTAGTTCGATACATTGCACTATCAGTCACCTTACTCCGGAAATAAAAGCATATGACTGATTATTTTTAGTACTAATTTACATGCGAGATTTATTGGAGAAAAACGTGTCTATGTTTAAAGAAAGTAAGAATGTTTAAAGAAAGTAAGAGTCGTTTTGTCTTCTGGCGTATAATTACAAAATGGCGTTTATAATACATCATTACACATCAATTTATTTTGAAATCTATACCTTCAAAATGTCTTTCAAACCTTTAATTTATTTGAAATTGTATTGACATGCTTTTTTGAAATACTGCTACAATGCGCTCGACTGTTTAATGTATAGATTACAATTGGGACAATGGAAACCGATCAGTTTATTTTCTATTTGTCACAGGGTGAGAAAAATGTGCAGTCTGAACGGGACTCGAACCCAGGAACCTCGGAATACCGTTCCGCGGTTCTTCCGACTGAGCTTTGCGGCTGATTACACATCTTCTCCCCTAAATGGTGAACAGTTCTAAACCGTTATAATTATATTCTTTAATATGAAGAAATGATTTGTGAGTGTCATCATCATTTTTTTCTTTAGAAAATGCCATTATTTCTTTAAATGTATTTGTAGACCTGAATAAGGAGATTCATCTATGCTGAAGTAGATTCATTAAAATTTGCAGTGTCATATATGACCTAATTTTGAAGTACAATTAAAGGTATTTTGACATTTAAAAAAGGTTAATACAACCAATTAATATGAAATGTAAAAGAGATGCACTGAAAATTAATTATGGGACACCTGATATACTGGGACACGAGTTCATTAAAATATGTTGTTAAAGGGACTCCACTGAGTTTTTTTTTTTTTTTTTTTTTTTTTTTTTTGACATGACGAGACTTGAAATAATTAATTTTTTTGTAGGCCTAGACCAATAACTTGTGTGCAAACTTTCTGATCTTTCGCTCTTTCCGTTTTTTCAGAATTATTATTCTAATTTCTAATTGTGAAAAATTATTCAAAGTTGAAAAGCGTTTTTCACTCAATTTGGGCTAAAATACCAAAATATATTATTTTTAATTTAAATGCCCCCTAGCACCGTTTCATGCATAACTCATTAACATGGCGTTCCTAAAGCATTTAGAAACATCGCAGATTGTGTTTTTACGGCAGTGATAAAGTTGCTGTAATATAAGCGTTCCTTAACTGAAAAACAGCGCTAAATATGTTTCTAAATTTTTTTGAAACGTATAATTTTAATCATTTTACAGATTTTTAACGTGGTATATTTCTGTTTTATATTTTGATAATCATATTTGATTATCTTGTAAATATAATATTATTATGTCATCATGGGCTTATAAGCATTATTTGATTGAAATAAAATTCCTGTCTATCTATTAATTGTTAAAATGTTGACCGACGCGAAAATTAGTAGAGAATGGGTAGGGGAAAAAATCACACTTCACACATTTGAAGAAAAATCAAAATACGATAAAAAAATTCTCTTAAATTTACTTAGTGATGTGACTGTAGTTCAAACATACTTAAACTCGATTGTTTTAGAGCTTAATTGAACCAGTTCGGGTCCGCTTCCTGGAACTAATCAGTATTAAATAAAAACAAGATTATGACCCCATTAAGGCTCGAACTTGCGACCCATAGATTACGAGACGGACACCTTACCACTAGGTCACCGCTCTTCTTGACTGCTGTACAATCAATGGCGGGAATTTTCCTTGCCTATACTGTTTTACTTGACAAATAACTTTCTAAATCATTCATTATACGAAACAAATAAGTTTTAAATATATCGTTTGTACGCGATAACTCAAACATATTCACGTTTGTTAAGTTATACAGTGTTAATTTATTTTTTATGATAAAAAGATACATTCAAAGTGGGCTATAGTCAAAGTTAGTGACCTAATTTAATCAAGTTTTGACGTTAGGTTACAATACACGGCGTCTTGTGCCCGCATTAATTAATTCAAATTTGACAATCTGCGTCTTTGTAATTGAAAAAAGGTGAAATAAACCTGCTACCATATGTAACGTTTTAATTTTACTCTCTTTATGTACTTTTTTAAAAGATGTTTGAAACGATTTCCGGGTTTATTGTTAGATTTTGGGAAAAAAATGACAGCATAAAAAGGTCGCGAGATATGTGTAAAAATCCTATCTCAGTTTTAAAAAATATTTAAAGCTGAGGTTTATTATTTTAGATATCTTAAAGGAACTCCACAGAGGAAAAAAAGCCTTGAAAATATAAAAGGGATTTTTTTACATAGATCAAGTGAAGCATTTAAAATGGACAAATATGCAAGCTTTTAAAAAAAAATAAAGAGACATTCTCAAAATTAAATTGAAAATCGATTGTTATTGATTTTCTTGGCCCAGTTCGATTGAAAAGCGTTGTAACAATCACTTTATTAACACTGACCGCAAACCGTTCTGAATCGTGTCAGTATGTCGTAAAATAGTCATGTTTTATATAAAACACGCGACGTACTCCGATAAATCAATATGAAATCAATAATCTATAAATGACCATACTACAAATATATATCACATTTTACTGACCAACGTAAAAGCACACGATGAGCGCACGATTTATTTAATTACATTATACTGACGAGGCCAGACAAAATAATTGAATGAAGCTAACCGTGTTAAGTATGTGACCTAGTTTTTCGACCAATGAGATTACCTAAATAGGAAAATACCTAAAAAAACCGAAATCAACAGTATATAGTTTATGGCCTACTTTTTCGCCAATGAGAAGACCTGAATAGGAAACTCCCAAACACTGACTTTAACATGGCTAATCTAACAGTTTATTCATTTAAACTTTGTATCTGTTTTGGACACTCAGTGCGGGTCTGTGAAAAAACAGCCAGCGACTACTAAGCTAGTTTAACGTATTACAAAAAAAATCACCTCTTACAATTACAATTATTACCAGTCGCTCTAACCCCCAACCCCCACCCCAGTCCCCTTTTAAAAGCTGTAGAAATATTTTAGTTATCTTTCTTTAAAGTGTAACACTTGTTACATAAATAAAATTAAGTGGATATACATTGTATTTTGTTGCGTCGTCATAATTCATCTTCAATATATAGCGTTCAAAAAGAATTTTTGCTGATTCTTTTCAACCTAATTTATCTTTTTGAATGACAGAAGTTTAATATATATACGTATATAGTTTCTATTTTTAGTTGTTGACGAATCTCTTTATTTGACGGTTAGAATGTGGCTTTATTCAACATAACATAACAATATTTTCAAAATACATTTTGGGATTGGGCAGAAAGCTGAGTTTGGCTTAGTTACATGTTATTTGTAAAACCAATTGCATTGCAAGTCCAAATAGAAACTAGCGCATGAAGTTTGTGTGGATGTGCAACTTGCATCCACATGTAATCAGAATATAGTCCGTATAGAAAATAGCGCATGAATTTGTGGCAGAATATAGTTCGGATGAATTTGTGATCAGAATATAGTTGGCATGACTTTGAGTCCAAATAGAAAATATCGCATGAATTTGTTACAGAATATAGTCCGGATAGGAAATAGCGCATGAATTTGTGATCAGAATATAGTCCGTATAGAAAATGTCGCATACATTTGTGGCAGAATGTAGTCCGGATGAATTTGTGATCAGAATATAGTTCTTATAGAAAATAGCGCATGAATTGATCAGAATATAGTCCGAATACGAAACAGCGCATAAAAAAGCGATCAGAATTTAATACGAATAGACAATAACGCATGGATTGCTATTGTAAGACTTAAAAGTTATTCTTAGATTATGCAAACTTTTTATGAGCCAATTTTACTTAAGAAGGAAAAACACCAAAAAGAATATTAATTAGCTAAATAAATCAAATAAACAATTAGTTTGACAGTTTTGTTCTATCATTTGGGTTTATGTTTTTAATTTGTCGGTCAAAAAAAAGTGCATTAAGGTTATTTTTACATTAAGTAGGCTAACTTTCTTCAACAGTTAAACATAAGTGTCTTTCATTTATATGTCTTTAATTCAATTTTCAGGAAACATGTATTCACTACGTTGTCGCGGCTTGCGCAATATAACAGGGGCAAAACGGATATCTATATAACCCCAATCATATATAGGTATCCATATAACTCACACCAAACAAGTATCCATATAACCAAATTCATTTACGGATAGTCAATATAACCCGAAATTTTAACGATATCTATAGCTTTTGAGAGGGAATGTTTTAACGGCAGACAATGAATTATTTATGTTAAATTAGTTTAGTAGGCGATATTAATATTAAATTGAATCATTGAATATGCAATGGAATATTGAAGCGGGTTCGGCGTTAATGATATTTCCTTTTACACTTTGGTATTTATATTTTATATACAGCACTTCCGTGATTTATGCTGTATATATAACGCATTGTTCCGGCGACATGCCGTCAATATGACATTGATATACATATTGTTATATAATTAAAACACTCATTTGTATTTGCCGTAGCTTTCGACATTTCGACCTTCTTCAGCCACATATAAATTATTATACATACAAATATGATCAGACAAAACAAGGAAAGCGGTGTAACGTTATTGAGCTGATATATGCATATGAAGTAACGTTAGTATATTTTAAGATGTATCACTAATTTTGATAACGGAAAATTGATCTGAAATCAGACGACATAAAATCCTTTTGAATAAAACATTGATTTGAATGTATTACTTATTCTATAAACAAAATATGACCTAAAAGCAGACTACATAAATATCTTTTTTTTTTTTTTAAGCTGCTAAAATGTATCTTTAAGTGTGTAAGCTAATGAATCTCTAATTTTGTAAAAATGACATGAAAGCAGACTTCATAAAAATCCTTTTGGAATAACAACGCTGATAAAAATTGTATCTTTCATTTTGAAAGTGAAAAAATGGCCTGAAAGCAGATGACATAACAACAACTTTGATTAAAACGTTTCTCTCGTTCTAAAAAAAGGAACATGACGACGACATTTATATATACCATTTTGAAGAAATCATTGACTTTATGCGAAGATTATGTAAACCATTCATTTGCATGAGTAGCACCGTAAGATGTCACATGACCTACCCCCTACCCCCCCCCCAGCACCGTCTCAAGTATGAAGCTATCTTAATTACGACTTACAATGAAAATCTAGAATAAAATGAGAAATGGAACTTTCTTTCTTTGTTAAATTTTTCATTTATTTATTCATAATTTCTTCATTCGTTCATTCATTCATTCATTCATTCATTCATTCATTCATTCATTCATTCATTCATTCATTCATTCATTCATTCATTCTTCCTTCCTTCCTTCCTTCCTTCATTCATTCATTCCTTCCTTCCTTCCTTCCTCCCTTCCTTCCTTCCTTCCTTCCTTCCTTTCTTCCTTTCTTCCTTCCTTTATTTATTCATTTATTTATTTGTTTAATTGTTTATTTATTCTTTCTTTCTTTCTTTCTTTCTTTCTTTCTTTCTTTATTCATTCATTCATTCATTCTTTTTATTTCTTTCTTTTCTTTCTTTTTTTCTTGTTTCACTTCACTTGAATGCTCCTTAAACATCTTGCTTTGTTTTATCTTGGTGATCACGTGCAATGTCTGTGTTATACTTTTGTATCAGTACATCTAGGTCAACTAAAATCATCCACTCCTATGATTATAAAGTATAGTACCCCTTTGACATGATATGTCGATTTTCCATTCTCATCAAATTTTACTGTGACAGTTTAAAATTTAAATCGCATTTAATTTGAATTTCCAATTGAAACTTTTGACAATCACTCTTTGATGTGTCAGTCTGTCAATGCAGGCGTGGTGTGTGCATTTTATTGTAGGTTTTTTCTTCGATAATTTTTATAGTAAACGTCTTATTGGGAATAGTAATTTTATGAAAAATACATAAGTTTATAACTTAGATATTGGCGGGAGAAATTTAGACGGGTTATGCATAGCAATGAAACAACAATGAAACAATGTGATTTATCGGTGAAATAAAATCCATATCACTCACTGCATAACACTTATTGTGTGAGTGATAGAGGATTTTCGGACTCTTTCTTTGCATGCATATAGTAATATTAAGGGTTGCGTAATTTTACATCCAAAATAATTGTTGTTGTTTTTTTTAATTTTTCTGTTCACGGTAATGTCAACCCCGATTGAACATTTCGTTCACCCAATCGCAACTTCTCGGCCCTTTCCGTCAAACTTCGGGTAAGACAGAACTATTATCAATAATAGCCAAAATGTTCCGATTGATCTATCACCCTCAGAGTGACGTGCTATAAATTTATATGATTGCAACGTTTAAACAAATTAAAGATGTCACGTCGACAATGATTTGTAGGCTTTTGTTACTTAATGAACGGATAAAAAATACTTATCATTATAATAAAATATTTGATAATAATTTCGCTGCAAAAACGAGTCTATTATTATATTGTTATGACTCTGTCTTTTCGAATTCGGCACTTTTCGGTTTTTATTACGAACACAGGTATAATTATGTCTTTTACATCCAATCCGGCTATAATTTCCATTTCGGGAAACACGTCCGCTCAGTCATTATTTTGGTCCGTTTTATTTTGGAAAGTAACAATTCCAGAATTTAAACTTGTATTTCGTCCGCCTATCTGCATGTCTGTCTGTCTGTATGTCCGTCCGTCCGTCCGTCCGTCAGCCCGCCCGTTCGTTGATCGGTATGTTCAGGATTCGTATCGACAAATACAAATGTGTTTGTGTGTGTGTTTTGTTGATGGAACGAATTGAGAAATTTTATCACTTCGTGTGCTCTTCCTTACGCTGAGTTATGTTTATAACAATATTGTTCTCATCAGAAAAAGACAGTTATTTTGTAGTTAACAAATGGTTCATGTTTTACTACATATTCATCTCATCAAGCAAACATGTGGAGTCAACTTATATATGTTAATGATGATATGTAAACATGATTGTAAAGACAGTAAACAAAATGTTTATTGACGCACGTGTGATAAAAATGTCGTAAAATATGCGACTGTGTGCATGACGTGTTAAATTAATGGGGTAACACATTGTGCATGTCACTCACATCTTCTCGGTCCTTTCCGGCAAACTCTGGTTATTATGAATAATAGCCAACGATCGTGTGCATGTCTGACTAATATTAAGAAGAAATTAATTGTTGAAAGCCCTGCTGTTTGTTTCATGGCACATTTCGTTTAAAAAAACTTATTTAAGTCGCATCTTCTCGGCCCTTTCCGGCAAACTCCGGTTATTATGAATAATAGCCGAGATTCTCCGATGTGTGCATGTCTGACTAATATTAAGAAGAAATTAATCGTTGAAAGATATATTGTATTTGCGTGATGTTTGTTTCATGGCACATTTCGTTTAATCTTATTTAAGTTCTGTCTTGCAACTTAATTAATCATTTTCGAGTTACCTCCCTTACTTGACTTAACCGGTCTATGGTCTTTTAATGAACTTCTGGATTTTTCTTTGCAATTTTATTATACCGCATAGGACAAGAGGATACCAGGGCTATGTGTTGCTAAGGCTTGAATACAAAATTTTGTTGAGTTGAGAGATCGATATCATAATAAAACATTGATGTTTAAATATTTAATGTCTTGCTAGCACAATGACATATATCAGGTAGAAAAGTATGCATAGTGCGGGATTCGAGCTTACCAATGCCTGTAAAGACGACAAACTTGACCTTTAATTAGACACAATCAATAAACAATGACAAAAGCCATCACTCATAGCAATAGATATGGAGATACGTGTGTACTGATTCCAAACTTATATTCATTAAACTAGTAAGTGGACTGCTCATAAATAATAATAATAATAATAATAATTATAATAATAACAATAGTAATATCAATAATAATAATAATGATAAAAATATTAATGATGATGATGATGATGATGACGACGATGATGACGACGATGACGATGATGATGATGATGATGATGATGATGATGATGATGATGATGATGATGATGATGATGATTATGATGATGATGATGATGATGGTGATGATGATGATGATGGTGATGATGATGATGATAATAATAATAAATTAATAATAATTATTATAATTTTAAACACTAAATTGCGCAATTCGTGGCCAATTAATATTTTCTATACTTTTGTAAATGCTTACTAATACTAAACATTAACCTATACTTCATTGACCCTATATATCAACACACCGCACTATGTCTCACAATGGACAAGTTTTATATCGCGTGAATTACGTGCCCTCCTTATTGATTTATTCTACTTATAAAGCAATAAATGTCCATTAGATTTATTTGGAATGTCAGGGACATTGTAGTTTTATCGACATTCTAATTAAAATGACATTATTACTCCACTTTGATTCTTTATTTAATATCGAAAATTTGGTGAATCACCGAAATGACCAATCAAATGCCATAACGAATTCGAAATACCTTTTATATACGGGATATATATTCACATATATTTATCACACTGATTTCCAGAGATGAATCATTATAACTAAATCACACCCTAAAATGACTAAGTACGTTGATGTTCAATCCAAAATTGATTCTGTCAATAGATAAACTGATAAACATAGTATCCAAAAGTGAAATAAGCATAAATCGAGTCAAAAGATTAAACAAAAAACCTGGTAAATAGATAAACAATATGGACTGAGTCAACAGATAAACCGAGAAACATAAATCATAGTGATTCAGACACAAATAGATAAACGGACGAAAGCCTTCTAAATAAATATAATGGACGAAATTGAATTTAAGTATACAAATAAAATAAACTGTTATAAACCAAAAAAATGCATACAAAATCAGCCTAGAAAATAGATAAACAAATATAAACTTCGTAGATAGACAAACAAATAAGGACAGAGTCAATAGATTGCATCAAATTAAAAAAAAGTCTATAGTGAAAAGTGTCAATAGATAAACCAAAGTTAGTAAAGTCAATAGATTTTAAGTGAACAAAGATATCTAAAGATAACCTAAAAATAAGCAGAGTCAATAGATAAACCAAAAATGAACAGAGTAAATGGATAAACTAAAATCAGGAGAGACAACAGATAAACTAACGTTAACAGAGTCAATAGATAAACCAAAATTAGCAAAGTCAATAGCTACATTTCAGTAAACAGAGTCAATAGATTTAATATAGTAAGTTAATAGATAAACCAAAATTAGCAAACTGAATATATATACCAAATTAGCAAAGACAATAGATAAATTTAAGTGAACAGAGTCAATAGATTAACTGAAGTAAGCAGAGCCAACGATATGAAGCTTAAAGCAGCAGAGTCCATAGATAAACTTAAGAAAGCAGAGTCAATAGATAAACAAAAAAGAGCAGAGCCAATAGACAAACCATTTCAAAACATCTGCTTGTCGAGATGACTCGGGTATTCTGTTTTCTTCTAAAAAAAATAAAATTTAAGGTTCAGGCACTTCAATTGTAATCAAAGTTTTAAATTTTGTAGTCTTGTAGCGTTGGAAACTTGAAGACACGTTTTCATTTTGTTTATATGTAACTAGGTTACACTGTTGTACATATAATGCATATTGATAAAGATTTATTTTCTGTGGTTTTCATTTCGTATGAATATCAAAAGAGATTGATCTTATGAATTTCTAATAAGTTTTCTATCAATACAAGGTTATATTTGCGGTGACTTTACAGTTTTATAATAAATGGTATTTAAACTTTATTACAGTTATTTAGTGACATAAAGCTTTGTTGTTGCCCACAATGTGTTTTGTAATATCACTAAAAAGTCAAACCACAAAATTCATCTTACCGTGTGTCTGTTATGGTTTGTACTGAAGTTTAAATGAAATTTTAAAATTATATTATTAGTATGCAAGTAATATCTATAATTTATGAAGAGATAATAGTTTACGCTTAGTTAACTTTACTAACGTAACGTAACGTAACGTAACGATGTTTCTCAACTTAATTTTTCATCGCGAAAACAGTTTGACATAATCAGCATAAATTATTTATTAATAGTCGTTTTATGTATAGTACAAACTTACAAATGTTTTATAATGAATACATTGTCTTTATCCGACTGATCAGTAAAATTTCAAAATTGCGCCAAACATCGATTTTTTTTCTGCTAACTACAATTTTTAACATGGCATTCGCAACTTCTCGGCCCTTTCCGTCAAACTTCGGAAAAAAATATTATGAATACATTGTAATCGGCGAGATGTTCCAAATATACAAGTGGTACATAATTGTGTGAATACAGGATAATTGTTTGTTTTAAGAGATAATATGGAAAACTTTAAAAAATATACGCTTGACACAAAACACCAGTGAAGATATAGGAAAAAAAACTATGTAACTTCCCTAAATGACGTTTGACGTCATGAAAATTTTTATATCCGTTGTACTTTGTGTTTAACATCTAGCCAAATATCAAAAATAAAACTTGATTTAAAGGCCTTTTACTATTATGCTCCATTATTTCTATTATGCAAAAGCTTTTTATTTGTTGGTGTCCTGTTACTGTTTCCAAAAAGTTACGCATTGGCCAATCACCTAAACCATCCTTTGCTACTTAAATGATTTAGTATTTTTTATTGAAGTCAAAATGCTACTTTGTTGACATTTTGCTACATTTATTACAAATAATTTCACATTTAGCACTAATATCTTTAAGGATAAATATCTTACATGCACTAAAACTTAACGTTATAAAACTAATATTTGCCCTTTCTAAAGAATGAAAAATTTAATAATTTCTAAGGAATAATGTGCCTTTAAAAAAATCTAAAATTATTTCTGTCTTTCTGTTCTTAAATCACCGTTTATCAACATTGCACAAAGATATAGCACAATTTAACACGTAGAATTTATCCAATAAAAACTGCACCGATTTAAAACCACTGCACTTTATTAATTCATAAAAATGTTAACGTCATTATAATAAACTTAACCGCAATTGTAATAAATTAATATAAATTGGCAAAGAAATACCAACAATACATATAATTAACTCCTAATTTTACATATGTATGCAAGACTTGTCAATTGATATTGTCTATCAAATTGTGTTCTTAACTCTAAGATATAGATAGTTAATCATTTATTGTTTCAGGAGTGGTTTCATATTTTTTCTGTTCTTTTTTGTTCTCGTAAATCTAAGCTTCATCAACATTCGATTTTTGCGTGTAACAGAAAAGATGGCCTAGTCACATTGTATGTTAAAAAGCATATATTTGAACAAAGATCTAGCAAAGGATCATTTGGTCAATGTTAAATCACTATTATGTATACCTAGACATCTGTATCATTTATGTCCATCACACCAAACTTGTAATGCTTTTTGGTCAATCGGAACTCCTCGGCTGTTATTTATGATTCGGAAAGGGCCGAGAAGTTGCAATTGGCTTTTTGGTTTTTGATCACTTATACGGCCCAGTATAAACGGGCCTCATTTTATATAACCCCGGTTCGTTAAACGATCGTTATGTTGAAGAAAATCTGCTTCAACCTCAGCCTGCGGATGGAAATAGGTTCTACCCATGCGTCAGTGCAGACATAGATCAGCCGGTACCATGGTCTGCACTGTTCGCTATTCAGCCAGTGCTTCTTTTGAAATTTGACCTAAAATGATGAATGGTTTTGTCCAGTTTGAAATGCATGGACAGGTTCATTTAAGATATTTAGCGTAATAACGGTTTAATTCACTAGCTGACCTCAGTAAAGCTTGAAAGTCGCCATATGACCTATACTGTGTTGTTGCGACGTAAAGCCCAACCATCCAACTAAAACGAAATGCACTGCCACGCATCTTGTTTAACTAATCTTTGATACTGCAACATTGCTTTCTTTGATTAAAATCAGAAATGATATGAATGACTATATATAAATTTGCTACAGCCGTGTATATAGAAAATAAAGACATCACAACGGACCAATGAAAATCTACGTTACAAAACGTGCAGTACCTTTACGTTATCATGACTGTGAAATTTGGGGCATAGAACATTAACCCTAACAATTCATCTTCATTCCATCAAAGTATAAAACATTACCATTTTTACATCAGTCATTTTACGTAGTCATTATGATTTTATTCATAAAATTATAGCGTAACGAACATCTTCATTTTTCTATGAAAACTATACAGTGTTTAAAATCGTTAACGTTCGGGATTTTCCGGTTTCACTTGAAAGATTTCGTGAGTATGTCAAACTTAGGTGTCGAGATTTGACGAACGAGATATGTCATTATTTAGTATTTGACACAAATTTGTCATTCAAGTAAGAAATTAAAAATTGTATACATGTATAAGTATTGTACATGTAGTGTTTTAACTACGTAAGATATTGTTACTGAAACAATGATGAATTTGTTTTAAGTTCTCACCGAACAGAATACATTATGATTGAGGGATGAAGTTTATATAACTAAATAAGCTTTCTGAATTGTAACACTGTCATTGAAATATATGTATATGAACTGTAATGTGGAAAGTGAAATATATATTTTAAACCAGATCAGGGACATATTGAGATACAAATGTACATGTAGCACTCAACTGAATTTTATCCCATTCACCCTTTGTACAAAAATCACGGCTACATTATGTCTCAGAAACGAATAAAAGGTTTCATTCTTTAGAAAGGAAAGACATGAGTGTTGTAATGTTTAAATAATGGTTTTAGAGCATGTTAAATGCTTATTACTTGAAGCAAGAAGTGCTGGATGCTAAAGTCTTTGTCATAGAAGTAGCAAAATCTGAACAAAGTGGTATTTTGACATCTATACAAAATGCTTAATCACTATAATTGTCATAATTGCCAAAACGCACCAGAATCCAAAGACAATTTAGATGATTGGCCAATGAGTAACACTTTAGAAACTATTATGACACATAAGAAATAAAAAGATTTTGGGAAATAAAAAAAATGCATACTGGGACATAATGGGCCTTTAATCTACAGATAGATCTATATTGGATTGTTAAAAGAGTTATGCATAACTTAGTGATCAGATAGTTTTTTAACAGGCGGCGTTCGTATTGTGTTTCTTTTACGTCTTTTGAGGCTGTTGTTTCATAGTTTGTATTTTCTTAATAATTAAGAGTCTAGCTTGTGTTTAACTCGAGGTCTGCTTTTGTAAAAAATATAAAAAAAATGATAAATGAATAACTGCAAAATCGGTGTTGGCACTTTTTCTGAACCCAGAAAGATTAATTCACTAACGCTTACCACAAGCACATGACTCAACATGAAATGATACATTGTTCCCCATGTTCCAAAATTTTTATCTAAAATCATTTCAATAAAAGCCTTGTAAGTTATCCTTATCATTTTATGCTATCAATAAGTCTACATTTAGTTGGCGTTACGTTAAGTTGATATAACCTTTCATATGGAAATGGAAAATTACATGGGAGAAGTTTGGAACAGCTCCTTCGTTGTATTGCGGCTGAGTTTGTATGGGTGATTTGAACATATTTATTGCCCCCCCCCCCCCCTTTAAAAAGGAAATATATACATACATGTATATAAAGACAGTTACAATTCAATGGTAAACGTATATGGCAAAATGATTGACCCATTTACCCACAAGTTCTCGCCACATGAACAGCGGGTCTTCCCTTAAGTTTGTACGATGTGGGGGTGGGGGGTGGGGAGGGGTGTTGGTAGGGGAATGGCATTGGGTAAAAGTGCGTTCGTTGGTGATGGCGGTCGGATGTGTTACAAATGCTAATTCCTGTTTGCAAACAATTAATTCTATTACCGGACACGTTAAAACATATA
Source organism: Ruditapes philippinarum (assembly GCF_026571515.1). Classification (NCBI taxonomy): domain Eukaryota; kingdom Metazoa; phylum Mollusca; class Bivalvia; order Venerida; family Veneridae; genus Ruditapes; species Ruditapes philippinarum. The sequence continues at coordinate 487,872 of NW_026860204.1, forward strand.
AGAAACTGTCTAAGTTGTTTGAATTATGATCATCAATTCTTGTAACTACTTTCCAGTGAACTATACAAAAAATTGCTTAAATAATCTTAAATAGACTTGTCACAAAACCACAAAACTTTACGCAAGTAATAAAATTACCTATTTAAAGCACAATATAGTTTTAAAGCCCTAATCAATTATATAATCAATATAAATAGTCGTTTTTTAAATGGTGTATAGCTAAATTTCATGACAAAACAACAGTAAACTTTCACCATAATAATTAATCATATTTCATTAACACACCGTTATATAGTTTATCAGCAAAAAACAACAAAAACCAACAACAAAAAGCAACAACAAAAAGCAACAACAACAGCCGTATGTAATGTTACGATATGGCGTGCTGTTATTCAAAATATGTTGGTGTAAATATTTGTCATAAATAACAACAATCGATCAATGTAAACAATATGTATAAAGCGTCTTGATAAGAAAGAGATAAAAAAAATATAACTTCTATAGATCATCAACCTCTTTTGTTGCCTCTATAAAGCAACTACATCTTTTGTAACAACAATGATAATGCATCGTTTTGTTGATCTACGCGAAATACAGTTGTTTTTCTCTAAATCTAATTCAATACAGAAAACCTATGCAATCACCATTGGGGAGAGATACAAAAGAGTTTGGTTGTTGTTTTAGAGTGGTTCCTCTAGAGAGGTTAAATATCTTGTATTGTCTTACTTCGGGGACGATTCGAAACTTTAAGTAAAGTACATTTTGTATGGTGCATGGTTTTTCAAATGAGCACATGCTAATTTTCAGAGTGTTGTGTTACGTTAACCGAGTATTCTTAGAACATATTCTCAACTTTAATCCGAGCCTGCAACAGTTTCAATTTTGTCATTCTGGGCGTTCTTTAGGGATTCTTATTCTCACTTTTTAGATTACAAACGATTTTATTTTATTAACAATAGAAATTACACCATTGTGCCTCAAATAAACAAACTTGTTTTATATTGTATGAAGTTAAAGGAAAGTTTTTTTAATCATTTTCTGTTAGTGAGGAAAGCAATAGGTTTATTTTATTATAATATTTATTCCAATCCATGACTTCAGTCCAAGAAACAGCATTTATAAAGACTGCGTATGAATACATTTAATGCTGGAACTTGTTTTAAAATCGAGCTAAAATAAATACGAATTTAAATAAATATATAAAGCAAATTGTATATTTTTAAAATTATTAACAATACAAATAATACGAAGCAAGCACAATATATATCACTATGAATCCTCATATTTTCTAAAATCTTCTGACGTACTTGATTTTTACTTACAGTCATGTATTTACAATATGACAAATTAGAATCTCTTTATATGTAAAATTTGTAAAGAAAATAAATCATTATGTAATTTTAAAGAACATTATCTAAATTAGAATGTAAAAATATAATATGAAAGTATAAAGAATAGGGCAAATATAATTTTTATAACGAACTGTGGATTATTTGTAGCTAAATCAGACAGTCAAAATCAATGTCTTAGATTCGGATTCTTAAACATATAAAACATAAAGAAACATTAATATCTGTATGCATTTTGATTGATATATACTTAAAAAAATAATTTGGAAAAATAATGGATCCGCTCGTTTACAAAATAGCATATCATTAATACATAAGACTGTTTGGCAGGCATTTGTAAAAAGAAAATCATTATAAACTTTAAAGATACATACCAGTGGAACATGTCTAGCTGTTACTTGTGTTAGAATTAAAATCCAAAGAAAACTAATTTTTCCGTATCCAAACATTTTTTCTTTCAAACTGTTTTTAACGTTCCCTTAAGTCTTTAATAGAAGAAGAAAATAACCTAGCGCACGCTAAAACACTGCTCGTCCGTTGCACGCGCTACCTGACGTCTGAAGCGTTCTATAGCGTTACAAGTTTATCTTCTGCGGCGTTAAAGCGTTCACGCGAGGTGAGAAATACTAATACATGCGCGTTAACGGATCCCCGTTATGATGTCGTTACGTTACGTTAATTACAAGGTATAACAGTTCATAGAGAATAATGGTTAAGAGAAGAGAAGGCATTCTTTTTTAAAAGAGCACGTAAAGGCACGGCTCTCTTTGTATTTCGAACAGAAAGAAAACACGACGTTCTCGTATTTCGAGAATAAAGAAAACATCTTGATGCGCTTATGGAACGGAAACCAAATTATTTTTATCTTCGAACTAAGCATTGTCATTTTAAATCCGGGACAAGTCTAAGAAAACTTATTTAAACAAGAAGGCCATATGACCCCTTACCGCTCGGCAAATTTGATAGCAGAAGATGTTCAAAGTTTTCTTTTTATACAGTTCGTGAAAATAGACGGACGACGGGCATTTAATTTCAATCAGATAAGGCTTATAAGCACATAACTACATAATAACAAAATATTTACAAGATAACGAGCATTGAGCATACCATCTTTTATCAAAATAACATTATAATCATAATAACATTGTTATCATAAAAACAATATGATAATATAGGGAAAGATCATAATAACATTGATATTATAATAACATTGTGATACTACAGGAAAAAGTCATAATAACATTGTTAACATAATAACATTGTGATAATATAGGGAAATTTTATAATAACATTGTTCACATAATAACATTATGATAATATAGGGAAATTTCATAATAACGTTATTATCATGATAACATTGTTATCATAACAAAACATGGTTATCATAATAGCATTTTGATTGTATAGGGAAAGTTCGTAATAACAAGTTATTCATTAAAATTTGAAACAGACATACTTCTAGCGAGTAACCGCTTTGTTGGACCGTATTTGGTACAAAAACGAATATGGTACAAATGTACCATATTCGGTCGAATATGGTACAAATGTACCATATTCGGACCGAATATGGTACAATTTTCGACCGAATATGGTACAAACATTGTACCATATTCGGTTGGAATAAGTTTTTCTATGCTCGCCAAAACGTATTTGGTGCATACCAAAAAAAACTCATAAAATGAAAATGGCCTACGTATATGGTATATAAATTATGTATTTCTTAATAAATGAAATAGTCTGCCGACGTGTAAACTTTTTTTCAAACTCAAATACATTGTATTAACCTAATATTGGAAGTGACAAAAGTATCATCATCATCATCATCATCATCATCATCATCATCGTCGTCGTCGTCGTCGTCGTCGTCGTCGTCGTCGTAACTAGCAGTAACAGAAACAGCTAACCTAACCACACTTTACATGGATTTTGCTGGTTGTGTAACTGTTTCGCCGGCTACCTCAGTCGGTTGCGCGTCAGATTGGCACGCAGGCGGCCTGGGTTCGATTCCCGGGCGGGCCAGATACTTTCGTGGAGATTGGTCACGAAATGATTTCTACGGCCATTCTTCCCCTACCGCTGTTTCAAGTAGGGCAGTTGTCAATTACTGGCGAATGTATCTGCTTAGTACTGGTTACTAAGTACTAGTACTCTAAGACTAGAGACGTGCTTGCTCCAGGTAACTCTGTAAAAGTTTGAGGATTATCGCATTTTGGTTATGTTCATAGTGTGTGAACTTGTAAGGGTAAAGGTAGGCGAGCAAATCCATGAAGCGCGCTGTAACACCGCAAAACGTCCGTACCGCAAAACGTACGTATACGGACCTTTTGCGGCGCATATCGTCCACATTTTTCTGACGTACATTTTGCGGCAAAAAGGCATGGCCCTGCCGCATAACGTCCATATTTTAAAGTTTATATAATTTTCATTAATTTTGACCAGTTATTATCAGGTGTTAGTGTGTGTTAATTTTACCTGAGTATGCGCCTGTCTGTCCGTCCAAATTTAGCTTGTTACCACTCTAGCATCCACATACCTTAAGCAATATGGCCAGAGTTATTTGCCCTTGAATTACAATATCTGTTATATTTCACATTGTTACCACTCCAACGCTTTCATTTCTTCTTCAATCTTGACGATTTTTAACAGAATATCTATGACCATAAAATCTCAACAAAGTTAGATTATAGGTTAAATCTAACAAAAAAAAAAAAAAAAAAAAAAAAAAAAAAAAAGCCTTGTTAGTGCTTTCGTTTCTTCTCCATTCTTGATTTTTTTTAAACAGATTATGTATAACAATAAGGTCTCCGATCAAGTTCATTTATGAGCTAAGAGGATTCCCATCCCCACCCCCGTCCCCCGCGACAAAAACTCTCTTGCTCAATTATGACTAGGCATAATTATATAGGATCACAAAAATATTGCACTTTAATGTTTATTTCGTCATATCTTTACCTGAAACAATATGAAAGTGACAGAACCAATAAAAGTCACGTTTATAATGAATATATTTTAATACAGAAAATATGGACGATATGCGATGCAAAGACACACTCCCGCCGCAAAACGTACCAAGTACGATATGCACCGCAAAACGTCCACATGTGTACGATATGCGACGCAAAACGTCCACACGCGTACGTTTTGCGGTACGGACGTTTTGCGGTGTTACAGCGCGCCAGCGCTTCTTGGAAAATTTGATCGTTTAATACCCCTCGGTATTAATGCTTATATTTTAATACATTTTAATAATAATTGGTAGGTTTTGTCCAGATATGATTGCTTTAAGCAAACGTCGTTGCAGGAATGTCGACGTCGCATTCGATTGGTCGAATGACGTCGCGTCAGCCATATTAATGATTTCGTGCATTGTTTGGGTCAATCTAAAACTTCTGACAAGAAGATATTGCATGAGAAAATCCGAAAAATAAACAAGAAATTGGGCCGAAAAAATAACTAACGAAATTCATATTTCATGCATTTGCAGTTGTTTTACGATAGAATTTCTTCGATATAATTCAATATCCTTTGGTCAGTAGTTTTAGATTGACCCAAACAATTCACAAGATCATTAATAGCAATTTTCAAATTTTTAAAACTTTTTTTTTCGAAAGTGTATTTTCACCAAAATCCGATTTAAGAGATTTTGAGCTCTTTTAAATGAATATATCTCTCCAAAAATAAGGATGTTTGACTGACCGATGATGATCATTGGGGTGTTGATAATTGATGTGATGATGATGATGATGATGATGATGATGATGATGATAACAAACGTATTTTGATGATTATGACAGCGATGTTTATCGGTCGATGACGATTATTATAATGATGATGATTATGATGACAAATGTGTTTTGATGATGCTGACGGCGATTTTTATCGGTAGATTATGATGATGATGATGTGCTGACCGTCGTTATCATCATTACAAAACTTTTGTCATCATCATCACCATCGACCGAAAAACATCGCAGTTATCATCATCACATTTTTGTGATCTTCATTACGATGATGATAATGGTGATGATGATGATGGTGTTGATGATGATGATGACCTTGATGATTGTGGTGATAATGATGGTGATGATGATGACAATGATGATAAAAGTTTGTGATGATGATGATGACGGTAATTTTGATCGTCGTCATCATCATCAAAACTTTTGTCATCATCATGACGATGATGATGATAATGGCGTTAATGGTGACGATGATGATGATGGTGTTAATGGTGACGATGATGATGTAATTGATGATGATGACAATGGTGATGATGATTGGGGTTTGATGACTGTGATGATGATAACTGCGTTGTTTATCGGCCGATGATAATGATTATAATGATGATGATGAAAAAAGTTTTTTATTATGTTGACGCCAATGATTACCGGCCGCCGATGATGATGATTATGATGATGATGATGATGTTGATGATGATGATGATGATGATGACGATGATGATTATTTTCATGATGGTATTGATGACGTTGATGCAAATTGTAGTTATGATGATGATGACGATGATGATGATGACGATGACGATGACGATGATGACGATGACGATGATGATGGTGATGATGATGATGATGATGAGATGACGATGATGATTATTTTCATGATGGTATTGATGACGTTGATGCAAATTGTAGTTATGATGATGATGATGGCGATGTGATGATGATGATGTGATGATGATGATGTGATGATGATGATAATGATGATGATGGTGATGATGATGAGATAACGATGATGATGATGATGATGATGACGATGATGAGTGTGTACCATATTCGGAACGAATGTGGTACATTTTTCATCCGAATATGGTACAAGTTTGTACCATATTTGGTCAGGCATTTTACCCCAAAACTGCAGATACGTATATGGTACAATTAGACAGTTGTACCATATTCGGCCGAATATGGTACAAATTTGTACCATATTCGTTTTTCTACCAAATACGGTCCGACAGCGCGCTTCATGGATTTGCTCGCCTACCTTTACCCTTACAAGTTCACACACTATGAACATAACCAAAATGCGATAATCCTCAAACTTTTACAGAGTTACCTGGAGCAAGCACGTCTCTAGTCTTAGAGTACTAGTACTTAGTAACCAGTACTAAGCAGATACATTCGCCAGTAATTGACAACTGCCCTACTTGAAACAGCGGTAGGGGAAGAATGGCCGTAGAAATCATTTCGTGACCAATCTCCACGAAAGTATCTGGCCCGCCCGGGAATCGAACCCAGGCCGCCTGCGTGCCAATCTGACGCGCAACCGACTGAGCTAGCCGGCGAAACAGTTACACAACCAGCAAAATCCATGTAAAGTGTGGTTAGGTTAGCTGTTTCTGTTACTGCTAGTTACGACGACGACGACGACGACGATGATGATGATGATACTTTTGTCACTTCCAATTTTAGGTTAATACAATGTATTTGAGTTTGAAAAAAAGTTTACACATCGGCAGACTATTTCATTTATTAAGAAATACATAATTTATGTACCATATACGTAGGCCATTTTCATTTTATGAGTTTTTTTGGTATGTACCAAATACGTTTTGGCGAGCATAGAAAAACTTATTCCAACCGAATATGGTACAATGTTTGTACCATATTCGGTCGAAAATTGTACCATATTCGGTCCGAATATGGTACATTTGTACCATATTCGACCGAATATGGTACATTTGTACCATATTCGTTTTTGTACCAAATACGGTCCAACACACCGCAAAACGTACGTATATGGACGTTTTGCGGCGCATATCGTCCACATTTTTCTGACGTACATTTTGCGGCAAAAAGGCATGGTCCTGCCGCATAACGTCCATATTTTAAAGTTTATATAATTTTCGTTAATTTTGACCAGTTATTATCAGGTGTTATTGTGTGTTAATTTTAGCTTGCCTAGTATGCGCCTGTCTGTCCGTCCAAATTTAGCTTGTTACCACTCTAGCATCCACATACCTTAAGCAATATGGCCAGAGTTATTTGCCCTTGAATTACAATATCTGTTATATTTCACATTGTTACCACTCCAACGCTTTCATTTCTTCTTCAATCTTGACGATTTTTAACAGAATATCTATGACCATAAAATCTCAACAAAGTTAGATTATAGGTTAAATCTAACAAAAAAAAAACAAAAACAAAAACCAAAAAAAACTCTCTATATTTCGCCTTGTTAGTGCTTTCGTTTCTTCTCCATTCTTGATTTTTTTAAACAGATTATGTATAACAATAAGGTCTCCGATCAAGTTCATTTATGAGCTAAGAGGATTCCCATCCCCACCCCCGTCCCCCGCGACAAAAGCTCTCTTGCTCAATTATGACTAGGCATAATTATATAGGATCACAAAAATATTGCACTTTAATGTTTATTTCGTCATATCTTTACCTGAAACAATATGAAAGTGACAGAACCAATAAAAGTCACGTTTATAATGAATATATTTTAATACAGAAATATGGACGATATGCGATGCAAAGACACACTCCCGCCGCAAAACGTACCAAGTACGATATGCACCGCAAAACGTCCACATGTGTACGATATGCGACGCAAAACGTCCACACGCGTACGTTTTGCGGTACGGACGTTTTGCGGTGTTACAGCGCGCCAGCGCTTCTTGGAAAATTTGATCGTTTAATACCCCTCGGTATTAATGCTTATATTTTAATACATTTTAATAATAATTGGTAGGTTTTGTCCAGATATGATTGCTTTAAGCAAACGTCGTTGCAGGAATGTCGACGTCGCATTCGATTGGTCGAATGACGTCGCGTCAGCCATATTAATGATTTCGTGCATTGTTTGGGTCAATCTAAAACTTCTGACAAGAAGATATTGCATGAGAAAATCCGAAAAATAAACAAGAAATTGGGCCGAAAAAATAACTAACGAAATTCATATTTCATGCATTTGCAGTTGTTTTACGATAGAATTTCTTCGATATAATTCAATATCCTTTGGTCAGTAGTTTTAGATTGACCCAAACAATTCACAAGATCATTAATAGCAATTTTCAAATTTTTAAAACTTTTTTTTTTGAAAGTGTATTTTCACCAAAATCCGATTTAAGAGATTTTGAGCTCTTTTAAATGAATATATCTCTCCAAAAATAAGGATGTTTGACTGACCGATGATGATCATTGGGGTGTTGATAATTGATGTGATGATGATGATGATGATGATGATGATGATGATGATGATGATAACAAACGTATTTTGATGATTATGACAGCGATGTTTATCGGTCGATGATGATTATTATAATGATGATGATTATGATGACAAATGTGTTTTGATGATGCTGACGGCGATTTTTATCGGTAGATTATGATGATGATGATGTGCTGACCGTCGTTATCATCATTACAAAACTTTTGTCATCATCATCACCATCGACCGAAAAACATCGCAGTTATCATCATCACATTTTTGTGATCTTCATTACGATGATGATAATGGTGATGATGATGATGGTGTTGATGATGATGATGACCTTGATGATTGTGGTGATAATGATGGTGATGATGATGACAATGATGATAAAAGTTTGTGATGATGATGATGACGGTAATTTTGATCGTCGTCATCATCATCAAAACTTTTGTCATCATCATGACGATGATGATGATAATGGCGTTAATGGTGACGATGATGATGATGGTGTTAATGGTGACGATGATGATGTAATTGATGATGATGACAATGGTGATGATGATTGGGGTTTGATGACTGTGATGATGATAACTGCGTTGTTTATCGGCCGATGATAATGATTATAATGATGATGATGAAAAAAGTTTTTTATTATGTTGACGCCAATGATTACCGGCCGCCGATGATGATGATTATGATGATGATGATGATGCTGCTGATGATGATGATGATGATGATGATGACGATGATGATTATTTTCATGATGGTATTGATGACGTTGATGCAAATTGTAGTTATGATGATGATGATGATGATGATGACGATGATGATGATGACGATGATGATGATGACGATGACGATGATGATGTGTGATGATGATGATGATGATGAGATGACGATGATGATTATTTTCATGATGGTATTGATGACGTTGATGCAAATTGTAGTTATGATGATGATGATGATGATGGTGATGATGATGGTGATGATGATGATGATGATGATGATGATAATGATGATGATGGTGATGATGATGAGATAACGATGATGATGATGATGATGATGACGATGATGAGTGTGTACCATATTCGGAACGAATGTGGTACATTTTTCATCCGAATATGGTACAAGTTTGTACCATATTTGGTCAGGCATTTTACCCCAAAACTGCAGATACGTATATGGTACAATTAGACAGTTGTACCATATTCGGCCGAATATGGTACAAATTTGTACCATATTCGTTTTTGTACCAAATACGGTCCGACACCGCTTCATGGAATGTCTCTCCGGATTTTTTTTTCATTACGGGTAAGTCCTAAGAATAAGGCTCTACTTTCTATTTATTCTATTTAGTAATTATGATAGAATGTAGAAGTTTATAAGGAAAATACTACATGAAGATGTCTTTAATATTGCGTTCCAGCCCCTCGTAAATCACAAAAAGTCACGTGGTTATGCACCGTGATTTTTAGTATTGAAAGGTGAAAAATGCGCGAAGCATTGTAAGCATTTTTTTCTCCTTTTTGCAAGGAGGGCATTATTTTAACGACTGGATAGCCTCAGTGGCCGGTGAACAATTTCTTTGCACTCATTTAGTTGACCACGCGGTAATGAACGTGCATTTCATGTACAGACATATAGGGCATGCGTAAAATAGCATCCTAATTACTTTCTAACTTCTGTTCGAACCTAGGTTTATTGAATACATGTCAATTTGTCAGTTTTTATTTCTACTGATTTTCGAAGAGAAAAAACCTGGTGAATAAGTACATTTAAAAATGAATTTGGAAAGTTTATGTATTAGTATTAAAATAACGAACAAAATGAAAACAATTTGAAATGTGTAATAAATTCTTATACAATGTATCTAATATTTAATATTTTTCACTTTAGTGTACTCTAAAAACATACAGAATAAATGTAGTTCACAAGTAGCTTAACTGTTGTTTTCAATTTATACGAAAACACTAGTTAAAAGATATATTGGTTTATCAAAGGTACATCAATTTCTCAAGGGTTTATCGTTGTTTTGAAGACATATAGATGTATTTCTTGTATATCGGTGTGTCAACGATATATCGTGTATAGGTGATACATGTGAATCAATGTTATGAGGGTATATCGATTAAACAAAAGATGTATCGCTGAATCGAGGGCATACCGGTTTATGAACGGTAGTTTGATGACGGTTTATCAGTATAAAGCATCAATGATATATCGGCGAATCGATGAAATATCGGTATATCGATGAATAACATTTACAATTAACTCAATAAAATGTGAAGTTGAAATCTTGAAGTTCACAACATAACATGAAGTTGAAATCGTGAATTTATGAAGTTTAAAGGAACTCCATCCTAAAAAGATAACATTTGAATTTCTTACATAAATGGGCTGGGGCACTTTAAGCAGAAATATATGCAAAGATAGTTTAGAAATATACTTTGAAATAAATACAAAATCGTATTTTTATGCATTTTTAGCCCAGTTTGAGTGAATCCGTAGAATTCGTAAAGTTTACGAAGCTGAAATAGTTATATTTAAAACGTGTGTTGAATAATTGAACTTGAAACCGCATTTTCATGAAGTTGAAACCGTTAATTCTTGAGTTGAAACCGTGAATTCATGAAGTTGAAATAATGAATTCATGAAGTTGAAATTGTGAATTCGTGAGGTGAATTTTTAAGTTGAAATCGTGAAATCATTAATTCCGTATTTTGAAAACGATTCACGAAGATAAAATTGTGAATTCACGAAGATGAAATCGGGAATTCATGAAGATGAAATCGGGAATTCATGAAGTTCAAATGTCTCCATCGGTCTTTCGTAATATGTTCATTGAAAGAAAAAGTGCTTTACTATGATTACAATTATGCATGCATAGCAATGGCCAAATAGCGTCATTCTATGTCAGTCTTGCAATTGCAATTATTCGGGCGTTTGTTTTACAAGCAAAACTTCAAAGAAAGAATTTTAATGTATATTAATCAGGTCAAAAATGGTAACTTATCATTCTTTGGAAAAAACAACATAAGTAATGTTGTTTCTTTCTGGTATTTCGGATCATCGATATCAGAATAATTATTCAGACAGGCGTAATCTGCAATGTTTGCAATTTCCTTTTATATAATTGCATGTGAGGGGACTGCATTATTTGAATTGATAAACTCAAAACCAGTGTTTAAAACAGTGTGGTGTCTTTAAAGCAGCACGCCTCCAGATTCATGCTAATTTTCATGAAAATTTGAAAATGTATTTAACAGTATAATATTGTAAAGTTACCAAAAGAATGCAATTTACACATTATCAATGGCACTTACAACCTATGTAAATTACTATAAAGAGGTCAAAATATGCAAAAATAGCCCTTACTGCGTTAGTAACGCAGTAGAAATATAGTTATAAATACTGAAAAATTCGGTCATTAATCGCACATAACATGTAAATTTTTACTAGAATTTTGAATCTTTATACCTTTCCTAAAATCTTAGTACATTTTTCTCAGGTTTGATTTTATCGAAATATTTTTGCTCATCTGGAGGCGTGCAGCTTTAAAAACTCGTCATTTCACTGAAATAAGTTTTGCTAATTTTCATGAAAATTTTGTAAATGTATTTAAAAGTGTAATGTTGTGAAGTAAACAAAGAAAGTAATTAACACATTGCAAAAGGCACATACAGTCCATGTAAATTACCAGAAAGAGGTCATATTATTTAAAAATAGCTCTTACTGCGTTAGGAACACAGTAGAAATATTATGATAAACACTACAAAGTCAGTCATGAATCGCATACAACATGTAAATTATTATTTAAAATTGACTCTTTTTACTTTTCTTAAAAACGTCAGTACATTTTTCTAAAGTTTGATTGTCTTGAAATATGTTGACTCATCTGGAGGCATGCAGCTTTAAGCTTTTTTAAGGTTCAATATTTTAATATTACTGTATAAAATGCTGCTAAAATGTGGACAGAGAGCGATGTTGCATTAAAAAAAAACAGCTTGCGAATTGTATAAGTGAAGATGGCCGCAATATTCAATTAGCCTACATATTGCCCGTATATGAAATCATTTTTTATAATTATTCATTCATCAAAATTTTTATTGGTTAAGTTAACTCTGTTTAACATGAACATGCATTTTTTATTTAGATGTATGATTGAACTTTACTTGCTTCTTTATTGCTCTTGTTATATGATCAATTAATACATATAATATCTATTTTTAAACTTTTCGTGAAAAAGTATGCAACATATTTGTTCCATATTTTTTTTAAACAGAAACAATGGGCCAATTCAGGTATCTTACATGTCAACGTCAACGTCATTTTTGCATATGATTGGATATATAACATATGTCTTTGATTGGTATTTGTCTATAGACTATGAAAAATGGGACATTTTCATTTTCTTAAAGTCTAAGGTTATGAAGTGTTGCGTGGGAGATGTAAATTTCTACTCATTTAACATCGCATTAAAAGTAACATGCCTCGTCCTGGGAATGATTTACGATTTTATTTAAGACTGTAGTGCATATTTTTAATGAGATTTTTGAGTTATTTTAGTAATTTGTTCTTATGTTGTGGTTGTTTTTATAACGCAGCGTGGCATTTTATAAAGGAAACGCAAGTTTGTGAAAATGAAAAAAGAATAAAAATATGAAAATAAAATATATTAAAATGGTAACAAGGACCTCTTTGTATTAGGGGCGTGGACAAAATGATAAGTGTGTAAGGATATACTTAAACTAGAAGTACATACACAGTTTTTCTTATTAAAGAAAACAGAGTTACTAAGCTGAAGTATTCGTTTAACCATTGTTAACCTATAGCTCTTCAGCGCTTCTTATGTAAAATTCTTCCAAGTATAATTTCCAATAACCGTAAATTATACCACACCCAGACTATGGTATAATTTTCAGTTTTGAAGATCGAAGGAGTAAGTGTTTCTGGACGGAGCTATAGGTTAAAACAGATACACCATTGATGCGTTGACGATTTCTGGGTTTTTTATGCAACCTCACTCGACTTCGTCTCGTGAGGTTAAGGCATAAGAAAGGTCACGTGATTATGGTATAATTTACGCAAACCCAGAAATCGTCAACGCAGCAATGGTATATCTATTACCTACGTTATTTCCACGCAGAAATATCATCATTGTTCTTCTAAAGTTTTGAAATAGATTTGCCCTGCTTTGAATTTATGACAGTCCATTCAAAATTTAAGGGATTTCAATATAGAAAATAGAAAAAATGAGTTTCCAACGCTATAGTGCCAATTGGAACATCTCGGTTAATATGAATGATAACTTGTCCGGTGTTTGACGGAAAGGGCCGAGAAGATGTTATTGGGTATGAAGCCTGGTTTAGACTACGCGAATGTGCGGGCTGGTCTTGCTCATTACTCGTGGTAAAGTCGGATCACTTCCGGCTCCTACAGGAATAAGATAAGTAATAAAACAATGCTCAGACTACCTATCCACTTTGCTCAGTTGGTTTCAAACACTAATTCAATTCAATATTCTTCATAATTATGTTCTTTTGTAAAAGTCATGTCCGGCAACTACCGGGAAAGGGATAGCAAATAGCCTGAAATTAACCGGAAGTGAATGAAAGTTAAACACGATCATTAGGAATACCTCGTTGATTACCAATTATCGTTCATATCCGGAGTTGGATGGGAAATGCGGGAAAATGTTATCCTGAATTGAGAGAAAAATATATCTTTTCACGAATATGGACCTCTAAATAGCAAGACATCTCTTTACGAAATCTCTGTCACAAAAGTATGTATAAAATGTGCAATGTGCGTCCGAAATGATATTGCTAATTGTCATATAAATATTCTTTAATTACCGCGAACTAATAACGAGACATTCGGTAAAGAATTTGTCAAATGCATGTATAACTTTATACTCTACATAAATGTCTGTATTAACAAAACATGCCCTAGTTTATATATTTACTTATACCTACACCTAGAGTCTACATTCTGAGTTGAAAACAATAATACTAGTATGATACCACATAGGACAGCGCTAAAAATCTTTAGATTTAATTGCTTAGATATATACATACTCCTGACAGTTAAAAAAACAATATGTAAAGTTATAAACAAAACACGTTTTGTTATAAATGTAGAAATGTGCTCGTTTGACCGATAGCTCGTAAATTTATAAGAAAATATGCTCCATTAAATTTTTGTGCTGTGTCATCCGCTAATTTGGTTTGATAAATATGTCTTGTCTCACTTTACAATAACACAATAACTCTGTTTTCCCCTTTTCAGGGTTTGGTCTTACCGCTGTAGAAGTTTGTAATCAAGCCCTAACACGCGGTAAAACGCGGTTAACCGCAATCCGCTATTTCTGTAGATTTTTCTTTAATCTGTTAAAAATTGACATAAAGTTAAAACGTTAGTGACAATTGTCTTTGTTTTCCTCAAATTATAACAATGTAAGGTTTTATTTTTATTGTATTTTCATGGTGAATATTTAAGCGCGTGTCTGTGTCAATCATTTTGAGAATATTAAAAAAAAAATGTTATTGATAGGCGTTGCCTTTACCAGGGAGCGTTGACGCCTCGTGGGTTGCTCTTGTAAGTAACTGTTACATTGAAATTAATGACAAAACAAACAAAAAATATTGACGAAAAGGCTGCAAATTGTACACAGAGGGTTCACGATTTTCACGTGCATTACGGTACCCTATGTTGTTCAGTATTTTGGCAATCTATTTTGTTATACCGTTATTATTTTCAATGAGTATAGAAAACTTTGCACGTGCAATCGATCCATTTCTGACTCGAGCAACGCATGGCATTGATATGGTTGTGAAATGTAATGTTACTATAGATGTAAGTGTATACAATTTATGACTGCTGCATGTCGGTAAGTACAAAGACTTAACTAAATTAATATACATTGTATCTTAAAAAAGACATTTATTTTGCAGTACGCGAAGTTCCAAAAGAGAGTGTGCGCTTTTAAAGATACAATGAGCCGTGCCTTGACAAAATCGCGCAGACTGATCAGGATCCATGCTGTTCGCTTACCAACCCTATTACAAGAAGAGAAACTGATAGCGAACAGCATGGATCCTGATAAGACTGCGCGGATGTGCAGGCTGGTCTGGATCCATTCTGGTCGCAAACGCACTATGTTGGTTTTGTCGTGACGCGGCTCACAATCAATTATTACATATTTAGCAAACATTTTCGTTTCAACATTCAGAAACTACATTAGTTTTGTTTTTAAAGTGCACTCTTTCTTTTTGGCTTTCTTTTGAGTGTATGGATCATTAAATTCACCAGCACGTCCAATCTTTTGTGTGTTATAGATTTGTTTGAATATGATTTGAAGATTATGAAGAAAAGAATCTAGAAAAGGGACAAAGGGCCGTGTTTTGCTTAACTAGGGACATACCCAAGTTGGACCAAGATAAATATATCGTTCATAAGTTCATTGAATTATTTTAAACACATTTATAAAATATGTCTTCTATTTTCCATTCAGTAAATTTGTGGTTGTTGTTGTTGTTGTTGCTGCTGCTGCTGCTGCTGTTGACCGCCGCAAATAAGATCCTTACACCTTTATGCAACATGCCGGCGTTTTCTTAATACTTACTTATACCTCGAACACTACAATAAGATTTTACGAAGCAAAATTTGTTTGTTTTTTTTTTCATGCGTGGAAGCTGTCTGAAAGCCAGTGGTTCTATTTAGGTGCCCGCTCGTGCCTGAAAATCAATTAATGCACGAATGGGTACCTGAGGTTTTCCTCCACCAGTAAAACTGTGAAAATGCCATTATTATGACCTTTACAAAGTTGATGTGACTTAAAACCGAACAGTACAAGAACTAAACAAAACGATGCGGCATGTCTACGCTAAAACATATATTCTAGAAAACATTATGTAAGCAAGTTATGCTTTTCGGTATTGCTGAACAAATCTAGTTACTGTCCTACTTTTAAACCTTAAAGCATGTTATATTTTCGACGAAATACATGGTAAGACAACAATGCAAAGGGAAGCAATGCTGTTTTCATCCTAAATCTAATCGGCTGCAAAATTACCTCCCTTAATTTCATTCGATAGTAGAAAAAAAGCATGCATAGGACTTTAAAAGCATCACTATTGTGATAGGAGTGTCATTATTATGGAATTCTAAAGATTTTTTTTAAAGATTGACAAATATAATTTGTTCAATATAATTTATTATACTCAAAATGTATACATTTTGGAAATAATCAGACCCCAACCTAGTGATTAAGTATTTTATATGGAAGTCAAAATACTACTTTGTTTACATTTTGCTACTTTTTTGACAAATAATGTCACATTCAGTGCTTCTTTTTTCAAGTGATAAGCATTAAGTATGCCCAGATGCGGTAGATTACTAATATTCGAGCTCAGGAACTTGATATGTCAAAGTGGACACGAGATATTTGTGTATCTTTTGGTGATTTAAATGCTCCCCAAAGTGCACTGTCAAAAAATCATAACTTTACAATGCTCAATTTTTTAAAGCACATGTATTTCACATGTATTGTACTTAAAAGGTACATTTTAGGCCTTAGAAACAAATACATTTTTCATTGTCTAAAAAAGCAAAATTGAGTTTTATAACATTTAAATATTGTTAACATTGTGTTCACAAAGCAACTTATTAAACTTTAATGAAAAAGATAACATTAATGATTTTATATAGAATCATCTTATATGTTCAACTGACATAATTATCTCCATAGCATACTGTAAAATCAGTTATTTCCACGAGGTCAAAATTTCGTCAAATCAATATTTTTGACTAATATGCAAGGCTAAATATTCGCAAATTTCTACTTTCAATTCCGAACATTAATCTTCGCGAAAATCTTCCATTCGCGAAATTTGAGAAATATGATCATTCGCAAAAGTTCCTGATTTTACAATAGCAACCTCTGTATACGAAGCGTAGCTTTCTGTCTGAATTTATTTCACATATACAGTTTATCTCCGCTTATAACGATATTCAGGGGAATATCGTTATATCCTGATATCGTTATATCCGAGAGGCATAAAATTGAAACGGGACCGCGACAACATCATCGTTTTAAGCGGTATATCGTTATAAGCGGTATATCGTTATAAGCGATATATCGTTATAAGAGATATCGCTATAAGTAGAGTTTACTGTTTATACTAATGGCCAAACTGGCTAGTATTTTGAAAGTTAAACTTCTTTATCTATTTACGGGCATTTTACGACATTGTTTCTTAGATGATCAGCACGCGCATTTTATTTCCTCAACGAAAAAGCGTCCGAACAATTGCACGGATCAGTCAGCAACAAAATCGGACAAATGAATGTGTAATGTTGAGCCCAGTGAAAAGGTATTATTTTATGAAAATGTCATCTACTTACAGAAGCAATCGCTGTGCGTGCAAGAGCTTGTGCTATGCGAGCATTGTGTGATTAATATTTCTGTTAATTTGAACTTTCAAGCAATAGCTCTGGCCAAACTGCAGCAAAATTAGATAAACTGGTATGTGATAATGTGATCTGCAAATTACATACTAGCAGAAGAAATCGCTGCGCGATCTAGTGCTTATGTCATGCGAGCATTATGTGACCTTGTTTCTTGGGCTAGCGCCATATGACTAATATTGCCGTAAAACGGAGACCTCCGGCTAGCTTATTCTTTTCCTGGGCCCGCTCGTGCCCAATATAATGCCTGCGCGAAAGAACACTTATTGTCTTTCTTCACCATTAAAGCTTAAAAGTCACAGTGACGATGTGACTTATATATCTTTCATGACTTAAGACCCACGGGGAAAAACAACCACACATTATCTAATTTCAAAATGATAAATAAATGTTCGAATCTTCTTTGAAATAACAAAAAAAATATCTCTATTTTTAAAAAAACAAAAAAAACGTTGCTAATCAATCTTGAAGAGCACGATGTCAAAATTGCCGCTGGCCGAAAAACGTCAAACGTTTGTCATACGTACACAATGACGGTTTTTACGATCTCTTAATTACAGCTTTAATTTCGTGATTGTTATGTTATTGACGGTTTAATGTCTTCATAATAACGAGTGCTTTATTTACATATATAATTCAAAAAATGTGCTTACTCGCAGGAATACTGTTTTCCTTATTAATATGCGGTAAAGTATACAAAATTAATCTATTTCTTACTTTTTTTCTGAGTATTGCTTGTTGGTAATTTTCTGGTAACGTTTTGATACAAACGCGCATTTGATATGATTGTGTAAAAGAAGCAAATATCTATTTATTTACGGGTCAAGACTTGATCTCGTTTGCTGAATGACATGTATACAATTCTTTATATGAACATGAATTGTATTTATTAGTTTTTTTTGTACTAAAAACAAAATTGTTCATATTTTATGCTCCTTTTTAGTATAATTCTTCAGACGCAGTCATTTTTTTTCTGATACTATACTTTATTATTCTATCTTGATATATAAAGTCAGTTTTAATTTATAATCTTTAAATTTCATGTATTTTG
Source organism: Ruditapes philippinarum (assembly GCF_026571515.1). NCBI lineage: Eukaryota > Metazoa > Mollusca > Bivalvia > Venerida > Veneridae > Ruditapes > Ruditapes philippinarum. Next base: position 506,913 of record NW_026860204.1, read on the forward strand.
GTATTGGAAGTTAATTCTCAGTGTTGTGGATGAAAATTGCGTATAATGGTTTTATGTTTTAATTTATAAATTTATGTAATTAAAGGTTATAATATGCAATACATTTTGTATTTCAATGAAATATTAATCAAATTTTAATCTGTTTTTTATCCATTTGTTATTTTAATTTTACTTCATTACAGACGTTGCAGTCATGTGATCATTTTTGCAAAACGATTTACTTCGTTCCCAATTTGTTTTAAAGTAGATGCGTATGAACAAAAATAATTATTGTGCATAACATGAAAGAAATATGATAAGTTTCAATACAATTAATGGCTATTATTCACAAAAATTACACATTTATAGTGACTTTACACGAAATTTTCCCTTACTAATAAGATTCATAGCATTGTTTAAAAAAAAAACTTAAAGACAGACTTATATGACGTTATATTGTGAGCGAAACAAAAAACACGCCCATCTGTACTTTTTGTACTTTGATTAAATTTAAATGTAATAGAAACTTGATTTGCATATAAATTTGGATACCCGTCTTTCCTATGATATAATCTTTCGTTTGATAAACATATGATAATTGTTTTCGAAGGATTCTTTATTGACTAATTCAAGAGTTCCTGTTTTAAATCTAAAGCTTTCTCTATTTCATTGTATATTCAAAGATTTTTTTTTTCACGAGAACGACGTCTTCTATACAAAGGATGTCTTTTTATATTTAAGAAAGTTTTTTTATAAGTTTAATTGTTAAAACACAAATGTTTCAAACAGAATGCTTTGCTAAATTTTAGAAAGTGTTTCACAAGGTCAGAGATTTGGGGATGGATTTTCACAACCTGGACGTGACGGGTTCAGAGGCGGTCCCAGTGGCACTGGTGCAACGGTTCAGGGAAGAGGAGATGGGTTCGGGTCCGGGGGCCAGTTTGGAGGTGGTAGCGGGTTTGGCGGCGGCGGCGGCGGTGGTGGTGGTGGCGCGGTTCCAGCTGTAGGAGAATGCCCACGTGACCGTAGAATTGATGGGTTTAGATGCTACGGTCGGGGCTCGGACGTGGCCGACTGTCCGTCAGGTTCCACTTGTATGAGAGACGGAACTCCGTCAGGATCATTCTGCTGCTGGGAAAGTTCTACCCCCGTTCAGTGTAAGTGAAATAGATATACATAGTTTTCCTGAGCCAACAGTGTTACAATTAATGTATTATGAACGTAGCACTTTCCCCACAAAAATGATTCAATTTTTAAGACAATCGTGTGCCCCTTTTATGTTACAAATGTTATTGACATGAATATACTTGCGAATAATGGTTGATTGGTTCATTAAACAGTTCTCTGTGTATGAAGCGGTGCGAAAAAATGAAAGTACGAAAATATTAACTACGACACGGTCAAGCATGTCGGGTTTTCGTACGTTTGTCATTTCGCCACGCCATAGTATTACTGTCCAAGGAATAGATCACAATACTTGCGATCATACATGAACGATATGAGGTAAAAGATAATTCTGGAAATGAGAGTTACGAGTACCATATTTTGACAATTGCATGGTTTTATTACCTTTTATAAGAAAAATATGCATAAATCTGCAGTAAAAATGAAAGATATACTAGCACTGTGCTTAAATTTTATATAAATAACAGCTACAAGTCTTTTTGTATATATAAAATAAACAAGTTTTGACTTCACACATTGTAGATATTTGATGTTTTAATCCATATGAGGCTATACGGTCATGTTCATTAAAATATCCTGGAAGGAAGTAACTTTACTTGACTCAAAATAGGGAATAAGCTTCTCATTCATAGCTTGTGCATTATTTTTTGTTATTCAAATTGGACATATTCAGGAAGAATTTCATAGTTTTCAATAAATGTCTGTGTACATAAAAAATGAATAAAAGAAAACAAGTAGACAAGAAATTTATAATCTTTTAGTTGATCGTTCAAGACGTTATTTAAAGCTGTACGCCGACAGATTTTTGTTCATGTAAAAATGAAAAATTAAAAAAAAATATTGTTCTAATAACTGAACATATTGTCAAGCTGAAAAATTTAGTGATGTAATCTCTTGCTTGGTGTACATACCCACTTCTGAAGAAATTACCTCTTGTTAAAATGTGCAGATTTTGCCGTTTTCCGTTAGTAACGGGATATTATTTTTGTGATCAAAGATTTCAAATTCTACCATTTTTTTCATAATGTATTTAAAATTTTATCTGAATAATGATTATTCATGTATTTCTTTATATATCTACTTATATGTCTTTGTTTTGATGATATCTTTAACACATGTGAAGGCGTGCCACTTTAATGTAAAATTTAAACATTGGTAATTAATCATTGGACCACATTTTTCAATTATCTATTTTGAACAAAAACATGTACATGTACTAGTTAATAATCAATCACGATCGAAGCGAATCACGTGCGGGACATGGGGTAATTGAAAAGTTATGTAATTCGAAAACAACATCGTTTTCTATCATGAAAATAATTCATTTAAAACTTATTTTAAAATATATATCGTAGTTCATTTTAAACAGCCTCATTTGGTCATAATGAGTTTGCACTTGTTTTATATAGGAAAAGATATGCTATATTTCAAAGATACTGACGCAAAATTATAATTAATTTGAAGTAATTTAAACCGGAAATGAAAATATTTTGGAATGAAAGTCAAAGCTTTGATTTTCCTTTATCTTTTAATTTTACAACGCTGAAATTCTTTTATGGATTTACCCGCTTTAAATTTTGGACCGTTTGGTGTTTTAAAAATAAAACAGATGTGATCAATCAGCCGACAGTTACCCGTTAAAAATCATTATCAGTCTATGAAAATGAGCAAGCTTCCAGGAAGTACGCAAATACTTAAAGGCATATCTGGGAGTAGCCATGCCGCTTTCTATTTCTCAGTGTTTTGCGTTAAACCCCAGTCACACTAGAGCTTACGATTATTTGCGACCACCGGCGACTTGTAAAACTGACGATCATCAGCGATTGTCTGCGACCAAAACCATTTTTGCTCAAATAAATTTACTTTTGCTAGTATCGTAAGACAAGTCATCATTGACAATCGCACGACAGGTCATAAGTAAACGTACGATGGTCTCAAGATTGCCTGGGATTACTTACGACTACCCGTGACATAACATGCGATCATCTACAACTTGTCGTACGACCATCACACGATTACTAAAGACTACTTAAGATTATCAGTGACTAGTGGCAATTTGTAAAGACTGTCGTAAGATTGTCGCACTTCCGAACGACCATCGTGCGACAGCCTTAAGACCTTATAAGATCACTAGCGACCTGTTTGATCGCAAGGAGGTTTTTGTGACCTAAATAAGATAACCTGAGACTGTCAAAGATCACCGATGACCGTCGTAAGACGTTTAAAAGATTGTCCGCGACCAGAGGTCACTGGTGATCGTGAACTGGTCTTCACTAATCGTAAGCTCTAGTGTGACTGGAGTTTAAATTGCATTCAGAACACACCGACCATTACCAGTTAGTCCATATCCGAAGTTTGACGGGAATGGTCGAAAACTTACGACTTCTGACGACTTGTCTGAACACACACACAAATTCCGATTTAATTTTTATAAATTGCATGTAGGTACATCTTCCGATTTAGGACAGTGTCGCTGTTTGTCCCCAAATATAAGGACATAGTGTAAATTGATTTCAGGAAGCATTATCACGTGACTTTCAGTTTAAGGTCGTACATGTACCTTAAACTACTGAAATCCATAATAATATGAGGTTATTATTCATTGTCTAGTACAATATTGAATTATATTGGACGAGTACACAGCTGTCAAAACGATATTGGACGAGGTGCTAGCCAGGTCTGATATAGGTTTTGTAGCTGTGTGCGAGTCCAATAGAAACAGTATTGTTCTTAACCATGTTTAATGAATTCTTTATTTCACAAAACATAATTTTACATTTTGCCTCAACTGCAATATGGATTTGATAACGATTTTTGAACTCTCAAAAATAAAAATGAGGCTAGATGGAGTATATTATACATCTGATGAAGATATTTTTACTCTAAATATGAAAACGAGGCTAGACAGGATGCAATATTAATTTAAAGTTTTAAACCCTTTGGACTCTCAATGAAAACGGGGCTAAATTGATAAGATTGGATACTGGAACATCACGTTTTGCAAATGCGTGGTTATATTTTATAAGTTGTGATATAATATATTAATATAATGGCAGACTTTTGTTTGTTTATTTTTTGTGTCAATTTTGTAAAGTTATGTCAACATTTGATAGATCTTACACAAAAACACATGTACGCTTGTAAATTAAAGATTTTTTATGTCATAATAGTCAAATAGTTAAAAATATTTTACTTGAGTTACTTAAAACCGCAAAATTTATCAAAGGACGCACACTTTTATGATGACAGGTATTGTTACGCCATGTTTTGGATATGTTAGTTGGTATTTAAACACATGTGTTCTATGTAGCAAGTTGTAAAGGTGTCAAATTAACCAACAAGAACACAAGTTTTATGTCTTCCTGTTCCTGGTAAACTGTGTCTGCATTGACACGGCAGTGTTTGGCAATCGCATCTTCTCGGCCCTTTCCGTCAATATTCGGATCAATCGTAACAACTCGGCAATCTCCGTCAAGTTCGGAGATTGACCTCGTATGTAAGTGTAGGAATACACCAAATTGTTATACGGCCCGGCGAAGCACCGATTTTAATTATTGATGTAAACAAAGATGGCGGAGTTCTCTCAGCTGTTTGTTATATGCGTTGAAAGAAATGAAAAAAAGATTTAAATTTAAATCATGAACAAGTAAAAGCGCAAGAGAACATGAGTCCGGTATTAAAAGCAGGTCTTTAACATGAATTATACATCAATTATACAATAGATATAGATCTCTATGAGTATTCATTCGAGAACTCGGATGCTCCTCTGTGCAACAGAAAAAAATATAAACATGCACCATCACTAGTTCACAGGCACTAGACACAATTTATTTATCCATATCCATATAAGAAAAAACAACATCAAACTATAAGAAAATGATCGCACAAACAGTGAAGTATAAGTAACACACTTATAAAGGTGCTTATTAACTGATTAATTAACCAGTGTTTAACAAATTCTTTCACACTTCTAATTGTTCTTATAAATATAAAAACATATTTTAATTAATCCATGTTTTTTATGGTATTTAATTTTTTGACAACAACAAAAATGAATAAATATAGACTTATAGCTGATTATTCTCTCAGAACTCATATAAATTATTATTTTAATAATTATTTTTTAAGGGAAAATTCACTATTTTTTTGACAAAAAAATATCTTCTTTATAGCGAGCTCGACGAGCTGGCCCGAAGGGCCTGCTCGCAAAGCGAGCTTTACGGTAACGCGAGTACCTGCTAAGTGATGGTTTTGAAAACTTTCGTCCAAAGTACCGAATTGGACACATCGCAACCTTTCGAATTTAAAGATAACGGTAAAAACTGAGGAATTCTGACTGAAAACGGATGTGTAGACTGGTCACCCGCGCACGTCTATGGGAACCATAATTGGACAAGGAACCAGAATAACGTAAGCTGTGTATAAAAAAATGAAAATCGAAGGCGCCATTTTGTTTGAAATCTGATAAATAAAAACAATTTTTTGTCGAATTTTGTTGTGAAAACTATCTAGAATGAAAGAAAATGGTCTAACTAAGAAAATGAATCCGAACACCAATATCTTATATTCAGTCGTTAACGCTGTACAGACGTTTAAAATATTGTTTACATGACGTCACAATGTAGCGCCAAACAGCACGTGCAAAACAAACAAATCAAGTACGCTATTTTAATGTCGCAAACGTGTTAAGTTTTACATTTATTTCACTTACAATAATCTTTATTTCGCTTGAAAAATTAAAGAGTGAAATAAAATAAACAAAGTTTTATCAACGTTTTCAAAACTCGTAATTCATTTCACGACAGGGACGGGGCCATATTTAACACAGTACGTGTGGCAAACTCGCATTTGAGATTATTTCATACTATTTCACGTAAAAAGTTCATCGAGCTCGCTTTGAGGCTTTGCCTTTTTCATATTAGCGAGCTCGACGAGCTGGCCCGAAGGGCCTGCTCGCAAAGCGAGCTTTACGGTAACGCGAGTACCTGCCAAGTGATGGTTTTGAAATCTTTCGTCCAAAGTACCGAATTGGACACATCGCAACCTTTCGAATTTAAAGATAACGATAAAAACTGAGGAATTCTGACTGAAAACGGATGTGTAGACTGGTCACCCGCGCACGTCTATGGGAACCATAATTGGACAGGGAACCAGAATAACGGAAGCTGTGTATAAAAAATGAAAATCGAAGGCGCCATTTTGTTTGAAATCTGATAAATAAAAACATTTTTTTGTCGAATTTTGTTGTGAAAACTATTTAGAATGAAAGAAAATGGTCTAACTAAGAAAATGAATCCGAACACCAATATCTTTTATACAGTCGTTAACGCTGTACAGACGTTTAAAGTATTGTTTACGTGACGTCACAATGTAGCGCCAAACAGCACGTGCAAAACAATCAAATCAAGTACGCTATTTTACAGCAGTAAGTGATGAGTTTCCAAATAAGTTTTTCTTTATTTAAGGGTTGAAAAGATCTTAATAGCTAAAAATAATATGCAATTGTTCCATTATCGGAATACCCAGCTTATTATCATTGAGTTACAGTAAATGTTGTGGCACCCTATTATAACTGACACTGAAAATTTCATTGATAGAAATTTTTATATATTTTTTAATTGTTTTTTATTTGATTTCCTTTTAAATATAAATGTTTAGTCTATAGATGGACAAGCCAAAGCCCAAAGGCCCTTGACTTCCCCATATAAAATAAAATTCTGTGATCATCAATTCCCTATTACTCACTCCACATTCTTAATATATTTTTTAAGATCTTTAACACTATGAACATGTACTAAAACAATATTATATCTTAAATAAATAAATTAATTAATCAATAAATATTCCAAATATGGTAGTTCACATAGCAAAATTTTACTAGCAATTATTTCTGAAGTTTATTAAAACATTGGTCTAAAGGTAATCTGAAAATTTAACATTTATCTATGTTTATCCTTTAACAGATTTGATTTTATAGCCAATATCCTTGCTCCTACTGAGATTTGAACTCAGAACTCCTCTTAGTTTGCATGATTTATCAATAAACCAGAGGTGTTTTACCAATTAAACTATAGGAGACATAGTATCAGCCACAATCTTTATAGAAAACTAATAATGTTTCTACAAATTTACAGACAAAATAATTTAATTATTAGAATAATAAAATAGATATAATTAAAGTATTTTTGGCTGGTATTTGTTTACTACCTTTAATACTTATGTGCAGTGATTATTTTCCTATATTTTACAGCCAAAAAAAACAGACATTTCCCCCTCAAAATGATATTTTTCAACTGAAATGCCCTGTGCACATTCTTCACCAGAACAATGGCTTAACAGCAGATAGCTTATATGATTGATAAAATTAAATGACTGAAAGACATAAAGTTGTTGTTATAGATAACTTATGCTTTGTACCATTTATGTTAAATTGAATTAATAATTTAATTAAATGTGTAGTTAAATTCCATTCATAGTTGTTGGAATTTGATTTCAGATTTGCAACATATCTATTTTTCTCTTCAGAAAGCCGCAGGTTGTTTTGAAAATAAAACGAAAACAAAAAAACTCTGATGTGATATCAACAAATTGACATTGAGATGATTCATAATCATTAAATGAGTACTTAACTGTGATAAAAAAGGGAAGATTATGTTAACAGTCAATATGACCATTTTTTGTTGCTTTTCATTATCCTAACATGATGAATACAGTGAAATTGTGAAAAAGATATCCAAATTGTGAATTTTGTATCGGATATGAGCAATAACTATTAGACATAAGACTTGACTGACATAAACTATAACAAGCCTGTAACGTCTGATATATTATACTAGGTCCCTGGCCTGTTCAATTTGTGAAAAAAAGGTGATAATGCTAACTACCTATAAAATAGTTAAGTAAAAAGAAGTTTTTAAGCAGTATGTGTAAACTAAATTAGTCTAATATTAACCGCCTTTCCTTGTTGATCTTGTTTATCGTGTTTTATAACCACATCATTAGTTTATAAAATTTGATAAGATCAACAGACACTGTCTATGATAAAAAAAGTGCCAGTGTGCATGATTTTGGGAAATAAAATTTAAAAACAACTAAATTATCTAAGTGTCGGGTTTATCTATGTGTGTGTCGGGGTTATCTCCTAAACCAGTACTGGTCGGGGACCACCAATACCGGACAACCATCAAACCCGGACGGCCCAGAAAATGCTTAATTTAGTATTTTCTTTGTTCAGTGGTTGTCAGTCACTTATTAATCAACAATAAATGCATGTTTCTTCTAAAATCAAGTAAATAAATTTATTTCAACCTCCATAAATGGTAAAAATTTAATGTCTATTTACAGAATGTTGACGTTAAAATTTGAGGGTCAAGAAAGCAATGCCCGACCTCATATACCAGCTATAATCATTTGCAGAGTAAACAATAGAATATCCAAAACTTCAGCATTTGTTGCTGACATACGAATGACAGACTATTCTCTCCCTTACCAGTTCCTCCCCCTGACGGTTCTCTCCCTAACTGTTTCCTCCCCTGACGGTTCTCTCCCAAATTTGAAATATGCAGACAGTTCTCCCCCAATTTTATTTTAATAAGTTATCATTTTAGTTTTGACTTAATCTAATAATATTTCTTAATGAAGATTATTAAAAGAATGTGTTTGATATTAACTGCATTTTATGTTTTATGTTTATCAGCTGAAAAGTGTTTGTAAATTTAACACCTTTTTTCAGTATTTTAATCCTATCAACACCTTTATTGTGAGAGATATAGATCATTGGATAGTGATTGATATACACCTGTAATTATGTTAATATGTGACCTAGAATTATATTTCAAAATGCTAGTTATAAGATGTACCTATGTGTGTACAAGTTATGAAATAAACTCTGTTCTGTTCTATGTTAAGGTCTAGCTTGTGATGTTCATTTATTTGTTTAATAAATAGTGAATAAGGTGGAAACAAGTATGTTTTAGAAAATAAATAAACAACAACTGGTATGCAAACACATTCCACATATACTTTTTCACGAAATTGATTTAAAAACATGTAGTCATTAACTTGAAACAATATACATGTATAATACCAAATAACTAATATAATACTTATTGATCAACACCTTTTCACAGCTATTTTAATCTAATCAACACCTTGATTCTTGAGTATTTGCATTAATAAACACCTCAATTAACTTAACGCATACATGTGTGTATTGAACTCTTTTTTTCATTAATCAAAAGTTTAGCAATTAAAATTTATTAATCATTTTTTGCCTATAAATTTCATTTTTATTTATTAAAAAAAAAAATAAAAAAATAATATCTTAATTATGATTATCCTATCAAGTAAATTATTCATTAACTATTTTCAATGACTAAACACATTAAAAAGTATACATTACATCTAATTAAAAAATCAGGATAATTAACTAATATCATCATTGATCAATTATATATATTATTATATGTTAAAAAAAATTCTAATTCAAATTATATCAATTGATAATAAAGTTACAAATTTATTAAACATCTAAATACTTCAATAAAATATTTTTATTCTGATTTATATTAATTTTTGATAATAAACTTACCAATTTATTGTTGCTGATGATGCTAACAAAATTGAAACTTGAATTAAACATCTGAATACTTCATTAAAGTATTTTTCTCTCTAATTTATATCAATTTATAATAAACCTACCCATTTATTTAACATCTAAACACTTCAATAAAATCTGTTTTTCTTTCTAATTTATATCAATTGATAATAAACTTACGCATTTATTTATCATCTACATACTTTAATAATAATGTAATTTTAGAAATAAGAATGGGAATAATAATGTAATTATAAAAATAAGAATTAGGAGGAACTATCTTCTAATTTGCAAACATGCAGACAGTAAGATAAGTGTCAATACATTCGGACATAACCTCCAGAAATTATACCTTTTAGAGTTGTGAAAAGAATCCTGCTTTAATATGCCAATACTTGCGGCAAACCAATTTAATCCTCTGCTTATAGACTGGAAACTGCTCTGTCAAAATTTCATCAAAAAATATATATGCTTTCTGCCGAGAACGTTAAATACGTCTCGGTTCGGCATCGTGCATACGTAAATCAACCATTTTGAATATAGTCCGTCAATATGGCGCATCCCGTGTTATATCCGAGGCGAATTCTTGAAGTCGCCCGAGTTGTTCCGATTGTATTCGGATAAGACTATTATAAATACTAGCCGAGGAGTTCCGATTGCAGCGTTTAGGAAAAACCAAAAGCAATATACATGTATATGTTCATACGTATATAAAAGAAAACAACAAGAAAGACAAACCAATTAAATGAAAGACATCATTGCTAAATTATCTTTTTTACATTTATATGATACGAACAACTTTTCGTATAAATATTATACTTTTCGTTTATTTCTACACTGACTTATTAAATTTGTTATCCATCTTTCTATTTAATTGTTCTTCCTTAAAAATTATTTTGAAGCCGGTGAAGAGAACGTATTGTGTAAGTAAACATTTCCTTTACCCCGAACAAACAAAAATGTGTGCTCCCTCGAATGCAATATTGTTACAATACCAGAACGTTAACTATTATGTCGTGTAGACAACATGCGAAGTCAGCAATTATATCTTTTTTTGACGAGCTGGAATCTTGAATATCTATATTTTCCATTTTGGCAGTCCCTTTCGTCTGCTATTCTGCTGGTTTCTTGTTTGATTCATTATACTTGTTTCCGTTTCCGGTGATGTGTTATTTCCTGTTCCGCTATCCCGCTTGTACCCGGCCCTACATTACTTGTTCCCATCCTGTTCCTGTTCGTCCTGCTACATTGCTTTCTTTTTTATTCTAGTACTTTCAGAATATAATTGATAGAAAAAAATACGTTAGAAAAAATGTTTAATTGATGAACTTAAATTTAAATTAAGACTTTATGCTTTCGTTTAAATGTTCTGCTTTAAAAAGGGTCAGTGAGTTTAAAGTTTAATCAAGTTTTACGAACAGACCTGTAAAGCTTTTAAGTGAAATATTTTATAAGCATGTAAAGGTTCAGATATGATATATTCTAATAAGTATACATGTAGTGACTTATTCATTATTGTGCGAACTTTAAGTAGAAAGTATTGCAGTTCTGAATTTTTAGACTGATTTCTTCACAGAACTGTGATAGATCTACTGATAATTCGACTACATGTGTATTTTTAAATCAAATTCAAAAGCTGTCGACACTGTTTTTTGTTCGTTTGTATATTTTTTGTTGTTTTTTTTTTGCAAATATTTATATTTTTTGTTATTTTTATATTTTTTTTTATTTATTTATTTTTTTTATTATTATTTTTATTTGGGAGGGGGGATGCTTTATTTTTTTCTGCATTTAGACTTGGTAAATTACATAAAACTCCAAACTTAATCACCATTAAGTTCAATAAAATGAACAAATATTGCTGAATATAATACCTTACCTTGTATAATAAAGAATTCATTTAAAAGCCCGTTTTTAATAAGAAATAAATTTAAATTGAAATCCCTAAGGTTTTTGAGTAGCTACTTGTGCTTACATGTACATGACTTATTATCTAAAACTTTATTTTTATAGCACCATGTGAAGACCCGTTGATGGAGGGAGGCACATTCGCACAGTGTGTGCCAGGGGATTCAGCTCAAGCTTGCCCTGGGTCATGCCATTCATGCCGGGCTCTGGGTGGAGGAATCGGAATGGGCCTGTGCTGCCCGGAAATAACCAGACGTGGCTGTGGTAAGAGTCAGCCTTTTGTTTCGTGGGAGGGGAAGAGGGGTTTGGGGGGTCTCAAATTTCAAATACTTAAAAAATAAGGTACATGTGTATATGGTGTATGGTATAAAAACATTTTTATTATATTTTGAGTTTCATGTGTGTATTACTAAGACAGTGGTTTATTCTAAGCACATCATCAATGTCCGACTTGTTTGTATATCTTACGTACAGTATGTATATTTCTTGTAAGAGTATATACAGCTTACCACTTTAAGCGAAGTTCTATATTCTATACTGTGTACTGAACTGAATTCTATTTTTAGAAAACAGCAGTCCGATGAGAAACGAATTTGAGGCTGCACGCAGACGTATCACCGGAAGTTCCGGATCAACTGGTTCCGATACTTCACTTAGTGCTGGTTCCCAGTTTCCAGACAGTGGCCAAGGTGCTCCTTCGCTGGGAACTGACTTTGGAATGACCGGAAGTAGTATCAGTGACGGTGATGGTAGAAGAGTTTTATGTCCCAATGGTTTTCCTCCGGTACAAAGTTGTTCAGCAGCCACGCCCTGTGGAATGGGTCAGGACTGTCTTGAGATCAGTCCCGGTAGAGGGGGCTGTTGTACTTCCGGCAGAAGTGGAAGTGAACGCGGGTTTTCAGGTTCTACAGGGGCATCTGCGGGTCGAGGGGATATGATGTCTGGTATGAGTAGAGGTGGTGGCGTTTGTCCGGACGGGGGACCTGGTATAGGCAGATGTTCCGCAACAACATCCTGTGGTGCAGGACAAGCGTGTGTACCTGTAAGTAGTAGCGAGGGTATATGCTGTCCACGTGGCTCAGAAGGAAGAGGACTGGGAATGCCGGGTATAACCAGGGGACAAGGATCTGGGGCTATTGCAAGAACAGGCATTCCAGCGTTAACAGGAATGAGAGGCGACTCGGCAGGTGTTGCGCCTGGATTGCCTGGAAGACCAGGTATGTCGGCAATGCCGGGCATGCCAGGTGGAATGGGTGGGTTTGGTCCAGGGGGGATGGGAATGCCGGGAATGCCAGGTATGCCAGGTATGCCGCCAGCAGGCGGAAGGTTTGGCTCTGGAGCAATGGGAGGACCTGGTGGTATGCCAATGATGGGTGACAGATCGGGCAGAAGAATTCCGCTTGAGTTACTGGCAAGAAGACGGGAAATGCTGAGAAGAGCTTTAGCTAGACGAAGAATGTTAGCTTCTAGAGCGCCATTTTCTAGAGGTGCTGCGTTTTAGAAGGTAGTCCATCCGTCAAGTTTTTAGAGGGTAGTCATTCCGTAAAGTTCGTGAAAAAACTTATTTTAGAGGGTAGTCATTCCGTAAAGTTTGTGAAAAAAAACTTATTTTAGAGGGTAGTCATTCCGTAAAGTTTGTAAAAAAACTTAAACTTAGCATTAGAAATGTCACGACAAATTAGATGCATGCATAGAACGCATGTGATTTGCTTTCTTTCCTTTCAGCGTGTCTACTACGCATGCGCATGAGATACTAAAACCTAAACACAAATTACTCGGAAAAAAGTCGTAATTAAAATTTCCTGTTGACTATGCATACGACTTTTCAAAATATAATCAAAGATTTCTTAGGTTATATAAACAAGATAATCTACGATGAATATGTGTCTGGAATGACAGCAAAGTCTAAACACTGTTTAAGCTTGTTGATGACTTATAAACATTATAATTAATTGCCTTTTAAGGGCCATAATCTTGTCAAATATAATTGTATAGAGTAGTTAAATCTATAGTTGTGACTTCTTTGGAAAAAAATATCTATATTTGTGACGTCTTTGGAAAAATATATTTCTTGTAAAAGTTCAATTGCGAATCTAAAATATTTTTTCATTCTTTAAAATAATCTGAATGCTGTTTTTTAGTTTAGAATAATAAAGTACAAATTATAAATCATGAACGTTCATGCAACAATTTTGAATCAATTGTGTAGTTGTAACTAATCTCAAAAATATTCTTTAATTAAAAAAATATGTAACTGTCACTTTTTTCCTTACTTATATCCATGTGATCTGGTGTGATTTTTTATCAAGACATGTTTCTGTTATTTACCGTACATAATACATAAATAATATTATATAAGCAAAGAAAATAATTAAATATTATTCATCCGATATTTAAGTACGTTAAATGATTATTTCGCGCATGCGCACCCCGTTTAATAGGAAATTTAGGAATTTTAGTCATTCTTTGAATGTGTGATACTTCGGCAAAATTTAAACAAGTAAATAAATAGGCTATATAAATGTGTTCTCTTAATAACGATGTTTACTCTTTTTTTTTATCAAGCATGGTTTTACTTGTTTATCATGTCTAGAATGTATACGAAAAAAAAAGCACTTGTATTTGTTTACAGGAAATTGTCCGGTTTCGTGTATCCGAACTGGCTTCCACGAATGTTATGAATCAAGTGATTGCACGCAACCAATGAGATGTTGTCAACCTGCGAATGGCTGCCAACGTCGCTGTGTTTAAATTGCTTGGAGAAAACCCCAAAAGTCGATTATTTATTCCTATATATATATGTATGTGTTGCACATAATGTTAAAAAAATCGAATGCCATTAATGTCTGTACAGCAGATAATTGTTTTATTTTGAACTTAAATGCCTGTAATTATTAAAGATTTATGGTATAGCTTGTTGTTGAATTATTATTTGTTAACATTATCTGCATTTTATCAAATTATTAGATTAAATCCTTTTTGTGTCCAACTTAACAAAAGCCAACTATCGCAATTTAAGTAATGGTTCAATATCTCAGCCAAGTTAATTTTGAATCACTTTTTTATTTTTAACTCCTATGTTTCGAAGAATAAGTCGAGACATTATAATCGCTGCGTTGTCGCCTGCATTGTTCGATGTATATAAGCTTTAATGTAAGCCAGTAAAGGTATCAATATGGAATGTTTGCTTAGTATGTCAAGAGGCAGTTGTAAGACAAAGGGACATCATTCTGAAAGCATCGTTTTTTTGGAGTTATGTCCGCTTTTAGCCCGTCTGTCCTGAAAAAAATCGAGCTATTATGATAGCTGCGTCGTCGTCGTTGTAAAAAAATAACTTTAATGAAGCCCATTACTCAATCATCAATATGAAAATTGTTTATTTAAAATAGCTTATTAGGTAGAATGATTCCCAAACTATAGAATATATCAACATGAAACTTTGAAGTGATATGGCGCAGTTGCTAAACAATGGGTATTACTCTAAAGCTATATATTTGGAGTGATGTTCCTTTTTTTGCTAAGTTGAATGATTTCAAAACTATGAATAATATCAATGTTAAACTTGAGACACTTGGTGATCATGAGTTGTTACCCTGAAGGTAATAAGAAAGAGTTATTTCCCATTTTAACTTAGAATTTCTGATAACTCATTTAAAATACGAAAGATATCAACAGGGATCTTGGAATACTTATTTGTCATGATGTGTTTGATGTGTTTTAAAGTCACAACGGCTCTGTAAAGGTAATTTTCCAAACGAAGACCTAGGGTACATTATTTCAGGCATATCCGGGAGATATTATAGAACCACTAGCCTCATGTAAACTAGGCTGATCCTATACTCACATGAAGAAGGGGCAAATGATAACATATGTAATGAGCAATAAAAAATAATTTAATAAGATAAAAAAAAACATCTATAGATTAAAACATAAAGGCAACGTTGCTGCCTGTAAACAGCTTTTTCAAACAAGTATTTTTTGTATACAAAAAGAAAACAAAACAAATAATTCATAAAAAGAGTTCAGAAAGCAAAAGTGAACGTAATCAATGCGAATGCATCAGAATTTAATTTTACACGCACGCACACACGCACTCTTAATGTTATTGTTACTATAAATAACTAAGATTATTTGTGAAAGTTCATGCGATGATAACTGCAGGTTCACAATTTGATAATTGCGAGTTTACAGGTCCATTTGGTTGATACCATAAGTGCATCTACAGGTCCATTTGGTTGATACCATAAGTGCAACTTGTCCAGACCGTTGTTACCGCAAGTGCACATAATTGTTACCGCAAATTTACATTGTCGAATCATTGGAATAAATTGAACGCCACGAAAGAGAATTGTTTCTCTACATAAATCCCATAGTATTTTATCTCCTTTTTCTCAAATACAACATAAAGTTGTTTATTCTTTTCCGAATACATTATGTCAACTATAGATTTGTATTTTGAATCTTTCTTCAGAGACAAGCACTCTCTTACCAGGTTACCTCGTTCTGATATTTGTACTATTTTTAGATATCCGGCGACATAGATATTTCCATGTTGTTTTGTTAAGTCAACTTCTTTGATTATATTTCCGTCAGTATCAACTTCAATGGCACAATTTCTCTCTTCGTTTGATTCGCAGATGACTAAAGTGTTGTCAAAAGTACCTGTCATACACACTGGTGACTGTAAGGCAAGTTTTCCTTCGCTCGATTTTTTCAAAAAACATTTATGCGTTTCTACCCCTTCCGGTGAGTAGAAAGTAATAGATATTGTGCGTACAAGTCCAAAATTAGTACTGTCTTTAAGCATGAGCAATGCAATCCCATTATTGAATTCGGTGAAAAGTACTTTTCTACAAATTGTTTCATCAACCGCCATAGATTTAATTGATTTCGTTGTGTCTTTGTGCAACTTGTAAGTTACTTTTTGACAGGAAATCATTTTAAAGATTTTTTTCAGCCTTTCCAGAATGGGAGTATAAAGAGGGGAAAAATGCAATATATTTTCCTCATGAATGAATAGTGAAAATCCGGATGTCGAGCGAGCCGTAAGACAAACTTTAAATGGATAATACACCAAACCACTTGCTAGAAGAAAGTAGTCCGGCTTTAAATCGTCCGTTCGTTTGACGCATAATGTCTCTAAAAATTTACCACCATAATTTCTGTTATACAAACATAAAACTACTTCTTTCTTATCTTTGTGAAAGACACAAGTTTGATATGGGGAACTATTTGTATTGTTTTGATATTATGTAGTATTTTTACAAAATCTTCATGTCTGTCTTCTTCTAATTGTACTGTTAATGTTTTCATCTCATCTGATCCGCTGTCCGTGCTAGCGCTTTCGCTGGCGAATTCTTGATGATCCTTACACGCGCTTATTTTCTCATAAATATATTCACAATGCAAACAAACATACAATCTGCATTTTCTGCAATACTGTGACAATTTGTTCATCGGAAAGTTGCAAATACTACAGGTCTGTGCTGACTTGATGCCATCGTTAAAGTCTGAAAGTAATAATGAAAATACCTGTATCAAATTCTAAATTTGCATAAAAATTCATAAAAAGCACGTTCAGGGGCATGTTAACCCCAGAAAAAAATGAGCTAATCAACGAGCATGTTCTATTTGAACTTGAGCGTAGCCAATCAAATTACTGCCTTCACAAACTTCACGTGATTATAGAAAACGACACGTGACTACAAAATGGCGGATACTATAACAACGCTATTCGGAACTGCCTCGGCTATTATCTATAATAACCTCGGAAACAATATGGTCTACCACATGGTTTCAGATGTGAACAGAAACAGAGAAAATGTAAAACGAATGTATATATTTGACATCTTATGTCTGTTCCGGTACTCTTAAGCTTGAAAATATGTCTGACAACAATTTGTAATTTAAATATGCCCACTGATGTTCAATTTAAACAAATCCGACTAAATGTCAGCAGATTGGTTTTTGTACTTTCGGTTTCTACAGCCATAATAATATATATATAAATTTTCTTTTGTACCTATGTATTCACATATTTTAGGTGGACTTTTACTACATATTTGGAAATAAACTTGTCATGACAACTCCCAGGATAAGATTACTATTTGTTTACATGTTTAGTTTCTTAGCGTAGGTTAGACCGAAATATCGCATCCTTTCTGTGTATTCATACTATTGTGTTCGAGGTACTTATCCGAAGACTATAACTACGCCAAACTCCCCACAGCAGTTTCTTCCCCAAGTAAATTCGGTCGTGACGTCAGAGAGCCGAATATATTTTTTTCGCTTTTAATTTTAAATTAGAAAACTTTATATCATCATTAAATTGTTCTGATTAATATACAAGAATGTAAAAAATATACGTTTAAACATTATTTTGTAAATATAACTTAGATATTTTCAAATTCATAGTGACACCGTATGTATAGTAAACAAAGACTGAAGTTAGACAGTTATTGAACAAATTGCGCAAAAGATTTTGATCTGGCACTTGTTTTAAAATGTTAACAAATTGAGTGTTTTGAACATATTTTATCTGGTAAGGATGTATTTGTAAATCCGCCAGTTGGATATGGATCCTTGGCGTACTGAAACTGGCCGCCATGTTTTTATGCTCCCCGAAAAATTTCAGTGAGCATATAGTCACCGCCTTGTCTGTCCGTCAGTCTGTCCGTCCGCTTTTCTTGTCCGGGACGAAACAACAAGAGGTATCAACATCTCATTGAGAAGGTGTGCAATTTACAAGAACCGTTATTGAGGTACTGCCCGTTGTTTATTTCTATACTTTGAAATTTGTCCGGGACATAACTCTAAAACTAGACCTATCAACATGAAACTTTGCAGATAGCTAGATCTCATTGAGTAGGTTTACAGTGCACAAGAACCGTAACTCTGTCTTGCAATATTTTGGAGTTATTGCCCTTTGTTCATTTTGACACTTTGAACTTTGTCCGGGAGATTACTCTTAGATTGTAAGAGATATCAACATGAAACTTTGTAGGTAGATAGGTCTCATTGGGCTAAAGAATCATAACTCTGCTTTGCCTTATTTTTGGAGTTATTGCCCTTTGTTCATTTTTACACTTTGAATTTTACCCGGGACATAACTCTGAAACTATAAATGATATCATCACGAAACTTTATAGACAGATAGATATCATTGAATAGAAGTGCAGTGCAAAAAAAACAACATAATTCTGCCCTGCCGTATTTTGGAGTTTTTGCCCTTTGTTCATTATTATACTTTCCTGTGTGGGGACACAGGAGCATCACAAGGTTCAACCTGTTCTTGTTGTCACATGATACAACTATCGTCGCGTGGGTTTCAGTGGTGGTAGTGATTAAAGTAGCGGGACGTAACCGCTGTTATGAGTTTGTAACTACGCAAAAGAAAACTATTTAAATTGAAAAAAATGTCTTTTTGTGACAAACAAATTTTATTTCATTTATTTCAGAAAGAAAGTGAATAAAACCAAACTTATCCATAAACCGAATACAATTTCAGACAAAAGTTTTATTTATTTAACTTCCTATTTTAACTTGACGCTGATCAACCCCACACCACTTACCAATCCCCCACCCCCGCCCCACGTGATACACCCTTGTAAACACTTTATCAAAAAAAAATTTAATATTTGAACACGAATGGGGCATATTTTACAACGATTATAGACTGGTTTGCAACATTTTACAATTTTGCCGTGTTGGGCTTTCTTTAGGGATTCTTTTTCTCTCTCTTTAATTAAATATTTAAAAAGTGTTTACAAGGGCGTATCCCTTGGGGCATGATTTGAACCCCAAGCGTCTGTGAACTTTAAAGTTTCCTTCATTTAACTGACGTTGTGTGAAAGTAAACAATACTTAAATATATATAAATATATGTGTCGCTTTAGATCTACATGTACTTGGTGTTGCTTGCTGAAGCGCATGCATACTGAAATATTGAAAATTATTATTTTCAATGGAAGGAATATTCAAATTATTCTACATTACTCTACTCAGTAGATCTATTATTATAGATTCTTTCGGCGTTCCATACACTACTGTGGATGACCTCCAGCTTTGAACATTGTAAAATAAAAATAAAAAAACATAGATACAGTATAGCTAGCTTCAAAGCAAATAAGGCAAAGATAATAAAAAAACAAATAAATAATATTTCCATACCGCACAGATGTCAATCAATACCGTCCGTGCTAGCCATTTTGAGAATATATCTTTACTTTACTTTACTGGAGTTGAGGTCGCAAGACGTCATCATCGTCTTCTATAACCCCCCCATGGTTTTGTACCCAGTTCTGATCCGGTATGGTGGTATACTGTGTTTCTCCCATGAATTTGTCCAACCTGTTTTTAAAGCTATTAAGTGAAGGAGCATTCACAACCACTTCTGGTAAATTGTTCCAGTCCGAGATAACCCGTAGAGAAAAGAAATGCTTTCTAATCTCAGTTCTACATGATTTCACTTTCAGTTTATACCCATGACCTCTTGTATTTGCATTGTTATTTAATTCAAAAAACACTTCATAGTTAATATCCTCCTTATGATGTAACAATTTAAAAACTTCAATCATGTCACCTCTAAATCGACGATATGCTAGTGAAGGCAATTTCAGTGTTTTAAGTCGTTGTTCATATGACAGATTTCTTAGTTGACCAACTAGTTTTGTTGCACGTCTTTGTACTGATTCAATTGCATTGATGTCTTTCTTAAAACGAGGATTCCAAATAATGTTTCCATATTCTAGATGAGGCCTAACTAGGGTTTTAAATAATTTCCCGAAAGATTTCACTGTGAAATGCAGAAATGTTCTTCTCATTAGTCCTGTAATTTTATTTCCTTTATTGATGCAATCATTTATTTGCTGTCTAAATTTCATATTCACATCAAAAGTAACTCCAAGGTCTTTTACAGATTCACTGTTTGAAATTTCATTTCTGGTGTTGTTTACTTTAAGATGGTAGGTATTATTGACATTATGATTTCCGTAGTGTAATGTAGTGCACTTGTTTGCATTAAACTTAAGTAACCACTTTTCACTCCATATACTTAATTTGTCATTGTCAGATTGAATTTTCTCTATATCTGCATCATCATTCGCTAAATTGTACAGTTTTGTATCATCAGCAAATAAACGCAATGTTCCTTCAATGGCATCTTCTATGTCGTTAATGTAAATCAAAAATAGTGTAGGTCCTAAGACACTTCCCTGTGGAATACCACTGGTGACTTCAGTCCATTGAGATTTTTCACTACCAATTACAACCCTTTGTCTTCTATCCCGGAGAAAAGCATCAATCCATTTTAATAATTTACCATTAATTCCATAACTTTCAAGTTTCTTCAATAATCTAACATATGGAACAGTGTCAAACGCCTTTTGAAAATCATAATAAATACAATCAAAATTTTGACTATCGTCTATCCATTCCGTCCATTTTTCCATAACTTCCAGTAATTGTATAGCACAAGATCTCAGTGTTCTGAATCCATATTGTGAATTTGAAAATAGATTGTTTTCAGTCATATGTTTCACTAATTGATCCCTTACCACCTTTTCCATAAGCTTACAGGGGACACAAGTCAAACTTACTGGTCGATAGTTTCCTGCCTGGTTTCTCTCCCTTTCTTAAACAACGCTTTCACATTTGCCGTTTTCCAGTCAATCGGTGTTTCTTCTTCTTCAAAAGATTGATGAAATAAAAGAGTCAATGGTAAACATATTGCATTCTTAACTTCTTTCAGGACTCTAGGGTGTAAGAAATCAGGTCCACATGATTTAGTTACGTTAAGATTTTCAAGTAATTTCATGGTAATTTGCTCATTGAACTGTACTTCCAAGATACTTTTACCAGAACTTCTATCATTTATATATGGAATATTGTTCAAATCTTCAATAGTAAATACAGACTTGAAAAACCTATTTAGTTCTTCAGTTTTTTCCAAGTCATTTTCCGTAATCGAACCATCGTCTCTCTTTAAGTCTGCTATTCCATTTTGGACTTTTTTGCGAGAATTCACATATTTGTAAAATGCTTTCGGATTTGTATCCTCTGCAATTTTTGTTTCAAAGTTATTTCTGGCTTTACGACATTCACGGGTAGCTATATTACGTTGACGACAAAAATATTGAAAGTGAACATGTTCATTTGTTTGTCTATATTTGTTCCATGCCCTATGTTTCTTTTTCACCGCTTTAAGAGCTTCTCTAGTCATCCAAATTGGTTTATAACCCCTATTTGATGATTTGATTTTCTTAACAGGAATATGTTTTTTCATTGATTCTGTTATTTTATCTTTGAAAAATATCCAATTTTCATTCACTTCTTTACCTTGAAATTCACTTATCCAATCAACATTACTCAAGTCAGTTTTCATTTCATCATAGTTTCCTCGATCATAAGTAAATGACTCTTTCATGTATGCCTCATTGCTGGAATTACAGTCAATACCAAAGGTAATCACTATATGGTCACTTTTACCCAGGGGACTGAAGTGTTCAATATTGTTCACTAAAAGTTCTTCTGATGAGAAAACAAGATCTAAAGTACTTGGTCTTTGGCCGTTTCTGTATCTTGTATAAAATTCTATGTTTTGATGAAGATAACTATCACGTACAGCTTCTATAAATTCATGACTTACATGATTTTCAGGCGCACTTGAAATCCAATGCTTCCAGTCTATATCACGATAGTTGAAATCACCCATAACAACTACTCTCGATTGTGTTTCATTATTCAATGCACTAATCATTTCATTTATAGCTACATTATTTTCCGCACTCGAGTTAGGAGATCTATACACTAATCCTACGAGAAGCTTCTCTAAATTGTTAATTTTAATTTCACACCAAATAGCCTCTTTAGCAGAATTCTCGTTCAGTTTTTTATATTCAGTTACTTCTAAGTAGTCTCTCACAAACAACAAAGTTCCTCTACTTGCAACATTTTGAAATTTTGGATTACAGAATACATGATATCCTTGTAAAACATAACTTGAAAGGTTCGGATTCTCTAGATTCTTTTTAAAAGCTTCTGTCAATCCTACAATATCAGGTTGATGTAAATATACTAATGCTTCAAGTTCTGACCATTTATTTGATATAGAGTCTGCATTTGTGTAAAGACATTTCAAGCCATTCTGATTTTCAATTGAAATTGAATTTTCAACAGAGTTTATACTAGTGTTTTGACTAGAATGATCACTACTTGCACTTGATTGACTAGATACGGAATTTACATCACTACCGACATAGTCTCTGTCACTTTCATTATAAATATCAGTACTACTAGTATTAGCAGATTGACTAGAACTAGATTCTTCAATGTCACTATCACTATAAATTTCAGTGCTACTACTTTCAAAAATCAATTCAGTAGATTCAGAGTCACTTTCACGAAATATTTCAATAGAATCAACATTAACAAAATCTACATTTGACTTACTGTTCATACAATCAACTTCAACAGGAGTGCTATGTACATCCTCATTCCTTGAGGTTTCAAAACACGGAACTTCTAAACTTAATGAACTGGAAACATTAACAGAACTGTAACTTTTAACTATAGTGTCATTTATTTCACAGTCTACAGCCTGGGCGGCTTCCCACCCAAGCTCTTTCCTAAAGGGGGGCCATTTTTAGAAGCACTGTATCCTTGTGCACCTTTTGAATTTGTTTTACCCCTAGTTTGAATCTGCGAGCTACCTAGCTGTTCATTTTTCTTAGGACTTGCAGTTATTATTCTATTGTTTGCAAATCTTTGGCTAAATCTTGGAATTCTACTTTCCCGCTGAGACGGTGACAAAATTTCAACATCATCAGGTTCCTGAAATCTAGGACCAGAATTATAAGCTACTTTACTTGCTAATTCAGCTTTCATTTTCTTGTATGTGAACGACCTGTCCATAACTCTTCTTCTTGCTACTTCTTGTTTCAGTTCTTTATTCATCTGTCTTTGTCTGAAAGTATAATCTGGTGTTACAGTCACCTTTGCAAAGTTAGTTTTTTCCTTGAGTTTTGCACTGTTTTTTAAAATATTCAACTTAGCCCTATCATTTGTAAATGATACCTTCAATGGCCGAGGATATTCCTCTAGGTTCTCACGCTCCCTGCCTAAACGCTCAACATTTTCAACATTAGCATTTTCAATATTTAATGTAACACACATTTCTTGAACTTTCAATTTATCATCATCACGTTTTTCCTGAGTATTTTCTCCAGATGGTTCAGATAGATTATATACAATCAAATTACCTTTCCTTTTATCACGTTCATGGTAATCTCTCACTGCTTCATCCATGCGGTAATCTAAATGTAAGTTACTTACAGTTTCCATTTTCTCCTCTAATGCGTTTACTCGCGACTCCAATTTTTCATTTTTGACAGTTAACTTTGTGATAGCACTGAGTACTTTCTTCACGCTTGGAATAGCTTCTCTACAGCCTGTACAATACCAAAGGAAATTTTCAACAAGTCCTAAATCATGCAATTGGTCATGAAATGATTCGGTCATTCCAGAACACCTTTCATCAATACAAAACCATTTATCACACAAGTCACACTGAACTCCATCATCATCATTTTCAAGCAATTCATGACATGCTGCACAGCTTGCCCTTTGACTATAATTATGCTCTGAATCACTTAATACAGACATATTATCAGTATCTCTCTGTTTATTTCTTGAGTTTTGTGAAGGTTTATTGAAGGGCATCTTGGTCGGATTTCAGTTCTCAAAAAAGTCTTTAAAATATGCAGAATTTCAATTCAGAATGTTTCCTTAGTATACCACCATTTCTAGTTGAGTTGAGGGACTGGGTACAATAATGTGGGAAGAGGGGGTTTGGGTAGAAATGCCAATTTTTTTAATCGACTTTGAAAACCATGTGTTGCCACCATAACCGGAACCGGAAGTCTCCTTCAAATGCAACTATTGCTACAAATGTCAATATTAATAAAGGCACTAACTCCAAAAAACGTTTCCAAGAATTGTTGAAATTATCAATTTCTTGCAGCGTCTTTTCGTTTTTTTTCACTCATGTTTAAACTTTTTACATGTAGGACTATGTAACATTATCAAGTAATATGCACATATAGTAAGCGCGTGTAATATCTATAAATAGATTAGCATATGTTAGTGTATAATTATATATACATTATGTTGTTGCAGACAACAAGATTCTGGAAGAAATTTCCCAGACTTTCTTATTAAGCTAGGTAGATCTATGTGAACATAATATTTTAAGGTATTATGTATTAAAGTGTTAGTTAACTTATTTGCCATAATTAATATAAAATTTTATGGAATTTATTATGCTCTCGCAAAGGACCTTCAAGATCTTATTTCTATAGAATTTATTGCACACGCGTGCTAGCAATTTAAATTCCATACTGTACATTCAAGTACAGTAAAACTTGATATATGACCAATAAAGTTCTGAATTTATACGTTTTTCAGGAGTCATCAAAATTAAATTTTAATATATTCTTGACACACATTTATACTAATAGATCCAATAAATATCAAAGGATTCTTATTTCAAAAATATCGACGTTTACAAGTATTATAACATTAATTAAACAACAACAACAACAACAACAACAACAATTTTATATGTTTTCAACAATTAAAGAATATATTTCCTTCTTTTATCTTCAATATCTTACTTTTTTAAGATATGGTTAGAATTGACCATAGTTTTGAAATGATAACAAATTAAACCAAAGAAAACGTACCATGGTTAATTAAATCAGGAATCTGTTATTTTTGCATGAAGAAAAGAACAAAAGGCTGGATTCAGAAAACTTGACTAATTTTGCCGTCTAATGTTACCAATTGAGTATTTTTATATTTTCAATAATTTAGATCTTCATAGATCTGCAATAATTTTTTTATTCTGAAAAAAGAAGGGGAGTTTTTGAAACATTTAAAGATCCTGTAACACAATTTTTTATGGTTTTATATCATAAAATATGAATGCTCAAATTAGAGTTATCAATATGTAAGTTCCAAAAGCATTATTTATAAAGATATTACGAATTTAAACATTCCTGCACAAAATAAAGGAGGTCATTAAAATTTATTTTCTAAAAAAGTCTTTGTCCATTTTTTTTTCATTTAGAAAATAAATGCATATATCTAAATGATTACATATAAATGTGCACAAATATTTGCAGTACATATTTTACATATTCTCCGATGTTTGAGAATTGTTTTATTAGCATAATTATAAACAATCATATATAAAATTTCAGTTAAGTGTGGTAAACAACCTCAATTATAACATAACAGGATCTTTAAGTAGTAAAGCTAGCATACCCTATTTTCACTCATTTCACTTTTTAAAAGTATTTAAACAAAACTGCAAATATTTCTTAATAAAGGATTTTCAAGAAAACATAATGAAAAAAATAGAAAACAAAAAAACATGTTCTGATCCCACAAAGAGAAGGAAAAAAGCAAAAACTTGAAGAAATAATAACTTGCCCCTAGTGGGACTTAAAACCCTTACCCTCTGAAACTCTGTTTGCTTACTAAAATGAATGCTTCTCAGAAATGAGGTTCACATAAGGCCTCTTATACATTAAAACTGATCTGCTATCTTAGATCTTAAGTACTTTACAGTAACCAGAACACAACATGATGAAAATAATTAATCTAAAGTGGTCAAAACTATGAACACTTAAAATGTCTTTGACAGACACGAATGTCTCCGCTATATATTGACTGGAAAGGCTTTCTAACTGTTGACTTTTTTTTTGACCTATTAGTGTGACCTTGACCTTAAAGCTAGTGTTTTGGTCATGCGTTTGACACCACTATCTAATCATGCTACACATTTGTGCAATATGTGCTGACCTCTGAGTTGACCTTGGAGCTAGGGGTCTGGGTATATTGGCCATGTCACACTTTTTTGTGCCAAGTTATTTGCATGACAGATTTACAAGCCGGACAAGATTTTCTAATTGCTGAAGTTTGACGTCTCAGCGTGACATTGAGCTTGAATTTAGGGGTCTATGTTCTGCGCATGGCGCACCATCTCATAATTTTGAACATTTGTACCAAATAGTTTTAAAATTCCATTATGGGCCGGATAAGAATTTCTTCTGTCCTTTGACCTCTCCTTGGCTTAGAGATTGTGCATGACACAATCGTTTCGTCATATTTAACATAAGTGTCCATATTGTTTCAAAATCTCTAAATGCATGAAAAGGTTATGGACTGGACAAGGTTTTCGAATACACACACACACACGCACGGACAGAGGTAACCTTTGTAATACACACTACATACCCCTTGTCACTACATGTATCATTGCAGAGGCATAAAAACATGACCAATAAACTATAATTATAAAATACAAAATTGTATGCCCTGTACACAATTATTTGCGGTACAAAATTATTTACGCCGGGGTTGTGACCTTTTTAAAATAAGCAGACATTAGCCGCTGTCTGTGGCTAGTTGTCGGCGTAAAACACAAGGGATACTGTTTTGCGTAACATATCCTACGACGAATAAGTAATACTGCGCAAATCCATTATTGAAAGCATTGTGTTTATAAATATAAAGGATATTTGTTTAATTCAGTGTAAGATCGGAATATATTTCACAGAGTGAGCACCAAAAGGTATATTTGCCACGAGTGAAATATATAACACAACATGATGACAATAATTAATCTAAAGTGGTCAAAACTATGAACACTTAAAATGTCTTTGACAGACACGAATGTCTCCGCTTTATGTTGACCGGGCAAGGCTTTTTAACTGTTGACTGTTTTTGACCTATTAGTGTGACCTTGACCTTAAAGCTAGTGGTTTTGGTCATGCGTTTGACACACTATCTAATCATGCTACACATTTGTGCAATTTGTGCTGACCTCTGAGTTGACCTTGGAGCTAGGGGTCTTGGTATATTGGCAATGTCACACTTTTTTGTGCCAAGTTATTTGCATGACAGATTTACAAGCCGGACAAGATTTTCTAATTGCTGAAGTTTGACGTCTCAGCGTGACATTGAGCTTGAATTTAGGGGTCTATGTTCTGCGCATGGCGCACCATCTCATAATTTTGAACATTTGTACCAAATAGTTTTAAAATTCCATTATGGGCCGGATAAGAATTTCTTCTGTCCTTTGACCTCTCCTTGGCTTAGAGATTGTGCATGACACATCGTTTCGTCATATTTAACATAAGTGTCATATTGTTTCAAAATCTCTAAATGCATGAAAAGGTTATGGGCTGGACAAGGTTTTCGAATACACACACACACACGCACGGACAGAGGTAACCTTTGTAATACACACTACATACCCCTTGTCACTACATGTATCATTGCAGAGGCATAAAAACATGACCAATAAACTATAATTATAAAATACAAAATTGTATGCCCTGTACACAATTATTTGCGGTACAAAATTATTTACGCCGGGGTTGTGACCTTTTTAAAATAAGCAGACATTAGCCGCTGTCTGTGGCTAGTTGTCGGCGTAAAACACAAGGGATACTGTTTTGCGTAACATATCCTACGACGAATAAGTAATACTGCGCAAATCCATTATTGAAAGCATTGTGTTTATAAATATAAAGGATATTTGTTTAATTCAGTGTAAGATCGGAATATATTTCACAGAGAGAGCACCAAAAGGTATATTTGCCACGAGTGAAATATTAACTTTTGATGTTCACGAAGTGAAATATATAGAGGATATTTGTTTGTTTGTGTGTAAGATGAAATTTTATTTCATCGAGTGGGCTTTAAAAACAGTATTCTCACGAGTGGCGTAGCCACGAGTGAGAATACTGTTTTTAAAGTTCACGAGATGAAATAAAATTACATCTTACACAACAAACAGATAAATTTTCTTTTTATTTTATGCTTAAAAACAAGTTAAAACGAAATTTCCATAATTTTAACGTTAATATTAAAATCTGTTTCCCCCATTGAGAGCCCCATTTAGACGGAATTTCTCATTTTAAACAAGAAGTCTTGAGCTGAAAAAAAAGTCCGCCAATCAAGGTTAAATGACGGTGATATTTATTCATTTTATCAAAAAATATGAATGATCGCTTGTTTTAATAATAAAAACAAACAATTCTTGTAGGAGAAAAAGTCAAACCATCCATCCATATTTCTGTTACTTACTGCGAATTTATATTAGACCTGGCTTTGTAAAATGTAAACGGCAGCCATTTTTTAAAGTTGTGTATTTCATGGGAGGAAAATAATTGTGTAAGTTTCAGAAGGATATAATTTGGATTTGTTAGTCATACACCTTTTTAAAAGAAAGAAAACTTATTTGAGGATTGTAACAGACAAAAAATAAGTGTTGACAGAAGTGAAAACATTCAGAAAAGGAGCTAGGAAATTGGAAATTAATTAAACTTGGAAGCTTGCTAAGGAACGCTGGGTTGATTTACTTATTTTACGAGTGATGGCTGTCAATGCTTTTCAATTTTTCATAAAGCATACGGCAGTTATTGCTCGTAGGATACTTTAATATGCCCAAATGTCATCAAGAGCAGTTTTGCATGGGGAAGGAATGTATTTTTCAGACTGTAAAAACGAAACAAAAAAATTTTTAGAGACGAAATTTGGTGATTGGAATTTGAAGGAATAGAAGTAAGTTTTCTCTCTTTACTACTTTTGACATTTTAGTTATTTATCTATTTCAGCTTTGCTATTTCTTTTAACAGCCTGACATTGTCAGAATTGTCAGTAAAAATAAAATTGAGGTACTACATGGGGAAAATCTTAAAAAAGTAGTTTCGTCATTGAAAAAAGTGAAATTATATTTTGATAATTTTTACTGTGAAATTATCAAATATAATTTTCACGGATAAATCAGTAATCCACTGAAAAGCATAAAATAAATTTCGATCTTACACTAAACTAAACAAATTTTCTTTTTATACCCCCGCACAACAAAGTTGTAAGGGGGGTATACTGGAATCAGCTTGTCCGTCCGTCCGTCCGTCCGGCTGTCCGGCCGTCCGGCCGTCCGTCGGTTTTTTCTTGTCCGCCCAATAACTTAAGATTCCTTTGACCCTTAGTCTTCATATTTGGCATGGAGGTTATTCATGATTAGTAGATGACCCCTATTGATTTTGAGGTCACCAGGTCAAAGGTCAAGGTCACAGGGGCCTTGACTTCAAAAACCTTGTCCGCCCAATAACTTAAGATTCCTTTGACCCACAGTCTTCATATTTGGCATGGACGTTAGTCATGATTAGTAGATGACCCCTATTGATTTTGAGGTCACCAGGTCAAAGGTCAAGGTCACAGGGGCCTTGACTTCAAAAAGCTTGTCCGCCCAATAACTTAAGATTCCTTTGACCCACAGTCTTCATATTTGGCATGGAGGTAAGTCGTGATTAGAAGATGACCCCTTTTGATTTTGAGGTCACCAGGTCAAAGGTCAAGGTCACAGGGGCCTTGACTTCAAAAAGCTTGTCCGCCCAATAACTTAAGATTCCTTTGACCCATAGTCTTCATATTTGGCATTGAGGTTAGTCATGATTAGTAGATGACCCTATTGACTTTGAGGTCACCAGGTCAAAGGTCAAGGTCACAGGGGCCTTGACTTCAAAAAGCTTGTCCGACCAATAACTTAAGATTCCTTTGACCCACAGTCTTCATATTTGGCATTGAGGTTAGTCATGATTAGTAGATAACCTCTATTGACTTTGAGGTCACCAGGTCAAAGGTCAAGGTCACAGGGGCCTTGACTTCAAAAAGCTTGTCCGCCCAATAACTTAAGATTCCTTTGACCCACAGTCTTCATATTTGGCATGGAGCTTAGTCATGATTAGTAGATGACCCCTATTGACTTTGAGATCACCAGGTCAAAGTTCAAGGTCACAGGGGCCTTGACTTCAAAAAGCTTGTCCGCCCTATAACTTAAGATTCCTTTGACCCACAGTCTTCATATTTGGCATGGAGGTTATTCATGATCAGTAGATGACCCCTATTGATTTTGAGGTCACCAGGTCAAAGGTCAAGGTCACAGGGGCCTTGACTTCAAAAAGCTTGTCCGCCCAATAACTTAAGATTCCTATGACCCACAGTCTTCATATTTGGAATGGAGGTTAGTCATGATTAGTAGATGACCCCTTTTGATTTTGAGGTCACTGGATCAAAGATCAAGGTCATAGGGACTTTGACTTCAAAAAGTTTGTCCACCCATTAACTTAAGATTCCTTTAACCCACAGTCTTCATATTTGGCATGGATGTTGATCATGACTATAAGGTGACCCCTATTGATTTTGAGGTCACTGGGTCAAAGGTCAAGGTCACAGGGACCTTGACAAAAAAAAGCTTTTCTTCTCAATTGCTAAAGAATGTCCTGTCTGCAATGTATTGATTTTGACATTTTCACATTTGAAGCATGTAGAATACATAACTTAGCAATGCACTGGCTTAGTAACCTCAGATTTGGCAGGGAGGTTGTCCTTGAGCTCTAAATGGCCATTGTTGATTCTGACAAAGTGGTATGTGGGGGTATTCACGCCATCATAGTGGCAGTTCTAGTTTATTATATGCAAATAAACGTTTAAAAAGACGTTTTAACCTGATGCTAAATGAAAAGTGCACCAAATAATAATGCAACGTGACGTCATTTACGACTCAACGTGCAATGTACCAAATCAGCCACCATAACTTATAGTAAGTTACTCATGGCATACTATAATCAATGATCTTAGCTCATTAATCATTCATTAATTTAACTTTAGCACCCGAATATAGCCCATCCTCACTAACATCTATCTCAATGAATATTACTTGTGTCAATGTGTATTAAACTTGATTTATTAATAACAAAAACTATTTTTGCTTTCTTTTTTTTTTAAATTTTATATCCTGGATGGGGGGGCGGGGGTACTTAAGTCTTTTTCATATGCTCCCCGAAAAATTTCGTACGTCCCGAATTAGTGTGCGGCCCATAACTTCGTTATTTGAAGTCGGATTTTACAACTATTTCACAGAAATGATCACCATATTGAGACAACGTGTCGTGCGCAACATTTGGGACGCTACCTTGAAAGTCAAGGTCACAGCATGACCTTCCACCAAAATCTTGTGCCGCCCATAGCTTCGTTATTTGAAGTCGGATTTTACAACTATTTCACAGAAATGATCACCACATTGAGACGACTTGTCGCGCGCAACATTTGGGTCACAACCTTGAAAGTCAAGGTCACAGCATGACCTTGTTTTTAAAGAATAAACATAACTACTAATATCTACCATGTTAGGACCACCTTCTTTGTATTTTTTAATGATTACAGATTGTTTTATTTTTGCCTTACCTTCCCATATAAAATCATAAAATAAGTCATTAAATGTTTTCAAAAAAGCAGTATTATGTGTAGGTAGGCTTGTTAAACAATGAGTAAAAAAAGGAAGCGATATTGACTTAACAACAATGTTTTTTCCTAGTGGACGTAATACCCTTTTTCCAATAATTGATTTGAAGCAGCTTTGAACTTTGTACGGGAAATACATCTGAAACCATTAGAGGTATCAACATAAAACTTTGTAGGTAGATTGATCTCATTAAATAGAAGTGCAGTGCAAAAAATCTCAAACCTGCCTTGCCTAATTTTGGAGTTATGGCCCTTTGTTCATTTTCGAAACTTTGAACTTTGTCTGTGACATAACTCTGACACTACAATATGTATACTTTCCTGTGTCCAAAACCTATTCGGGGAGCATCACCCGGCTCAACCAGTTCTACTTTTTCCCCAGTTTTGTTAGAGTTATTGCCCTTGACTTAGTATAAATTTGCAATTTTCAACTTGTTCATGCATGGCTAAAAATATTTTGACCTGTATGTCTGAAAATGTACAAGAATGTTGGTCAGCCATATACTTATGCGCCTTGGGGTTTGCTTGTGGATTTAAGTTCTTGTCCTTGATTTAGTAAAAGATTTTTAGTTTTCAACGTGTGGCACATGTTGACCTAGAAGTTATAAGATTGACAAAACAGTGGAGTGTGTGGGCACTCGTGTGCTATGGACACATTTCTAGTTTGGAAATAAAAAGTTTATTGCTTCCCGGCGAGCACTTACATGCGGTTATCTAATTCTAATTTGGCTCTATAAAGGTCATTTTCCAAACGAAGACCTAGGGTACATTATTTCAGGCACACCCGGGAAAAATGATAGAACAACTAGCCTTATGTAAAGTAGGCTGATCCTATACTCACATGGAGAAGGGGCAAATGATAATATATAGTATGCGCAATAAAAAAAGAATTTAATAAGGTATACAAAACAGCTAATCATTAAAGGCACATTATGCTTCTAAACAAAGAAATTTTTACTTCTTTAGAAGGGTCAAATATTAATTTTATGATGTTTATATGATAATGGTTTTAGAGAATTTTAGATTCTTGTTACCTGAAAAAAATTGCCATAAAGTAGGAAAATGTAAACAAGTGAACAAAGTAGTATTTTGACTTTCATACAAAATACACATTCACTCTAAATGTACTTGTTGACAAAAAAACAACAGATGAAAAAGATGGTTTAAGTAATTAGCCAATGAGTAACATTTTGGATACTATAAAAGTACACCAAAATTAAAAAGCTTTTGAGAAATAAAAATAAAGAATATCTGAAGCATAATGGGCCTTTAAAACACAAAGACAATAAAGTTGCCTGTCAACAGCTTTGCCTTAATAATAACTCAACAAGCAAATTTTGGTATACAACAAGAAAACAAAACAAATAATGCATGAATAACTACATAACTAAGTTTAGAAAACAAAAGTTAAACAGATATGTGATTTTTCTTTACGAACAGAAAGTGATTAACATTTGCCACCGGTATAGAGCCAAGTCAGCCTGCACAACCGTGAAGTCTGAACAATACTAAACTGTTGGTTCCTAAAAACTTTTATTTTTATCTTGAAATGGACGGTTCCAAATTAAAATTTGGGCAAATCCATTACCTAATTTAAGCAGGGTTTGGGTTAATTCAGTCTTAATCATCAAATACACTTAGGTGCGCTATTTATGACATAAACGTTTTGCACATAGTTGTTACGACAAAAACACACGGTTCTTATGGCAAATACACATGGTTTTTACGCCAAATACTAGTATCACACGGTTTTTACTGCAAATACACATGTTACGACAAAAACACACGGTTCTTACGACAAATACGCATGGATTTTACGGCAAATACACAGGCTTGTTACTTCAAGTTTTCAAGTGATATCAACATTGTTTGTTTTATAGCAAATAATCAAATAAATATGTGTACGCCACAAAAAAATCATAGCATTTAATTATGCAATTATATCCTAATTCGGATTTATGTGGTCAAGGTCAATTGTCTCATTCTTGAAGAACGTTTCATTTTTTTGAAACTTTGTATATCCAGTTAGCAACAAGAAGTGAGATAATTGTGAACTTATTGCATATTCAGAGTGTTGTTTAATACAAAGTCAAGCAAATCCAGATTGTTGTTACTCTAAATCGAGCAAACCCAGAATGTTGATACTGGTACCCCAATACAACAAAATTCAAGCAAATCCAGAATGTTGTTACCCCAAATTCAAGCAAATCCAGAATGTTGCTATCCCAAATTCAAGCAAATCCAGATGATTGTTGTTACCACAAATTCAAGCAAACCCAGATCGTTTTTTTCCACAAATTCACTTATGTATATACGGTAATTGGTAGAAATTCACATTATATACATAATCACATATATAAATGTGTGTTACCGCAAGTTTACATGTATTTCATCAACCATTATGATTGGATCAAATTAAAAGACACAAAAGAGAAGTGTTTGTCTCGTAAAGTGCTCTCTCTTTTGTCAAATACAACATAAAGTTGTTTATTCTTTTCCGAATACATAATGTCAACTATAGATTTGTATTTTGAATTTTTCTTCAGAGACAAGCATTCTTTGACCAAGTAACCTCGTTCTGATATTTGTACTATTTTTAGATATCCGGCGACATAGATATTTCCATTGACGTCGCATGTGACGGAATTAATCATCCCTTCGATTTGTTTTGTTAAGTCAACTTCTTTGATTATATTTCCGTCAGTATTAACTTCAATGACACGATTTATCTCGTAGTTTGATTCGCAAATGACTAAAGTGTTGTTAAAAGTACCTGTCATACACACTGGTGACTGTAAGGCAAGTTTTCCTTCGCTCGACTTTTTCAAAAAACATTTATGCGTTTCTACTCCTTCCGGTGAGTAGAACGTAATAGATAGTGTGCGTACACGTCCAAAATTTGTACTGTCTTTAAACAAGAGCAATGCAATCCCATTATTGAATTCGGTGAAAAGTACTTTTCTACAAATTGTTTCTTCAACCTCAACAGATTTGATTGATTTCGTTGTGTCTTTGTGCAACTCGTAAGTTACCTTTTGACAGGATATCATTTTAAAGATATTTTTCAGCCTTTCCAGAATGGGAATATAAAGAGGGACAAAATGCAATACGTGTATATCTTCGTCATGAATGATTAGTGAAAATCCGGATGTCGAGCGAGCCGCAAGACAAATTTTTAACGGATAATACACCAAACCACGTTTTGCTCGAAGAAAGTAGTCCGGCTTAAAATCGTCCATTCGTTTGAGGCACAATGTCTCCAAAAAATCTGTATCATAATTTCTGTTATACAAACATAAAACTACTGCTCTTCTTATCTTTACGAAAGACACAAGTTTGATATCCGGGACACATAGTAGTGCCATATTTAGTACTTTTACAACAAAATCTTCATGTCTGTCTTCTTCTAATTGTACTGATAATGTTTGTATCTTATCTGATCCGCTGTCCGTGCTAGCGCTTTCGCTGGGAAATTCTTGATGATCCCTGCACGCTCTTATTTTCTCATAGATATGTTTACAATGCAAACAAACATACAATCTGCATTTTCTGCAATATTGTGACAATTTGTTCATCGGAAAGTTGCAAATACTACACGTTTTAGCTGACTTGATACCATCGTCAAAGTCTGAAAGTAATGAAAATACCTCTATTATACTCAATATACTCCTCTTAGTTCACGGTACTTAACGCTTTAAAACCAGATAGGAAACAACAAATGAAACTTATGGTTAATCTAGAACATAAAGGTATTTTCTGATGTATTGCACAAGGAAACAATAATATATTCAGTCAAAGTCAATTTTAATGGACCAAACATAGAGCATATGTCGGCCATTTTGAAAACAGTATGTCATAATTTAAATCGCGGTAATGGTGTTACATTTCAGTTTTTTCATGTTTCGGTTAAAATTTCTACATGCTATTTTGTTTGATTTAAGATATTAAAATTATTCTTACTTTGTACTCAAATTTTATTTTTTCAACAAACAAGGACATTTAGAAAATGTTTCAGACATACGCACAAATTTATTGGACTATTGCTTTTTGCAGAAATTTGCAAAATGTTGTTCTGTTTTGCGTAAAAATCTAGAGATTTAAAATATTTTGCACAAAATCTTTGTTGTTTAGGTGTATGAATAAAATATGTCAATTTTGGCAACTTTTAACACTGGTCACATGAAAATATGCCATTACCGTGAAATAAGTGATGACGCGGAATTAGTGATGTTCGTCGCTAATCGCGAGAGAAATTCTTTGTTTGTCTCTTTCTTTATTCTTTATTTCTTTACATTGTCCTAACTTTTGATATTTATTATCAAGCTTTAGATGTTTACATTTGTTAATATCCAGAAACATAGTTATTTTCACCAGTACATTTCATTGGTTAATTGAGGAAATCTCATTACCATTTTTGGATGTAGCTTTTTGGTGTTTTTTTGCACACGTCTCTAAAGATATAACTTTGTGCGTTGCCTTGATCTTTTGGGAGTGAAAAAGAAACTTTGGTAGAAGTATCATCAAAAAAGTAATAAGAATAAAAGAGAAGAAAAATTATGTTAAAATTTTGGATAGTTTAAAAATATAGACCTGTTAAAAACTGTTTAAAAATTAGAAAAATAAAAACTGTGAAAAGGTGAACTGCGTTAATTTTAATGTGGCGGAAAAAACAGATAATATATCACGGGTCGCTACAATGTTGAGTATAAATCCTGAATTTGCATAGAAATTCATAAAAAGCACGTTTTAGGGGTATTACACAGCAGAAAAATGTCTTTTTAATGAGCATATCAACGAGCAGGTTCTATTTGAATTTGAGCGTAGCCAAACATCACGTGACAATAGAAAACGGCACGTGATTACAAAATGGCGGCTACTATAACTACGCAAAAGAAAACTGATTTAGTTGAAAAAAATGTCTTTTTGTGACAAAACAAACTTTATTTCAAAAAGAAAGTGAATAAAACCAAACTTATTCATAAACTGAATACAATTTCAGACAAAAGTTTTGATTATTTAACTTCCTACTTTAACTTGACGCTGATCCTCACCCCCCCCCCCCGCTCCACGTGATACGCCCTTGTTAACACTATATCAAAACTATTTTAATATTTGAACACGAATGGGGAATATTTTACAACGATTATACTGGTTTAATTAAATATCAAAATAGTGTTTACAAGGGCGTATCACTTGTGGCATGATTTGAACCCCACCCCAATCGTCTGTGAACTTTAAAGTCTCTTTCATTTCACTGACGGTGTGTGAAAGTAAACAATACTTAAATATTTATTCATGTGTCGCTTTATATCTACATGTACTTGGTGTTGCTTGCTGAAGCGCATGCATACTGAAATATTGGAATTTATTTTCAAAGGAAGGAATATTCTAATTATTTTACATAACTGCAGAGTTATCATTATAGATTCTTCCGGCGTTCTATATACACTAGACGACCTGTAAAATAAAAAAAAAATAAAAACATAGATATAAAAAGTCTAGCTAGCTTCAAAGCAAAAAAGGCAAAGATAATTAAAATTAATAATATTTCCATACCGCACAGATACAGGAAACATTTCCATATGTCAATCAATACTGTCCGTGCTGTTTTTATGACTTGAAAGAGCCATTTCGAGAAGTTACACAGTAATATAACAAATGCAACTATTGCTACAAATACCGATATTAAAAAAAACACTAACTCCAAAAAATGTTTCATAGAATTGTTGAAATTATAAATTTCTTGCATCGTATTTTCGTTTGTTCACTTATGTTTGTTCAAGAACTTTTTACATGTAAAACTATGTAACATTATTATGTAATATGCACATATAGTAAGCGCGTGTAATGTCTATAAATAGATTGGCATGTGTTAGTGTATATATACACATATGCTGTTGCAGATAACAAGATACTGCAGAGTTTCTTATAAAGCTAGGGAGATCTACGTGAACATCATATTTTTTAAAATATTATATGTATTTAAATGTTATCTATTGGTCATAACTACATAAAATTGTATGGAATTTAAATAACGCTCTCGCATCTATGACTTTCAAGATCTTATTTTTTTTATAGAATTTATTGCACACGCGTGCTAGCAATTTAAATTCCATACTGTACATTCCAGTACAGTAAAACTTGATACATGACCAATAAAGTTCTAAATTTATACGTATTTCAGGAGTCATCAAAATTAAATTTTATTATATTCTTGACACAAATTTATAGAAATAGATCCAATAAATATGAAAGGATTCTTATTTCAAAAATAGTGACGTTTACAAGTATCAAATTATACTAGAACAACCACAAAATTTATATGCTTTCAACAGTAAAAAAATAAATGTCCTTATTTTATCATCAATATCTTACTTTTATAAGATATGGTTAGAATTGACCATAGTTTTGAAATGATAACAAATTAAACCAAAGAAAACGTACCATGGTTAATTAAATCAGGAATCTGTTATTTTTGCATGAAGAAAAGAACAAAAGGCTGGATTCAGAAAACTTGACTAATTTTGTCGTCTAATGTTACCAATTGAGTATTTTTATATTTTCAATAATTTAGTCTACATAGATCTGCAATATTTTTTTATTCTGAAAAAGAAGGGAGTTTTGAAACATTTTAAAGATCCTGTAACACAATTTTTTATGGTTTTATATCATAAATATGATGCTCAAATTAAGAGTTATCAATATTGTAAGTTCCAAAAAGCATTATTTATAAAGATATTACCGAATTTAACATTTCCTGCACAAATAAAGGGAGGTCATTAGAAATTTATTTTCTATAAAGTCTTTGTCAATTTTTTCATTTAGAAATAAATGCATATATCTAAATGATTACATATAATGTGCACAAATATTTGCAGTACATATTTTACATATTCTCCGATGTTTGAAAATTGTTTTATTAGCATAATTATAAACAATCATATATAAAATTTCAGTTAAGTGTGGTAACAACCTCAATTATAACATACAGGATCTTTAAGTAGTAAAGCTAGCATACCCTATTTTCACTCATTTCACTTTTTAAAAGTATTTAAACAAAACTGCAAATATTTCTTAATAAAGGATTTTTCAAGAAAACATAATGAAAAAAATAGAAAACAAAAAAACATGTTCTGATCCCACAAAGAGAAGGAAAAAAGCAAAACTTGAAGAAATAATAACTTTGCCCCTAGTGGGACTTAAACCCTTACCCTCTGAAAACTCTGTTTGCTTACTAAAATGAATGCTTCTCAGAAATGAGGTTCTACATAAGGCCTCTTATACATTAAAACTGATCTGCTATCTAGATCTTAAGTACTTTACAGTAACCAGAACACAACATGATGAAAATAATTAATCTAAAGTGGTCAAAACTATGAACACTTAAAATGTCTTTGACAGACACGAATGTCTCCGCTATATATTGACCGGGGAAGGCTTTCTAACTGTTGACTGTTTTTGACCTATTAGTGTGACATTGACCTTAAGGCTAGTGGTTTTGGTCATGCGTTTGACACACTATCTAATCATGCTACACATTTGTGCAATATGTGCTGACCTCTGAGTTGACCTTGGAGCTAGGGGTCTAGGTATATTGGCCATGTCACACTTTTTTGTGCCAAGTTATTTGCATGACAGATTTACAAGCCGGACAAGATTTTCTAATTGCTGAAGTTTGACGTCTCAGCGTGACATTGAGCTTGAATTTAGGGGTCTATGTTCTGCGCATGGCGCAACATCTCATAATTTTGAACATTTGTACCAATAGTTTTAAAATTCCATTATGGGCCGGATAAGAATTTCTTCTGTCCTTTGACCTCTCCTTGGCTTAGAGATTGTGCATGACACATCGTTTCGCCATATTTAACATAAGTGTCATATTGTTTCAAAATCTCTAAATGCATGAAAAGGTTATGGACTGGACAAGGTTTTCGAATACACACACACACGCACGGACAGAGGTAACCTTTGTAATACACACTACATACCCCTTGCCACTACATGTATCATTGCAGAGGCATAAAAACATGACCAATAAACTATAATTATAAAATACAAAATTGTATGCCCTGTACACAATTATTTGCGGTACAAAAATATTTACGCCGGAGTTGTGACCTTTTTAAAATAAGCAGACATTAGCCGCTGTCTGTGGCTAGTTTTCGGCGTAAAGCACAAGGGATACTGTTTTGCGTAACATATCCTACGACGCATAAGTAATACTGCGCAATTCCATTATTGAAAGCATTGTGTTTATATAGAGGATATTTGTTTAATTCAGTGTAAGATCGGAATATATTTCACAGAGTGAGCACCAAATGGTATATTTGCCACGAATGAAATATTAACTTTTGATGTTTCTATCTTACACTAAACTAAACAATTTTCTTTTTTATTACATTTTTGTATATGTAAAGAAACGTTTAAAAAGACATTTTAACCTGATGCTAAATGAAAAGTGCACCAAATAATAATGCAACGTGACGTCATTTACGACTCAACGTGCAATGTACCAAATCAGCCACCATAACTTATAGTTAGTTACTCATGGCATACTAAAATCAATGATCTTAGCTCATTAATCATTCATTAATACAACTTTAGCACCCGAATATAGCCCATCCTCACTAACATCTATCTCAATGAATATTACTTGTGTCAATGTGTATTAAACTTGATTTATTACTAACAAAAATGTTTTTGATTCTTTTTTTTAATTTTATATCCTGGATGGGGGGGGGGCGGGGTACTTAAGTCTGTTTTATATGCTCCCCGAAAAATTTCGGGGGAGCATATACTCGCCGGGTTTACCGTCAGTCCGTACGTACGTCCCGAATTCGTGTCCGGCCCATAACTTCGTTATTTGAAGTCGGATATTACAACTATTTCACAGAAATGATCACCATATTGAGACAACGTGTCGCGCGCAACATTTGGGTCGCTACCTTGAAAGTTAAGGTCACAGCATGACCTTGCAGCAAAATCTTGTGCCGCCAATAGCTTCGTTATTTGAAGTCGGATTTTACAACTATTTCACAGATATGATCACCACATTGAGACGACTTGTCGCGCGCAACATTTGGGTCACTACATTGAAAGTCAAGGTCACAGCATGACCTTGTTTTTAAAGAATGAACATAACTACTAATATCTACCATGTTAGGACCACCTTCTTTGTCTTTTTTAATGATTACAGATTGTTTTATTTTTGCCTTACCTTCCCATATAAAATCATAAAATGTTTTCAAAAAAGCAGTATTATGTGTAGGTAGGCTTGTTAAACAATGAGTAAAAAAAGGAAGCGATATTGACTTAACAACAATGTTTTTTCCTAGTGGACGTAATACCCTTTTTTCCAATAACTGATTTGAAGCAGTTTTGAACTTTGTACGGGAAATAAATCTGAAACCATTCGAGGTATCAACATGAAACTTTGTAGGTAGATTGATCTCATTAAATAGAAGTGCAGTGCAAAAAATCTTAAACCTGCCTTTGCGTTCATTGAACGCCGCCTTTCCTTGTTGATCTTGTTTATAATATTTTTTGCCTAATTTTGGAGTTATGGCCCTTTGTTCATTTTCGAAACTTTGAACTTTGTCTGTGACATAACTCTGACACTACAATATGTATACTTTCCTGTGTCCAAAACCTATTCGGGGAGCATCACCCGGCTCAACCAGTTCTACTTTTTCCCCAGTTTTGTTAGAGTTATTGCCCTTGACTTAGTATAAATTTGCAATTTTCAACTTGTTCATGCATGGCTAAAAATATTTGACCTGTATGTCTGAAAATGTACAAGAATGTTGGTCAGCCATATACTTATGCGCCTTGGGGTTTGCTTGTGGATTTAAGTTCTTGTCCTTGATTTAGTAAAAGATTTTTAGTTTTCAACGTGTGGCACATGTTGACCTAGAGTTATAAGATTGACAAAAACAGTGGAGTGTGTGGGCACTCGTGTGCTATGGACACATTTCTAGTTTGGAAAAAAAGTTTATTGATAGTAATTTCCCCTAACCGGCGAGCACTTACATGCGGTTATCTAATTCTAATTTGCATTTGTTTAACACAACGGCTCTGTAAAGATCATTTTCTAAACGAAGACCTGGGGT
Source organism: Ruditapes philippinarum (assembly GCF_026571515.1). Lineage (NCBI taxonomy): Eukaryota > Metazoa > Mollusca > Bivalvia > Venerida > Veneridae > Ruditapes > Ruditapes philippinarum. The sequence continues at coordinate 549,066 of NW_026860204.1, forward strand.
ACATTATTTCAGGCACATCCGGGAGAAATTATAGAACCACTAGCCTTATGTAAAGTAGGCTGATCCTATACTCACATGGAGAAGGGGCAAATGATAACATATGTTATGAGCAATAAGAAAAGAATTTAATAAGGTATACAAAACAACTAACCATAAAGGCACATTATGCTTCAAAACAAAGAAATCTTTACTTCTTTAACAAGGTCAAATATGAATTTTATGATGTTTATATAATGGTTTTAGAGAATTTTAGATTCTTGTTACCTGAAAAAAATTGCCATAAAGTAGTAAAATGTAAACAAGAAAACAAAGTAGTATTTTGACTTTCATACAAAATACACATTAACTCTAAATGTACTTAATGCCAAAAAAGCAACAGATGAAAAAGATGGTTTAAGTAATTAGCCAATGAGTAACATTTTGGATACTATAAAAGTACACCAAAATTAAAAAGCTTTTTAGAAATAAAAATAAAGAATATCTGAGGCATAATGGGCCTTTAAAACACAAAGACAACGAAGTTGCCTGTCAACAACTTTGCCTAAATAATAACTCAACAAGCAAATTTTGGTATACAACAAGAAAATACAAAACAAATAATTCATGAATAACTACATAACTAAGTTTAGAAAACAAAAATTAAACAGATATAACTGATTTTTCTTTACAAACGGAAAGCGATTAACATTTGACACCAGTATATAGCCAAGTCAGCCTGCACAACCGTGAAGCCTGAACAAGCTCAACTCTTAAACTGTTGGTTGCTCATTCTTTATGCTTTTATCTATAAATGATCGGCTCCAAATTAAAACTTTGGCAAATCCATTACCTTATTTCAGCAGGTATTCAGTCTTATTCATCAAATACATTTAGGTGCGCTATTTATTTATGACATAAACGTTTTGCACATGGTTGTTACGAAAAAAACATATGGTTCTTTTGGCAAATACACATGGTTTTTACGCCAAATACTAGTACCACACGGTTTTTAGTGCAAATACACATGTTTCTTACGACAAATACGCATGGATTTTACGGCAAATACACAGGCTTGTTACTTCAAGTTTTCAAGTGATATCAACATTGTTTGTTTTATAGCAAATAATCAAATAAATATGTGTACGCCACAAAAAAAATCATAACATTTAATTATGCAATTATATCCTAATTCGGATTTATGTGGTCAAGGTCAATTGTCTCATTCTTGAAGAACGTTTCATTTTTTTGAAACTTTGTATATCCAGTTAGCAACAAGAAGTGAGATAATTGTGAACTTATTGCATATTCAGAGTGTTGTTTAATACAAATTCAAGCAAATCCAGATTGTTGTTACTCTAAATCGAGCAAACCCAGAATGTTGATACTGGTACCCCAATACAACAAAATTCAAGCAAATCCAGAATGTTGCTACCCCAAATTCAAGCAAATCCAGAATGTTGCTATCCCAAATTCAAGCAAATCCAGATGATTGTTGTTACCCAAATTCAAGCAAACCCAGATCGTTTTTTTCCACAAATTCACTTATGTATATACGGTAATTGGTAGAAATTCACATTATATACATAATCACATATATAAATGTGTGTTACCGCAAGTTTACATGTATTTCATCAACCATCATGAATGGATCAAATTAAAAGACACAAAAGAGAATAATTTTTCTAGGTTAGTAATCTCTCTTTTATCAAATACAACATAAAGTTGTTTATTATTTTCCGAATACATAATGTCAACTATAGATTTGTATTTTGAATCTTTCTTCAGAGACAAGCATTCTTTGACCAGGTTACCTCGTTCTGATATTTGTACTATTTTTAGATATCCGGCGACATAGATATTTCCATTGACGTCGCATGTGACGGAATTAATCATCCCTTCGATTTGTTTTGTTAAGTCAACTTCTTTGATTATATTTCCGTCAGTATCAACTTCAATGACACGATCTATCTCGTAGTTTGATTCGCAAATGACTAAAGTGTTGTTAAAAGTACCTGTCATACACACTGGTGACTGTAAGGCAAGTTTTCCTTCGCTCGACTTTTTCAAAAAACATTTATGCGTTTCTGCTCCTTCCGGTGAGTAGAACGTAATAGATAGTGTGCGTACACGTCCAAAATTAGTACTGTCTTTAAGAAGAAGCAATGCAATCCCATTATTGAATTCGGTTAAAAGTACTTTTCTACAAATTGTTTCATCAACCGCCACATATTTGATTGATTTCGTTGTGTCTTTGTGCAGCTCATAAGTTACTTTTTGACAGGAAATCATTTTAAAGATATTTTTCAGCCTTGCCTGTAAGGGAATATAAAGAGGAACAAAATGCAATATATTTTCCTCATGAATAATTAGTGAAAATCCGGATGTCGAGCGAGGTGCAAGACAAATTTTTAACGGATAATACACCAAACCAAGTTTTGATCGAAGAAAGTAGTCCGGCTTTAAATCGTCCATTCGTTTGAGGCACAATGTCTCCAAAAATCCATTATCATAATTTCTGTTATAAAAACATAAAACTTCTGCTCTTCTTATATTTGTGAAAGACACAAGTTTGATATGGGGGACTACTTGTTGTGTTATAAAATTATGTAGTATTTTTACAACAAAATCTTCATGTCTGTCTTCTTCTAATTGTACTGTTAATGTTTTCATCTCATCTGATCCGCTGTCCGTGCTAGCGCTTTCGCTGGCGAATTCTTGATGATCCTTACACGCGCTTATTTTCTCATAAATATATTCACAATGCAAACAAACATACAATCTGCATTTTCTGCAATACTGTGACAATTTGTTCATCGGAAAGTTGCAAATACTACACATCTGTGCTGACTTGATGCCATCGTCAAAGTCTGAAAGTAATAATGAAAATACCTGTATTAAATTCTAAATTTGCAAGACATGTAGTAAGGGCATTAACCCCCCCCCCCCCCCAAAAAAAAAAAGAAGAAATAAAAAGAGTCAATCATCGACAATGTTCTATTTGAACTTGAGTGTAGCCAATCAAACTTTCTGCCTTTACAAACTTCACGTGACCATAGAAAACGGCACGTGACTGCAAAATTGGCGGCTACTATACGCAAAAGAAAACTATTTAAACATGTGTTTTTGTGACAAACAAACTTTTTATTTCATTTATGTCAGAAAGAAAGTGAATAATACCAGTCCATAAACTGAATAAAATTTCAGACAAAAGTTTTGGTTATTCAACTTTCTACTTCACACCGTATTACCGGCGCCAGTGATGGCAGATACCTGAAATTTACCGCTTGGTACAGGTAGGTTATAAATTTGGTTGGTATTATTATATTACACAAATACGTCCCATTCATAGCTATGAAACTAGTGTCCATTAACTGGAGATACCGGTACTATTAGGTAATTTTGGACTCGTTTTTCCTGTTTTTAGACTATTTTGAGCAGGTTAAAGGTGACAGCTTCGGAAAAATCCGTGAAAATGTCTTGTTTTTTGTTCAAAATATCTCAAGTTTTAACTTAATGGCAGGATTTCGTGTTATTAATATAGACGCTTATCCATTGGGGTCACGCAAGCCAAATATCTACGCCGTGAGTCTTTTCTTAAAAGTTTTACAGACGTTCAATCTGGTCCGGTCGAAGAAAAAATGCTGCCAGATACTTATTTTAAATGCTGCCGTCGATGGCAGAAATACCATGAAAGTGGCTAATATTCTGACAGAAAATCAAGGTCAATCTTTTATCAATTTCTCTATTCTTTGCGTCCTTTTAGTGGGAATTTTATTTTATTTTATTTTCGAAGAAATATTCAAATTATTTTACATTACTGTAGAGCTATTATATTATTGTAGCCCTAGATAATTATATAATTATGTCTTGTGTAAGTTGTGTTCTTTCGTCGTTCCAGGCATGTTCATGTAGAGCTTTGAACATTGTACAATAAAAAAATACAAAACATAGATATAACAAGCTTCAAAGCAAAAAATGCAAAGATAATTAAAATAAATAATATTTCCATACCGCACAGAAACAGAAAACATTTCCAGATGTCAATTAAAACCGTCCGTGCTGATTTTACCAATCTTGTTATGACTTGAAAAAGCCATCCCGTGAAGTCAATCCATAAAATAAAAAAAGTTAACAATATAACAATTGCTAAAACTATCAATACTAATCCAAACGCTATCATACAAAAATTCTTCATAAAATTATCAAATTCATGCACTATATTTGCGTTTTTTTCACTCATGATTAAACTATTTTACATGTAGAACTATGTAACATTATTGTAAGCGCGTGTAATGTCTATAAATAGATTGGCATATTAATTGTTACTATATTGCAGTTGATAAGAAATTTACACAAACTATGGTAGATCCATAGGAACTCGAGAACGGGACAGATTGCGGCGCATATTTTCGATCGTGTAACGTTTTTTTGAAACGTTTGTCACGGTTCAGAACTGTTCACTATTTAGGGGAGAAGATGTGTAAGCGGCCGGATAGCTCAGTCGGTAGAGCCGCGGTACGGTATTCCGAGGGTCCCGGGTTCGAGTCCCGGTCAGGCTGCACATTTTTCTCACCCTGTGACATTTGGCGATAAGGGTCTTTAAAGGGTGTGGGATCAGACAGATTGATTTCATGTTCGACCAAGTCAGCAGAACCAAGATCAGTAGGACCAGAGGAGAAAATATGTTTCCACTGATTGAAGAAGGAAGTTGCCTTAACCTGCTGTTCAGAAGTTAAAGTTTCAGTGGGAATAGAAATACCAAGGTCATCAAGAGACTTGTCTGAATTGTGGGATTTATCAGCAACACCCTCTGAAGGATCAATGGTGCGAACAACAGACACATCATGTAAGTTACAAAGAGTCATTCTTGGATGAATGGTAATAGCTCTAGCAGTCAAGTTACAAACACGTACTGGAACCCTGCAAAAAGAAGTACCAGGTTGTAATTTAACCAATCTAGGGCACACATTCAACATAAGAGAATCAGTAGACTCTGTAACACCAGATGACATGTTGCCAATATGTCTCACCTTTCCCTCAAGTGTTGTTGTTTCAAAAGGCTTCACAATGACAGTCTGATGATGAAGAAGAGTAACAGGTTTGGTGACAATGTCAGACAAGGAAGATATGATGTCTGAAAGTGGAGATGATGTTGACTCTGTTCCTGATGACTTCAAAACATTCAGTATGTTGGTGCCTATTATCAAAGGAACTCTGCTGGAGTACTCTGTGTCTGGAACAATCAGAATAGGAGCTGAAAAAGATTGTGATGAAAGAGAAGGAAAAGAAATATCAAGAACTGAATATCCAAGATATGGTACCTTAGAACCATTAGCAGAAGAAATATCCAACATAAAATCTGACAACTGTGACATGACAGGCTGGGGCTTTAAAGATTTGAAGAATGAAATTCCAATAGATGAAATCATAGAACCAGTATCTATCAAAGCTATAGTAGAAGTACCATTTATAAGAATTTCAGATTCATTAGAAGAGCCAACTAGAGGAAATGTAGAAGCAGGGTCATTAGAAGGGGAAGTATGACCTCTCATCTGCCCTGCGATGGAGGTCGACTGTAGTTTAAAGGACTGGCAGAGGCTTTGACATCCTGAGTGGAAGATCTCTCTTGTTTCAAGCCCTTGAGTTCCTTCTCCATACTAGACAGCCTGGACTCCATGCCTTCCATCTGCTTAGAAAGGGCCCTTATTTCCTGGAGAAGTCTACTATCTACAGTAGTGACACACTGCTGTGCAGGAACAGACTCATTAGGAGTAGAAGGTAAAGAAACATTGGCCTGAGGGGCTGCCTGCTTGGGTGGAAGAGGGAGAGAAGTGGCTAACCGAGACAAGCGTAAGTCTTCCTCAATGGCTCTCAACTCTTTACGAAGAGTATTGAAGTTGAGGTCCTTCTGAAAAAGAAATCTAGAGGCATTCTTAAGCTCTATATCACGAAGGCCTGACCACAACCTACCCCGCAGCATCTCATCCTTGGACAACCTATCAAGATTGCATGGTATCCTGCTAAGCAACCTCTCCAGACGCAAACTATAGTCAGCAACAGACTCATCCACCTTCTGCTGTTCATTATAAAACTGTTCCTTCAACCTTTCAGTTGAATGAACATTACCATAAATGCCATCTAACTCATTCAAGATCTCAGGAACAGTGGCATTTTCACCTAAATGCAAAAGAACACCTCTGGCACTGCCTTTCAAAGATTTACGAATGGCCTCCCTGATAATAAATGGTGGATAATTACCCTCATCAATGACACAATTGACATCATAGCGCCATATCTCGAACATTGACGAGTTGTATTTCCCATCTCCTGAAAAAGAAGGTAACTCAGGGATACGGGCATGTACCAAGTCCCTATTTGTCACAAAAGACAAGTATGGTTGAGGGTTAGGCATGGGTGGAGGAATGCTATAAACAGGTGGAGGAAAGTGAACCTGATGTGTACCTGTTCTGCTGATATGTTCCCGTATAGGAGTAGGTGTAACATTAAATGTATGACTTGAGTGTACTGTATGAGGTGTACTTGCCATTGCATTAACTTGAAACTTACCAGATTTCTGTAACTGTCTAGCAAAAAATTCCAGATCTGCATCTGAATAGTCTAAGGACTGAGTTGTACCATCCGCCATGATGAGAAAACAAAAAAAAATGGATTGGACCAAAAAAAAATGAACGTGACTTAAAATTCAGGATTTCAAATGGCCCAAATTGTACACCATACACTAAAAAAAATGATTTACATCAGTAACCAGTTTAGGTCTATATAGATGTAATAAAAAACAAACAATAGAAATAAAACAATTTTATTTCAAGAGAAAAAAACACAAAGACTTGAAAATAATTAATCAACTTTATTCAAATTATGACCCACACAGTGCACCATACATTACACAAAATTTCAAGGTCACCTGAATAATATATGTACCAGATACAGTCAGTAAATTAGATCAAAGTTTGTAAAACAATAGATCTAATAACACTGATATTCAGTCTCTATTATAAAGCAGTATTAAATTCAACTGAATAATATTCAGTGCTTAACTCACTAAATAAATAACAAACACCTAAGATTGTCAAGTTACAGGTAACAAGTCTATAAAATTATATTGTGAAATGCACAGACACTTGTTCAGTTACTTGCTATAGTGTATAAATTTCAACTAATTTATGGTAATTGCAAGAGACACACAGGCTTGTGAAATTATATGCAGGAATTCTGTATTGCAAACAATGTTCAGTCCAGTACTCTATACAATATCAGAAAAAAAATCCCAAAGACCTAACTTACATGTATATAGATTATCTATAAATTTACCTGTTCAGGCACAGACTCAACTTAATACAAGTACACACAAAGCTTACCAGGATAAATAAATGTGTAAAGTTTTCTTTCTAGTACGCTTCTGCCTCTGTAAATTGTTGTTGTTCTCCTTAGATTTATTTCTCAGTGCAGGAATGACATATTTAGAACCTGTAATAGAATGAGATGTTTTATTTATTGACGTGGCATCTTGTTTGCTGTTTGATGTTCCTGCAAAAGAAGTTGACATACAATTGTTAGAATCATGTATTGTGGAAGAATTGCTTTGTGAAACATTTGATGGACTTGATGTAAGTGAGGTATTGGAATCTAACGGGGCTGTAATGGAAACATCAGAGGAGGGAATGGAGAACGAGTTCTGATCCGAATGTAAGTCAGAGGAAGCTGGCTTGTATAAGGACTCAGTTGTTTTGCACAAAGGCATCCCCATAAAGGGAAGTAAAAGGTTCCTGTGCAAAACCCTGGACCTTTCCTTGCTGTTCTCCTTCTTCACCTCATAGATGGGAATTCCAGAGGTGGGCTGGCTAAGAATGGTGTAAACATCCTTCTCCCATCTATCGGCAAGTTTGGATTTTCCCCGAACACCTACATTTCGGACCAGTACTCGATCCCCGGGCTTCAATTCGGCTTCTCTCACACGGAGGTCATAGTACCTTTTATGTTTCTTGCCTTGTTTCTTGGCCTCTCGGAGTGCAACAGAATATGCAAATTTGAGTCTGTTCTGGAGACCGGAGACGTAAGAATGGTCCTTGACAGGAGATTTGTCTGGTTCGATGCCAAGAAACGCATCGATGGCAAGCCTAGGGTGGCGACCAAACATGAGAAAGTGGGGAGAATAACCAGTAGAAGAATGGGGAGTAGAGTTATAGGCATGGACAAGAGCGGGAACATGAGACTTCCAATTGACCTTCTTGTCGTCTTCCAGGGTCCCCAACATATTCAAGAGGGTTTCGTTACTACATCTAAATATCTTTTAGTATTATCCGACTATATGGCCTTAAAAAATATATTATCAATTGAACCCAATCTGTCTCTTTTAAAACTGGTCAAATTTTACGGTATCATAAAAAAAGACAAGGGGTGACATCCGCCATTCGCCGCAACGTTTTCGGCATGAGTTTTTCCCCTTTGGCTACAATTGATTACTATTTTTTCAGAATTTTGTTCCCGTTATTTTTGTCAACTACCAGGTACCGTCCGGATATAACGTTAACGGTTTATTGTTTACACGTGTTGACATGTATAGGCGGCATTATAACGGGCACATTCGTGTTTTGATTTGTTAACATGGAGAAAACAGACACTTTAGTAATATGGTCCAACTGATTTTGCCTAACTGGAAAAAGGAATATTAAAACTTGATCCATAGATAAGTATTTTAGGCACTCATCAGGTATTCATTACTAGAAAAATTAAAACAAAAATCAAGCATATCAAGGGGGATAACTTACGCCGAACGTTGCGGTAAATGGCGGATGTCACTCCTTTTCTTTTTTCAATATACCGTATATTTGACTGATTTTTAGCTCGACTATTCGATAAGAATAAGTAGAGCTATTGCAGTCACCCGAGCGTCGGCGTCGGCGTCGGCGTAACCACTTATGTTAAAGTTTTTGTAATAGTTCAAATATTTTCAAAGTCCATTGACATATGGCTTTGAAACTTTGCACACTTGTTCACCATCATGACCCCAACCTGTAGACAGGAGGAGGTAACTCTATCAAGCATTTTGACAGAATTATGCCCCTTTTTCGACTTAGAATTTAGTTTAAAGTTTTTGTAATAGTTCAAATATTTTCAAAGTCCATTGACATATGGCTTTGAAACTTTGCACACTTGTTCACCATCATGACCCCAACCTGTAGACAGGAGGAGGTAACTCTATCAAGCATTTTGAGAGAATTATGCCCCTTTTTCGACTTAGAATTTACGTTAAAGTTTTTGTAATAGTTCAAATATTTTCAAAGTCCATAGACATATGGCTTTGAAACTTTGCACACTTGTTCACCATCATGACCCCAACCTGTAGACAGGAGGAGGTAACTCTATCAAGCATTTTGACAGAATTATGCCCCTTTTTCGACTTAGAATTTCCGTTAAAGTTTTTGTAATAGTTCAAATATTTTCAAAGTCCATAGACATATGGCTTTTAAACTTTGCACACTTGTTCAACATCATGACCCCAACCTGTAGACAGCAGGAGGTAACTCTATTAAGCATTTTGACAGAATTATGCCCCTTTTTCGACTTAGAATTTACGTTAAAGTTTTTGTAATAGTTCAAATATTTTCAAAGTCCATTGACATATGGCTTTGAAACTTTGCACACTTGTTCAACATCATGACCCCAACCTGTAAACAGGAGGAGCTAACTCTATCAAGCATTTTGACAGAATTATGCCCCTTTTTCGACTTAGAATTTACGTTAAAGTTTTTGTAATAGTTCAAATATTTTCAAAGTCCATTGACATATGGCTTTGAAACTTTGCACACTTGTTCACCATCATGACCCCAACCTGTAAACAGGAGGAGGTAACTGTATCAGGCATTTTTTTTACTATCAAGCACTAAGAATAGTCGAGCATGCTGTCCTACCGACAGCTCTTGTTAAATTAGAGATTATATCAAATTGAGATTAGATAATTAAAGACCACCCGCTCGCATAATATGAAAAGATATTCAAAGGTCGGACAAACAATATGTAAAGCCGGTACGGAATCGGATTTATGCGCCGCAATATGCGGTCCTGTTCCAGAGTTCCTATGGGTAGATCTAGGTGATATTTTTAAGGTATTATTAGCTCACCTGTCACAAAGTGACAGGGTGAGCTTTTGTGATCGCTTTTCGTCCGGCGTCCGTCCGTCCGTCGTCCGTCCGTAAACTTTTACTTTAAATGACATCTCCTCATAAACCACTAAGCCAATTTCATCCAAACTTCACAGGAATGTTCCTTTGGTGGTCACCTTTAAAAATTGTTCAAAGAATTTAATTCCATGCAGAACTCTGGTTGCCATGGCAACCGAAAGAAAAAACTTTAAATATCTTCTTTTAAAAAACCCAAAGAGCTAGAGCTTAGATATTTGGCATGAAACATCTTCTAGTGATAGTCTACCAAGTTTGTTCAAATAAAAGCCCTGGGGTCAAAAATTGGCCCCGCCCCAGGGGTCATTGATTTTCCCTATATGCATATAGTAAAAACTTAAAAAAAATTCTTTTAAAGAACCAACAGAGCTAGAGCTAAGATATTTAGCATGAAACATGTTCTAATGAGTATCTACAAAGTTTGTTCAAATAAAAGCCCTGAGGTCAAAATTGGCCCCGCCCCAGAGGTGTCATTGTTTTTAACTATATGTGTATAGTAAAAACTTAAAAAATCTTCTTTTAAAAAACCCAATGAGCTAGAGGTTAGATGTTTAGCATGAAAAATCTTCTTGTGGGTGTCTACCAAGTTTGTTCAAATAAAAGCCCTTGGGTTAAAATTGGCCCTGCCGGGGGGGGGATTAGGGGCCAGAGGTCATTGTTTTTCATTATATGTGTGTAGTAAAAACTTAACATCATGAAACATCTTCTAATGGGTGTCTTCCAAGTTTGTTCAAATAAAAGCCCTGGGGTTTAAACTGGCCTCGCTCCGGGGGCCTATATACAGGTGAGCGACCTCAGGGCCATCATGGCCCTTTTGTTTGTATAAGTGATGGTTATTGGTCATAACTATATAAAATTTTATGGATTTTTGCGCAGCCAAGATCTATTTCAAATCTTATGTACAGAATTTATTGCACGCGTGCCCGCAATAAATTCCAAAAAACTTGATATATGATCAATAACTAAATTTATACGTGTTTCAAAAGTCCTCAGAGTTAGATTTTTTACATGCTCGACACAAAATTATACAAATATATCTACATAAATATTAAAGGATTCTTATTTCAAAAATATTGACGTTGACAAGTATTATTATATTACAACAACAACAACAACAACAACAACACATTTATATGTTTTTCAACATTAAAAGAATAGATTTCCTTATTTTATCTTCAAAATATGTGAAACTTAGAATTTACCATAGTTTTGACATGATATTAAATTAAACCAAAGAACACCACATGTAGATCTCTCTGTTATTTTTGCACGAAGAAAAGGACAAAAGGTTGGATTCAGAAAACCTGTCTAATATTGCCTTCTAATGTTACGAATTAGGTATTTTTATATTTTCAATAATAATCTACATAGATCAGATTCTACATTTCTGGAAAAGAAGGGAGTTTACCATCCGGATTTTGAAACATTTTAAAGCTCCTGTAACACAATATTATTCTGTTTTATGGTTTTATATCATAAATATGATCATAAATATGATGCTCAAATTAAAATTTATCAATATCGTAGGTTACAAAAAGCATTATTTAAAAAGATATTACCGAATTTAACTTTCATGTAAATAAAGGGAGGTAATTAGAAATTTATTTTCTATAAAGTTTTAGTCAATTTTTTACAATAAGAAATGAATGCATATATTTTAATGATTACATGTATATAATGTGCACAAATATTTGCAGTACATATTTTACATATTCTTCGGTGTTTGAAAAGTGTTGTATAAGCATAATTATATACAACTGTATATACTGTATAATACATAAATAAAATTTCAGTTAAGTATGGTAACAACCTCAATTATAACATACTGGATCTTTAAGTAGTTGAGCTAGCCTACCCTATTTTCACTCATTTCACATTTAAAAGTATTTAAACAAAACTGCAAATATTTCTTAATTTAGGATTTTTTAAGAAAACATAAAAAACATGTTCTAATCCGACAAAGAAAACGAAAAAAGCACAAATTGGAGAAATGAAAACTAGTAGGACTTGAACCCACACCCTCTGAAAACTATGTTCGCTTACTGAAAATAATACTTCTCAGTTTTAGCTAGGCATCTAATATCTTAAAAGTGATATCTACATCTTTACAGTAAACAAAACACAAGAACATGATTAAAAACTAAACTAAAGTGGTCAATTTTATGACATCTAAAATTTTGAATGCCCCCACTATGTATTGAAGATTTTATAACTACTGACATTTGATATTTCACCGAGAACTTAAACTTGAAACTAGGGGGTCTAGGTTCTGCGCAAGACACGCCATCTCATTATTATTGATATTATATAGATCAATATAATTATAACGTTCTTTATTTCATTATAACTTGTTCATTTCTAATAAATTCGTCAGTTAACGAACCGCTTTCTCTGGACGTTTGACTTTTTTTTACAAACTTTACATATGTCAGGGTAGAGTATGTTTAAGCGGCGGGATAGCTCAGTCGGTAGAGCCGCGGTACGGTATTCCGAGGGTCCCGGTTCGAGTCCCGGTTAGGCTGCACTTTTTTCTCACCCTATGACATTTTGCGCCCAACGTGGGCCCGTGACTGAATATAGCTCGGAGTTCAATTCGCATTGCTCTGTCCTCGAGGGGGAGTATGTCACGGCCGAACTGTTCACTACTGTATTCCTAGAAAAGATTTCGCGCATTTTAAATTAGCGGTTTTCGCGGTAGGCATGATTCCGCGAATCTTTATAGCCGCGAATATGTCACTTATAACAAATCCGCGAACATTTCTAGCTTCAACCAAATATAACTTAAAAAGTGCAGAAAATTTATTATAATCTACTTATACAAAACACAATATAAAACAAAGGTGTTTAGAAGAAATGTGTAAAGAATTATTTATGTATGTTATTGATACTAGTTTTCACGCTGAAAAGATAAATATCAATTATTAGTAATTAACATTTTATTGACGTTAATTTGCTAGTACGGCGTTGAAAACGCATTTACTTTTGCGAACATTGAAATGACTTTGGATTTCAATTTGCCTTGGAGTAGGTGTAATCCTTTGTTAAAGTACACATAGCGATCAAGTGCACATTGATGTTGTTATAATGAAAGCTATGTACAGTCCGATAATGTGTAAAAAAATATGTATCGACATTTTGGAGATAAAGTCAGTTATGACTCAAATGAGAATAAAAGCTAACGGGTCTGACTAAATCTTACTTAATAACATAATGAAAAGGTAAGGAAATATGAAAGTGTTCACGGAACAACCTTCCTTGTTCGACTAGATGAAAATGTATCGAGTAACGTTGCGCTTTAGGCGCGACTTGTCAAAAAAACCCAAAAAACTGTAATTTAGGCCGTAGCTACTTAACATTCGCGGAATTCGCTGTTACTACATATCCGCGAAAGTTTGTCTCCGCGAAAATGCCGACGTTGTGAAAAACGCGAAATATTGTATCCGCGAACATTTCTAGGAATACAGTATTTAGTGGATAGATGTGTAAGCGGCCGGATAGCTCAGTCGGTAGAGCCGTGGCACGGTATTCCGAGGGTCCCGGTTCGAGTACCGGTCAGGCTGCACGTTTTTCTCACCCTGTGACACATAAGAGCACATCAACCCATCTGATACATTTATGTTCAAAAGAATTGATTGCTCTTGGTGACAATAATAGACTCGATGCCAAGAGAATTATGAAAATAACGTGAGTCTTTCTACTTTGTCCTTTACTCTATGCTTTCATAAAAATTTACGTCTGATGTGGCGGTTCCGCGTTTCATTACTTGTGTAAAATCGCCATATGATCATGACAGTGCCGATCTGCCTTCTGGTGTGTGGGTATGCTTAGAAACCAGTAAACTGTTTGTAATAGGACATTTTTATGAGAAAACGGGACATTTTTGTAATCTATACGAGTATATGCATTACTTATATTCAAAGATAACAATGTACATGAAATTCCAAGTTGTATATAAGTATGTCAGATAATTAAAGGGAGATCACTGAGATTTCAAGGAGCTTTCAACTTTGTTTGTATGTTTGTCTGTCTGTTTTACGACGATTTTAATTTAACACACTTTTCGGTTATATCACGGTGGTCAGCCTGTTAAAGACAGTGCTCAAAGGTCAGCATGACGAAGGGTGTCGAATTAACTGGCAGTCAAACTTTGAAATAACTCACTCTTCTACGGTGTTCCGTTAGGGCCATCCTTATGAATAACGAAACACCATACTATCGTATTGCTGTACTCCATTAAGTTACCATGTTTATTATTGCATTTTTTGTACCAATGCGAAGAAGAAAATCATACATTATCTGTATCAATGAAAACAAAGCGATTAAGTGTAACCATTCGATTTTTTGTCATATTTATTTCTTATTAAAAGAATGTTGAAAATGAAAAATATTTATATCCAAAGTCTGCCTTCTGTTCACACTTCTCAGCAACAGGTATCTGAAAAATATAAGAACGTGTGTTTTTGAGCGATTTTTAGAGGGGGGAATCATTAAGTACATAATATCAGAGGGAATCGCAAAATTTTGACAATGTTATATCATATCCAAATCTAAGAGAGGTTTGACATACTTGCAATATTCCAGAGAGGAATAGGGAGGTCATGACCCCAAACCCCCGTTCCCTCTGGATCCGCGGAAACCAAGCTGAGCATTTTGTAAATATTCAATTCAATTCAATATATCTTTCGGCAAAAACATATCAGTGATCATCGCCAATATAACATATATACAATGGTGGTACGAGTACAAAGAGAAAAGCATGAAATCATTTTAATTAATAGAGGTGTAAATTTAACAGATGTTATAGCTGTACTGGTCTTCATTTGCCAACGATGGCAAAAATCGTATTTCCCAAGTAATCTTATATATCTAGCAATTGTAAAAATTAAATACATAAAATTTATACAAACACTACACATGTAAATAAATTAATTTGTTAGATGACTTTAACGTAAAAATTCTTCTACAGTGACACACTAAAGAACTGGGCCAAGGAATGAAAGTTTGAAACCTTTCATTCTTACATAATAACTTATACTTACTTTGCTAAGGTCAAAGTGTATCTCACTCTCTATATATACATTCAAGATACCAACCAGGTTATCACATCGTCATAACAAGTCGTTGTTCGTTAGTAGGTGTATCAAGAGATATCATTCCAAGTTGCTGTGTATAATCAACTTCACCTTGATCTTGGAGATCTATAGCTTCGATGTCCTAAGATGTCATCATCTAATTCCTTTAGTATCTACCAATATCATTATCTAATCCCTTGTATGTCTGCGATGTCGTCCATCAAATTCAATATCTGAAACATTCAATCAAGCGTATCACTGTCCATATAGTTCATCATCTGTTGTTGTGATATTCTGTAACTTCAACCATCAGAATCCGATGCTATAACTAGTATCCTTGAGTGTTCATTGCTACTATCTCGGTCTGCTTTTATCTGATGCTGGTTCAAAGTGAATCACTGTGAAATACTTGTTTCGCTATCTGACATTGGAATCAGGAGGTTTCTTGTGCACAACTGTTCTTAAGTGTATCAGTGTCTGTCAATTCGTTCATCTGTGTTTTTCAGTCGGGTCAGATCATCACTTTCATCGTATGGTGCTCTTTCTTCTTGTAGAATGTAATCACATGATGTGATATCACATTTGGTTTTAAGGGACTTTCATCGAAGAACTATCATTATTTCTTTTGAACTACTTGTTGGCATTGTGAAGTTTTTCTATTATTTCAGGTTTGACATTGACCATATCTAATGTCTTAACCTCTGTTTTAGTGTTTACACGCTCTAAATATTCAGTATATAGATATCTTGCATCATTTTTCTTGTTCCTGAGTCCATCATTTCTCTCTTTAATGACTAGATCATAATTATTGTAAAGTGGACTGTAAATCTTTTCTTTATTCGGTAGCATTACAACTTCTGAAACGTATTCCCGGTCGTTATGTCCAATTTCAGCAAAACAATTTTCATTATCTCTCGCAATCAATATATATTTCTCAATTTGGTAAGGCGGGCATGTCTTCAATATTGCGACTTCATCTCGTATGTTTGCTCTATTATTGTCTTTTTTAGTGTTTTCTAAGTATACCTGTTCAGTAAGTCCAGTTTCTGACAATACTTCGTTAGTTTTTTAGTTTCCAATGGAGCCTCGCTATAGAAGGAGCTGGCAAGCTGAGACATAATTCTTTCCACGTCTGTTTCATTTTCATGTCTTTACGGAACTTTTCGTCAGACTGGACAACAGATTTCCGGAAGTCTCCACGTTCTTTTCCTGTGACATCTTGACATTTGTTATCTCCCTTGTAAAAGCTTTTCTTGAATTTTCGGGTAGCAAATTCTACAGAAGAAATTAGCGCCTTACCATGTTTCACAGGAGGTTTTTCTATGGTAACACCGGACCTGCTTCCAATGCCTATATGTAATACAACTTTGTCGAACGTGGCGCTTGTAGGGATGATGACGTCATCATTATTGACATTTATGAGGATGTCTGTAACAAAAGAAAGAACGTGTCCTATTTAGAATTATATTGAATGAGAGTGTATTTTCAACAAACATACAAGTTTTTGGTGGTGCACCTCTAGCCGCTAACACAGCACCACATATAATCAATATTTGAAAGATTGCGGACCACTAGTCGCTAACACAGCACCACATATAAAGAAATGAACCATAAGTCACAAACACAGTACCATATAATTATGATCTATAGTTGAAGTTATTGCAAATTATAACAATTATCACTTGCATTCTCATATACTCGTCATTCTGTCCATCATCATCAAAATCATCATCATCAAAATCACCATTATCTTAATTATTATATTATTTCCACCACCTTCATTCCATTTATCTTCAAAATCATAATTTTTAAAACTTCCGTCGCCGTAATCATCAAAATTTCAATCACTATCAAACCAAGATCATTATCATCATCAACATTATAATTACTTGGATCATCATCATTATTACTGAAATCATTGTATTCATCACCACCTCAAGCGTCATCATTATTAAATCCATAACCATCTAAATCATCATTAAATTCGTTATCACCTCCATCATCGTCATCTTCATCGTTATCATCAAAATAATAATAATAATCACCTCCATAATTATCATCTATTATCTCTATCACAATCATTAAAATATAATTATCATGACCTTCTTCATCATTATCAGTAGTACTATTATCATCATCATGGTTAACATCACCTCTATCATCTTTACCATCATCATTGATTATTCCATCACCCAAATGATTGTATCATCACAACTGCGAGTATAATCAAAGTTTTCATCATCATCAAATCGTATATATCATCACTTCCGTCATACATGTAATTGCTTAATTACATTAAGACCGATGTTCGTTGCTGCGCTGATGATGATGATTTGGATGATGCAATGTTGAAGATGATGATGATGATGATGACCTTAATGAGTATAATGATGGTGATGAATATGATGAAGGTGATGTAATGGTGTTAGTTTTTTGTTGACGTTGATTATGAAAATGATGATGATGCACTGATAATCACGGTGCATAGAAAAACCGGAAAGCACCAAATAGCGCCGAAAATTTCAAATAAAAACAAATTAAAACTTTATATTTTTGGTTTGAAAGTGTTTCCAATCGATAATCTTAATGATAATGTACTGATATTAGTGAGGGTTTAATGACGATTTATACTGATAAATTTGATGATGACAAATGTACTGATGATGATTATGTCGATGATGACGACTCAAATAATGTAGATATAACAATTGTATGTTAGAAATTTGTTTGTCGCTAAGTAAAAGTCGTATATCAAATTCCGTTTCAGTTTTATCAGCTGTTCTTTTTACTAATACAATAGAATCTATAGAAGCATTCCCTAAGATATCTGTGTTGTTTATTTGTTTATTTTTGTGTGTGTGTTTTCCCAAAATGGCCATAAAGTCAAAGATGCTAAGCATGGACGAAGCACGCACATACGCGCTCGCATGCCGCTTCAAACAAAACTAACCGTTTTAATAGGTCTACTTTGTCAACTTTAAACTGTATACTTAAGAATTGTATTTTTGTGACTTTTATAGTCTTTAAATACATGATTAAAGGCACAAGAAGCATTAAAAATAACCATTTTTCCTTCTGTAGAAAGGATAAAAATGTATGCATATTTTATAATGTTGAAATAATTTATTTAGAGCATATAGATTAACGGAGATAAAACATATATGTATGTTAATAGGTTTAAGTGTCATGCATTACTTAAAAGTTTATTAACATTTGTTTCCAAGAATATATTTTCTGAAAATACCAAAATGATACATTTCTATTTTTTTATCATCAATATTTCAAATATTTATGGAAAAGTGCCCATTGTAGTCAATTCCACTTTAAACACTTGATAAGAAAATAGCGCTGAATATGAAATTAAATTTCATCGAAAAAGTTAAATGTAGACAAAGGCACGTCCATACAAAATATTCAATTATGGCACATTTGTTAAACAAGGGACATTATCCTAAAAACAAACTTTTAAGAGTGGTGTCACTTTTAAACTTACACTTTTTTACAGTTTCAGTTTTCAGTTTTCATTAAACCAAGGCATATAATATGCAACTGGTTATAACAAAAAAAAACAAAAAACAGAAAAGTAACATTCAAAAATCACTGATATCACAATATAAGAATACAATTATGACTAGCTAAATAAACAAAAAGGAGATCATATTGTTTAATTCAAGTATTGAATTCAATACAACATGTGTTTTACATTGTAACAAATGGGACGGGGAATGAGAAGTATTAATTATTTAAATTTTAACATAATGTTTTTACAAAATAAAGATATTTTTAGTAAAATCTTTTTATCACAACTATTCATTAATCTGTCAAGTTTAAAAATATTGGGATGAATATAAAACCTGGGAAGAAGAGATTTACGTCTTATGTCATTAAAGTACGAACATTCAAATAAGTAGTGAAATTCATCACCGATAGCTTGATACAGACATAAGGAACAGAGCACATTATTATGATTGACCAATTGCCAAATGTCTGCCTTTTTCGATTGGTAATAGGTGATTCATTGTTCTAAATTTACATAAATATTTGCCTATGCCAAAAGGGAGTACAGTTGGTTATTGATAGTGGTTGCCCTTTATACACGTGGTAGCGGTAGCGCTCTTATTTATTTGCATTACCTGTTTGAAGTGTTTTAAAGTCACAACGGCTCTGTAAAGGTCAATTTCCAAACAAAGACCTGGGGTAAATGTACTTTATTTCAGGCACATCAGGGAAAAATTATAGAACCACTGACTTTCTATAAACTAGGCTGATCCTATACTCACACGGACAAGGGGCAAAATATAACACATGTTATGAGCAATTAAAAATAATTTAATAAGATAAAAAACATCTATAGATAAAAACATAAAGGGTACGTTGCTGCCTGTAAACAGCTTTGCCTAAATAGTAATTCGAACAAGTATTTTTTGTATACAAAGAGAAAACAAAAACAAATAATTTATAAAAGAAGTAACATAACTAAGTTCAGAACGCAAAAGTAAAACCGTTAATGATTTTCTGGCTATAATAATACTGTTGGTAGCTCTTTATTAACATACAATGACATAACGTAATCATTGCAAATGTCATTCATCAGAATTTAATTTAACATACATAACACACGCGCGCACGCACGTACACACGCGCAGACTGTGTTGTTACCGCATTTACATGCGGTTGTTTCATAAATTCATGTTATTGTTACTATAATTAACTAAGATTATTTGTGAAAGTTCATGCGGTGAAAACTACAAGTTCACAATTTAATAACTGCCGGTCTACAGGGTTATCATTTTATGTCCATTTGGTTGATACCAGTGTAATTCGTCCATACCGTTGTTACCGCAAGTGCACATAATTGTTACCGCAAAGTTACATGTATTTCATTGGAATAAATTGAACGACACGAAAGACAATTGCTTCTCTTCATGATACCTAATGTATAAAATTTCAGTTTTCTCAAATACAACATAAAGTTGTTTATTCTTCTCCGAATACATAATGTCAACTATACATTCGTATTTTGAATCTTCCTCCAGAGACAAGCATTCTTTGACCAGGTTACCTCGTTCTGATATTTGTACTATTGTTAGATATCCAGCGACATAGATATTTCCATTGACGTCACAGGTGACGGAATTAATCATCCCTTCGATTTGATTTGTTAAGTTAACTTCTTTGATTATATTTCCGTCAGTATCAACTTCAATGACACGATTTCTCTCGTCGTTTGATTCACAGATGACTAAAGTGTTGTTAAAGGTACCTGTCATACACACTGGAGACATTAAGGCAAGTTTTCCTTCGCTCGATTTTTTTCAAAAAACATCTATGCATTTCAACTCTTTCCGGTGAGTAGAAGGTAATAGATAGTGTGCGTACAAGTCTAAAGTTAGTACTGTCTTTAAGCAGGAGCACTGCAATCCCATTATTTAATTCGGTGAAAAGTACTTTGCTACAAATTGTTTCATCAACCGCCACATATTTTATTGATTTCTGTGTGTCTTTTTGCAGCTCGTAAGTTACTTTTTGACAGGAAATCATTTTAAAGATATTTTTCAGCATTTCAAGGAAAGGAATATAAAGTGGGACAAAATTCAATATATTTTCCTCATGAATAATTAGTGAAAATCCGGATGTCGAGCGAGGTGCAAGACAAAGTTTTGAGGGCCAATATATCGAACTACTTTTGATCCAAGAAAGTAGTCCGGCTTTATATCGTCCATTCGTTTGAGACACAATGTCTCTAAAAATACAGAATGATAATTTCTGTTATACAAACATAAAACTACTGCTCTTCTTATCTTTGTGAAAGACACAAGTTTGATATGGGGAACTATTTGTATTGTTTTGAAATTATGTTGTATTTTTACTAAATTTTCGTGTCTGTCTTCTTCTAATTGTACTGATAATGTTTTCATCTCATCTGATCCGCTGTCCGTGCTAGCGCTTTCGCTGGCGAATTCTTGATGATCCTACATGCTCTTATTTTCTCATAAATATGTTCACAATGCAAACATACATACAATCTGCATTTTGTGACAATTTGTGACAATTTGTTCATCGGAAAGTTGCAATTACTACACGTTTGTGCTGACGTTATGCCATCGTCTGAAAGTGATAATGTAAATACCTTTATGAAATTCTTAATTTGCATTAAATCATTAAAATCACGTTTCTGGGGGCATGTTTTTTATGTTTCTATGCCCCGGGGCATATAGTAGTTGATCCGTCCGTCTATCCATACGAGGTTATCCTAGAACGGCAAGTTGGATTTTTCTTAAGTTCTACCTGTACCAATGGCTTCATAGTTTACACACTGACTAATCAATACAATGACATGATCTGGTTAAGTTACCGGTATTTAAATATGGCTTCAATATTTACCATGTTATTGCCCTTTTCAGCACTTAAAATTAATAATGGTTAACCTAAACCGGCAAGTTGGAAATATTTTTAGTTCTATCTATACTTATGGCACACTTACTTATCAGTACAAAATACGTAATATTGCCAAGTAATATAACTGTGCCATCCATTTTTCCCAGTTGTTTCCCTTTTATCACTTTGAAAATAGATCCTTGTCTGGGCAAGTTGGATTTTTCTTAAATTTCTCGTAATTGCTTAATTTATTTAATGAAATTTTTCATATTTGGTAGGTGGGTAAATTTTAACATTTTTGCTCATACAGCCTTTATTTTTAAATTGATGTCTGTCATGTTTCATACAAACATGCCAAGGGAGGTCCACCCTTTTTTGGTTATAGTAAGGGCGTTTGGGTCAAGGTCTAGGTCGCCAATATCAAGGTCACCAATGCCAAAAATATTTTGACATTTTTATAGGTGTATTAACTTTATTTAATTGACAGATGTCATTTATATTTGATAGGAATATAAAATTGAGGTCATTTCCTTTGGATGGAGTTAGGGGTCAGTTGGGTCAAGGTCGTCAGTGCTAAAATGTTTCTTTTCCACTTTTGCTCATACAGCCTTTATTTATTTACAGATGTACTTTTGCCCATATAGCCTTTATTTATTGATAGATTTATTTCATATTTCGTAGGAAGATAAATTACATGGTATTCTTCCATTTGATTGAGTTAGGGATCAGTGGGTCAAGGTCACCAGCGCTAAAAATGTATTTTTACACTTTTTCCCACACAGCCTTTATTTATTGACAGATGTATTTCTTATTAAGTTGGAAGAGAACGTAGGGTTCAGTGGGTCAAGGTCAAGGGTGCCAATCATAAATTTCTACACATTTGCTTAAAAAACCTTTATCTTTTTCGACTGATGTTTTTCATATTTGAAAGGATGATAACTTGCGTATCTTTTGGCGTTCAATACACTAGACGACCGCCGTTATCATGTATATAGCTTTGAATACCCTAAAATAATAGATTTAACACAAAACATCTAGACTTAACTTCAAAGCAAAAAAGAAGGCAAAGATAATCAAAATAAATAATATTTCCATACCGCACAGATACAGGAAACATTTCCAGATGACAATCAATACCGTCCGTGCTGATTTTACCAAGCTTGTTATGACTTGAAAGAGCCATTTCGACAAGCGAAACAGTATATCAAATGCAACTATTGCTATAAAAACCAAATAAATTATCATTAATGGAGAATTATAAGCAGGATCATTATAATGATTAAACTCCATATTTGCGATTTCTTTCACTCGTGTTATGTAGAATTATGCTGCATTATTGTATTTTAAAAGCGCGTGTCACGTTTAAACGGTAAACGGGTACGGTTTAATCGTATGTAATGTTATCAGTTTGAGTTCAAAATGCAGTGTCTTGTACGGTGGCACAGGGGTGACATGTGAGATAGCTAAGTCGTGGCCACGAGATACTATGTCGTGGCCACGTGTAACTATGTCGTGGCCACGAGATAGCTTAGTCGTGGCACGAGATACTATGTCGTGGCCACGAGTTACTAAGTCGTGGCCACGAGATAGCTAAGTCATGCCCAAAAGATACTATGTCGTTGCCACGCGTTACTATGTCGTGATCACGAGATAGCTAAGTCGCGGCCACGAGCTACTATGTCGTGGCCACGAGTTACTAAGTCGTGGTCACGAGTTACTAAGTCGTGGCCACGAGCTAGCTAAGACGTGGCCACGAGATACTTTGTTGTTTCCGCATTTACATGCGGTTGTTTTCTAAATTCATGTTATTGTTACTATAAATAACTATGATTATTTGAGAAAGTTCATGCTGATCCCATAAGTGCAATTCGTCCATACCGTTGTTACCGCAAGTGCACATGATTGTTACCGCAAATTTACATTGTTCATTGGAATAAATTGAACGCCACGAAAGAGAATTGTTTCTCGTGATAACCCCCTACGTATTTTGTCTTAGTTTTCTCAAATACAACATAAAGTTGTTTATTCTTCTCCGAATACATAATGTCAACTATACATTTGTATTTTGAATCTGTCTCCAGAGACAAGCATTCTTTGACCAGGTTACCTCGTTCTGTTATTTGTACTATTTTTAGATATCCGGCGACATAGATATTTCCATTGACGTCGCAGGTGACGGAATTAATCATCCCTTCGAGTTGTTTTGTTAAGTTAACCTCGTTGATTATATTTCCGTCAGTATCAACTTCAATGACACGATTTCTCTCGTCGTTTGATTCACAGATGACTAAAGTGTTGTTAAAGGTACCTGTCATACACACTGGAGACATTAAGGCAAGTTTTCCTTCGCTCGATTTTTTCAAAAAACATCTATGCATTTCAACTCCTTCCGGTGAGTAGAAGGTAATAGATAGTGTGCGCACAAGTCCGAAGTTAGTACTGTATTTAAGCAGAAGCAATGCAATCCCATTATTGAATTCGGTGAAAAGTACATTTCTACAAATTGTTTCTTCAATCTCCACAGATTTGATTGATTTCGGTGATTCTTCGTACAAATTGTAAGTTACTTTTTGACAGGAAATCGCTTTTAAGGTATTTATCAGCCTTTCCAGTAAGGGAATGTAAAGAGGGACAAACTTCAATATATTTTCCTCATAATTGATGAATGCAAATCCGGATGTCGAAAGAGGTGCAAGACACCTTTTTAACGGTCGACGTTCTGCTGGAAGACGGTACTCGTAGTCCGGCTTTAAATCATCCATTCGGTTGAAGCACAATGTATTAGAATTAGAACAATAAGAATCACCGTATGATTTGTACAAACATAGAACCACTGCTTTTCTTATCTTTGTAAAAGTCACAAGTTTGAAATGCGGGTTCTTAGATAGATATGTTATATCTAGTATTTGTACACCAAACTCTTTGTGCCTGTCTTCTTCTAATTGAACTGATAATGTTTCCATCTCATCTGATCTGCTGTCCGTGCAAGCGCTTTCGCAGGCGAATTCTTGATGATCCCTGCATTCTCTTATTTTCTCATAGATATGTTTACAATGCAAACAAACATACAATCTGCATTTTCTGCAATACTGTGATAATTTGTTGATCGAAAAGTTGCAAATACTACATGTCTGTGCTGACTTGATGTCATCGTTAATGTCTGAAAGTAATAATGAATTCATATACCTGTATTAAATTCTAAATTTGCATAAAAATTCATACAAAGCACGTTTTATGGGCATTTAAACCTCAGAAAAACATTAGCTAATCAACGAGCATGTTCTATTTGAACTTTAGCGTAGCCAACCAAATAACTGCCTTCACAGACTTCAGGTCGCCGATTTCTTTTTGTACTGCTACGAAAGAGACTTTATGTTGAGTCTCTCTGAAGAGAAACAAGAAGATGTTATAGTCGCATTTAAGGTATTAGGACCCTAATGGGCACTATCAGGAACTAAAAAATTGTCATCATAAGTCAGATGTATACCTAAAAGTACACCTGTATGCAAAATTTAAACAAAGTTTACCGTACGGAAATCAAGTTATGGCCACTTTTCTGAACTCAAGCTAGGATGTTATGAGGGCCCTTTTTTAGAAAGTAGGAACCTTTAAATAATCTGCAATAACATTCTAATGAAAAATGTTTTCCCATTAATTTATGGTAAGAAACAAATAGTACCATTCAGCTAACAATCCAAATAAGCAAAATTATGGTTTCTACTTAAAATTTATGAAATCTGTATAAAAATGTTACCCTACCCCACCCATTTTTACCACGTGTCTGACCATTTTTCTACTTAGGGAGCCTAATTGAAAAATTTCTTTAAATTTATCCAAATGAGTGCCTGTTTTCAAAGTTACCCTAAATTTTTAAAAAAGCATATTGGTTGATCTTGTAAAATATGAAATACTTTTACCGTCTAGTTTTGATTATATTACACTTTGAAAATATCAGGTACCATATTTATTACTAGATTTAGCATAATTTAGCCAATAAATACCTATATAAATTAAAAAATCAAAATTAAACACTTTTTTCTTTCCAAATGGGACATGAGAGATACATAAATAATGTTAAAAGAAAAAAAGAAAGAAAAAAAGTTGACCCTTCTGGGGATTGAACCCATGGCCCTCATTTTCAATGTAGTTAACAGTAGTTCTAGCCTATTTGAATACTCTTCAAAGTGGAGGTAATGCATAAGGGTGCTAATACCTTAATAGTACTTCCAGATACCTTGATGATATTTTTAATTTAGATAATCCTTATTTTGATCAAATGGTGTCTGACATTTATCCGCATGAACTACAACTTAATAAAACAAACTCTTGAAATCTTAGTACATCATTTTTGGATCTTCATATTACTATCAACAACAATTCTATTCACACGAAAATCTATGATAAAAGAGATGACTTTGACTTTTGTATAGTTAATTATCCACATTAAGATGGAGACGTACCCCATGCAACATCTTACGGGGTTTATGTTTCTCAGTTAATTAGATTCGCTAGAGCTTGTAGCAACGTAAAGGATTTCAACGAGCGGAATATTTTTATTACCAGCAAGCTTCTGAAACAGGGCTACCGCTATCATAAATTACGGAAATATTTTACTAAATTTTACAATCGTAACTTTGATTTAATTTCTAAATTCAATAGTGATTTAAAAACTCTTCTGCGACAAGGGATTAGCCAGCCTGGTTTTTATGGCGATGTGATTTACAAACTTCGTAAGATTATGGGTCATGGTAATTTTTCTGCTGTTTTTACTAAAATCATTAAACGTTTTATTAAAAGCGGTTATGACCCTACTATTTTAAGACATACTGCATGTTTAGTGTTCAACCCTTTTACAGTTGGACACTACGCTTTCCTCTTTTGATTGCATCTGACGGACCAAGTGTGAGACTCTATGATGGATAGTTCGTAAAGCCCTTTGGGACTGAATTGTCTTAATGTTCGTCTTCTGCCTTGCTTCGTCGGGCCCTTGTAGGTGATTTTCTTGTTGCTCTGTCTTCCTTTAGGACATTGAGTACTTTTTTTATGGTCATTGGGTTTACTTTTATATGTTTCTACATGATCATTTTAGTGTTTTACTTATTTAACCTTTTGTAACCATGACAACTGTTAGAATTTCACTTGGCGGTGATTCATTTTATTTACACTGTCTCGTTTATAGGAACATGGTGGGGCTAAGAGCGAGGTTTGGTGCACCATTAACCGGTTTAAACTCCCCAGTCATTATTATGCTGCTGACCGTTCCAAGGCGGCGCCCCACCGTGTTCCTCAGATGTATGTCTATGTAGTTTCATACTGTTTTGGTGACACTTTTGCGTGTGTCCCTTGTTGTTTTCTCGTCTACGGTAAGTATCTTCCCCTTTGCCTCTAGTTTTTATTTCTTTGATTACCCCCCCCCCCCTCCCTTCCCCCGGTCTCCTGTCCCCTTCCCCTTTGTGGGCCTATTATTATTTTCTTTGAATTCCTAATCAGTTACAAATTATTTATCATTTAATGATTAACCTGTCTTTGCCCTGTCCTTTTTATGTTTGGGGTCCGCCTGGGCTCCTTCCCATTGGTTCTTGTTGCTGGGTCATATGGGGGTTGCGTTCATTGAACGCCGCCTTTCCTTGATGATCTTGTTTATCATATTTCATGTGACCATAGAAAAAATGTCACGGAACTATGAAATGGCGGCTACAATAACAACGTAAAAGAAAACTGTTTTATTTGAAAAAATGTCTTTTCGTGACAAAACAAACTTTTTATTTTATTTATTTCAGAAAGAAAATGAATAAAACCAAACTTGACCATAAACTAAATAGATTTATTTTTTATAGATTACCAGCATCCTACTGTTACTTGACGCAGAAACGCCCCAGTACTCCGCCCTTGTAAACACTCTATCAAATTTAGACAGGAATCACACCGCAGGGAACGTGTTACAGTATCGCGTTTTCCGGTTACAGTATAGAATTTTCAAGATGGAGGATTATTTATGGGAAGAAGGGTAGGTGATTTTTATTCAGGACCATACTACAAGTAGTAAAGTTTCTAAAAGATGTTTTTGTGCTTTGTTTGTAAGGAATCCCGTATCTAGTCATATATTTCTACAGACCCTGCACCGCAGTTTTATCTCTATATTGTCTCATAAGTGTGCATATTGGAAAATTTGAATCGAGAGACCAACGCATTTTTCTCCCATTCCGACATTATTTAAACATGCCTAGATAAAGTAAATCTACAAAACGTTAGTCCTTTGTGTTTAAAAACGTTTATAAATGTAAATGTCCAGTTGAACCTATTTTCCTGTTCGTTAAATGCGTTTGAAAACTGTCAAATCTGCACATTTATGAGACAATATAGAGGTAAATCTGCGGTGCAGAGTCTCAGGGGTGTAGCTACGTGTGTAAAAATTCTACGCAAAGCGATGCACAAAGTGCCAAGAGGGGGAGCGTGAGGGAGGGGGTGTCCCCCTCCCGCTGGTGGGGGTACGAGAAAATTTTTGAAAAATTAGAAGTTAAATGGTGGGTTCTGGCATGTCTTGAAGCACCTTTTGCACGTAAAGCATGAAACATTTTCAAGTCATTTTCCCCCATAAATTAATAAACGTATATAGCTGCTCGTTTTACTTTAAAATTGACTTATTTCATTATAACTTCGAACAGATTTGTGAAGAAAAAAAGGCAGTGCACGCCTTGTAGTTTTCTTATTTCACACGTGCATATAAACATACACAAAAAAATTTCCATGTAAATTTTGTTTAAGGGTGCAACTAAATTGTTTTTATAATCCCCTTCGTTGTAAAACGTTAACTCGAAAAAGTTTTTGGGTTTTTTATATCCCCCAAATCATTTTGGGGAAAGAAGGTTTTTAGCTTAAGCCTTTACCCTTTATTACCAAGTTAGTTTTTTTTCCAAATGCAAAGAAAAATTATATACTATTGGGAAATTTTTTCCACGTAAAAAATAGGAAATTTCAAGATACAACGAGATATGAATGGTTAAGACACCCCAAGGTCCCCTCAGCAGTGATGAAAAGAAACGACTTACTCTAGATATTTTTTTGTTGCTCCAAATATATGCCCTAAGATGGTGCAACGCCCCCCGTTTTGTGTACTTTCTCGATAGGCCGTTGATCTGAAATCGCCCAATTCTGTTTTTCCTGCAGATGCGACAAAGGGGTCGCTTTTGTGAGAGATCATGGTTTTTTTTGAGTGGGGCCCCATCAAATTTTTTTGCTGCCATAAAAAGGGACAAGCAACAACACTTTTTAGCCCCCAAAAAGGGCAAACTTTTTGAAAAAAAATACGCATAAAAAAGGTGTATTTTAAAGTGAGGGGTGTTCCTGCTTAAAAAACAATTCCAGCATCCCCTACTTTTCTTTTTTCGAGTTCCTGAGGGTAAACCCCAACCTGTATGGGGCTCAAAACCGTTCGGATTCTTATCGGTTTTGATATCAATATTCCCGATACGGGAATGTGCTCCGGGGGAACTTCAAAGGTTTCTAGAAGGGGAGAAAAGCGGGGGGAGAAAAGAGAGGAGGGACGGGAAAAGAAAAAGGGGGGGGAGACACTTTTTGGCTGATTGCGAACAGGGGGGACCCCCGCCAGTTTTTGTGAATTTTTTGTATCTGGCAAATTATTATCGACTTAATGGGGTCCTGTTTAAAGCCCTAAACGGGTCGTTTTTGGAATTTGGGCGAATGCTTCTTTCTTTTTGACATGTAAAAACACCAAAAATTAAAATTTCCCCCGAGTTAGTTTTTTAAAAATCTTGATTTAAAACTAAAAGATTTTAAAATATTTTTAAAAAAAGATTCCCAAAAAACGATTTTGAAAGGAGGTTAAATCTTTAAAAAGTTTAATCTTTTTTTTTCTTCGGGTTAAAACGTAAAATTTTTTGAGCCTGTCTGTAAAAAATAATTTGACTTTTTTATTTACCGTCAATAGTTTGTAAATGAACGATTAAGGGGAAATTAAAATTCCTATTTCACATATATTATGATAAAAAGAAAAGTCAACGATAGAGTGACGCAATTTTAGTTTTCACTAGTAAAAAGTAACGAAGAAAAATTTTTTAAAGAAAAGGTGTCTAGATTAAAAAAAGCGATAAAATCATTTTTGATTTTTTCAAAATTTTTTTTTTACCCAATAATTTTTTTTAAAGCAAATTTCGTATTATGCTAATGGGGGCTACGCCCTTTAAAAGGGCTAGTACTGGATTTTTTGTTACACAAAACAAAAAAAATCTTTTTGAAAAAAACACTTGTAGTATAGACCGGAAATTTAAAAACACCCAAAATGGCCCATAAATAAACCCCCATCTTTTAAAAAAATAATGTAACCCGAAAAACCCGATAGTAAAAACGTTTAACCCAGATGCGAATAGGGCAAAAATTTTTTATTTCAGGTATTAAACTGGTTTTAAAAATTTTAAAAATTTTTGTGTTTTAAAAAGCGTAGTTATAGGTAGGGGGGAATCTGACCCCCAAAAATTTTTTAAACTTTTTTAAAAGCCCCTAGTCCTAGCAAAAAAAAAGGGAATGATAGTTTAAAATTAAAAAAATATCTATACTGTAAACCCCACAGATATTTGGAAACATTTTTAGATGTCAAATAAAATACCTCCGGGAAATTTAAATTTCAATATTTTGGGGAAAAAATTAATATAAAAATCAGCAATAAGTAAAACCACAAACCCAAAAAATTTTTAAAATTTTTTTAAAATGCAAAAAAAAGAATCCATTTTCTCTGTTTTAATGTTTTTTATTAATGTTTGTAGAAAAAAAGTAAAGTTACTATATATATTTATTTAATAAAGTACATTTGTTTAAGGGGCGTGATGTTTAAAAAAATGGGTTTGGGTAGGGGAGACGTAAAGTGCGAATTTCAGAACGGGTTTAACTTTTGGAATTTAAAAAATTAAAAAACACTTGGTTTTTTTTAAATTAAAATTTTTAAAGGCCCCAAAGGGGATGAAAACAAAAATAAAAACGATTTAAAAAAAAAAAGAATTTTTAAAATAATTTTCTAAAAAATAGAAAAATGAATTTAAAATTAATTTGAAAATTTTAAAAAAGTATTATATCGGGTTTTTACTTGATGCCCGTTTGGGAAAATAAAAAATTACCGAAAAGCAAACGAGTTGGGGAAAAATTTGGGGAAAATTTTTTTTTTCTGTGAAAAAAGAATCAATGAAAGACCTCAATATAAACTTCAGGTGGGTAGTCCCCAGCACTTGGGGGTTTTGTGCGTGGCTCCCCCTTTTGATTCGCACTTGTATCCATTTTTTTTTGGCAAAACCCAGTCAAAAAAAAGTTTTTTCTAAAATTAAAAACGGGCCGGTCCCCATAAATTTTAGACTTTAACTAAAACTTTTTTTTCCGTTTTTTTTAAAAAGGTTTAAAAAGGCCCTTAAAAATTTATAAATTTTAAATGAAGCGTTGGGGTTAATTAAAATTTTTCACGGGGTTTTGACACTAACCCTCTCATAATAAAATAACAAAAATTTAAAAAAATTTTTAAGTTAGGGCGGGGAAAGGGGGGGTCCATATCCAAGAAGGGGATAAACTTCAAAAGAAAGTTTTTAATAATTTCATAAACCTGTAAAACCCGAAAATTTTTTGTATTTGTAAAATTTTCGCATTGATTAAACGGTGAAATTTTAATTTTTTTGATTTTCTATAGCGCCAAATTTATTATTTAGGAAGTTTAAATATAAGTAAATAGTTGAAATATTAAAAATATTTTTTAAACCCTAATTTGTTTGGTATAATTTTTTCAGTAGTCAAAGGAATCTTTTATAAGGTAAACTCCCCCAGTTAATTTTAATACCTAAAAAAATGCGTCTAATAATTTTTAAAACAAATAAAACCCCGAAAAAAAAAATATAGTTTTAAATCAAAATTTCAAAAACTACAAGAAAATTTTTAGCTAAAAATTTTGTAAAATGATTCTTTTTACAGTAAACTTTTAAAAACAAGTTTAAAAGAATGGGGCCTTTACTCTATAAAAACAGAGGGTTTTTGGCCCCGTTTCGAATTTTCCAGTGAAAAATTTTGATTTTCCAAAAAAAAAATTTTTGCTGAAAATGCATTTTTTAAAAAAACCAGTCATTTTAAAAAAAGAATATTTCTATTTTCTTTTTATGCAGGGAAGGGAATTTTAAAGTTGGATTTTTAGTATTTTTCATGGTTTTTTTTGGGTTTTTAGGGGTTTAAATAATGATTTGAATGGAATGTATAACAGCAAAGGAACTAGACAAAGGTTGAAACATGGCTCCCTTACGAGTTTTCCCGAAATTAAAAGGGTTTAAAGTCTTAAAAAAAAAACAATCTTTTGAAATTTTTTAAAAGTAAAAAAAATTAAGGGTTTAAAAACTTTTAAGTAATGTTATGTTAAAGGGGAAAAGTTTAAAAAAAATATTTTTGTTTGGAAAAAAAAAACCCGTCATTTTTAAATTTTTATTTTCTTAATTAAAGATAATTTTTCCTTCTGCAATGACTGTCAAAACAAAATTCAACCTGGATCAAATAAAAAATTAAGGGTTTTAAAAAAATTTTAAAAATTAAGATGGAAAATTTTCAAAAAAAACTAGTTTTTTTAGAAAAAAAAAAAATTTTTTGTTTAAAATTTTTTCAAAGATAAAATTTTTTCTGGAAAAAAATTTTTCCAAAAAAACTTTAAACCCGGAAACAGACTAGTTTTAAAACATTTAAAATGAATTGTTTTTAAAAAAACTTTCAAGGGGATAAATGGAAAATTTAAAGAAAATGTTTTGAAAAAAGTTTTCTATTTTTATTTTTTTTGAACAAATATACCCCAATGTCA